>NC_063351.1:11995876-12017138 GCF_021869965.1 Rhincodon typus
CTGAGGAAGGGTCACCAGACCCGAAACGTTAACTCTGTTTTTCCCTTCGTAGATGCTGCCAGACCTACTGAGCTTCTCCAGCAACTTTGTTTTTGTTCCTGATTTACAGCATCCGCAGTTCTTTCGGTTTTTGTTCATTGATTAGTCTGGTAATGAAGAAAGTATTGGTAATTTACGATCAATCAGGAAATGGCCAACTGCTAGTTTGATCTTCAATGACATAACTTTGGACAGTTCACCAGGGTGTTCTACTTTTAAACTGGTGTCAAACATTGTTGTTCTCTCCTTTACTGTCAAAATGTTATTCCCAGTATAAAGTTGTTTTCAAGATGGCAGCTAACACATGACAGCATTAGCCTTCTGTGCAGTTCTGTAATGTTCATTTGCAAGGAAACCCCATGGTGTTAACATGGTTCTGTTATTTGCATAAGCCTTTGAGCCAGACAGTGTGGCTTCAAGCCTCACTCCACGGATTTGAGTGTAAAATCAAGTCTGATGGGCCAAGAGTGGGAGATTCCCACACAGTTAGAAATGACATTCTTTAAGTAACACTTAAACTAAGAACAGATTCTGGTGTGGGACACTGTCCTCAACCAACTGCGCCACTACAGACTGACTATAACATGTTACCTGTCTTCACTTATGCAAAAGTTCATATGGCAGTATTTCAAAGGAGATTATCTAGTCATTTGGAATGCTTGCCTTTATTGGTCAGTGCATTGAGTATAGGAGTTGGGAGGCCATGTTGCAGCTGTACAGGACATGGTTAGGCCACTTTTAGAATACTGTATACAATTCTGGTCTCCCTGCTATAGGAAGAATGTTGTGAAATTTGAAAAAGTTCAGAAAAGATTTACAAGGACGTTACCAGGGTTGGAGGGTTTGAGCTATATAGAGTGATGTTGAATAAGCTGGGGCTATTTTCTGTGGAGCATCGGAGGCTGAGGGATGACTTTATAGAGGTTTATGCAATCATGAGGGAAATGGATAGGATGGGGGAGTGCAAAACTAGGCGGTGTAGGTTTAAGGTGTGAAGGGACTGATTTAAAAGGGACTTGAGGGGCAACTTTTTCACAGTGTGTGGTACATGTATGGAATGAGCTGCCAGAGAAGTGGTAGAGGTTGGTACAATTACAACATTTAAAAGGTATCTGGATGGGTATGTGAATAGGAAGAGTTTCAAGGGATATGGGCTAAATGCCGGCAAATGGGACGAGATTAATTTAGGATATCTGGTCAGCATGACCGAGTTACACAGACACAGACTGTTTGTTTATGACTGTTTATTTCTTTGTAATGAAGGATCCATTCTTTGCAACCATGTTGCCAAAGACATTGGTGGTTTTGTAGAACTGTGGGCATAGTTTCAGTACTGGAAAGTGACTATGGAGGAAGAGGATGGTAACAATGGTAGCAGGGAAGAGTTTCTGTACAAGTGACTGTCTTCGTCGTCGATGTCTGGGGTTGCTTGTGCGGAGCATATGTAGATATGCTACAAGAAGTACATTTAAATTGTGAGTCAACAAGCCAATAGATAAGGATAAGAAGCAATTCAGCTACTTATATTTTGACATTCATTGTCAACAACCCCTTTGTGGACTTCTACATAATTTTGCAATATTCATTTCGTTAGTCATGATCTTCATTATAACAAACCCACTCAGATCTCGGGATCTTTGTGCATCACTAATCAGACTTGCCATATTGAGTCCACATTTCATGAAGAGAGATTCAAGATAGATCCAAAAACTGCCGTAATCAGTGCCAGTAACTGGTACATAGGAAATGAGAAATCCTTTATTTCATAGTCATTACGAAGTTGTACAGTTTAGTGTCGGTAGCTGCACTCCAAATCATAGTAGTATTTACTCAAACGATTGGCCTTCATGTTCAAGCATTCCGGTTCTATTCACTGCAAGACATCCTTTCTAACAATTTGTTTCCAAACAAAATGTTCTCTCACTTCTGTCAGTCAATCTGCGATTGTGATTTGAGTATTGTCTGTGGTACAGGTGCAACCCAAGTTTACCCTCGTCATCCTTGGCTTTCTTCTTAACACCCCTGAGGTAAAATATTTGTGCATCCTCTGGAGCTGAAGCTAGCACAGAGGTCCACTGAGGCCTATCCATTCCTTAGTAGCTTTCACATATTGACCTTTTTTTTTGTCGCAAGGTCTCAAAGTACCAAGATTTTCAACCATCCAAAGCTGCCACTACTATTTAGAAGTTTTACCAGTCCATTAGAATTTTATACAAGGTTTCTACAAATTAGAAAACTGAACTGTTGCAATCTCTTACCACAAGTTTCCTATGTGACTGTCAAGTGGGGCTTATTCAAGGAATAATATTTCCAGCATTAAACGTTTATATCACTATTGGCTTTTAGAAGATCCTTTCCTTTGAAGGTATGCACTGTGGAATTGAAAACCTTTGTCCACAGATGGTATAATTACAGTTTCAGCCTTTTTAAGATGGTGATTTGACATCAAAATTGTTTTTTCCCAAATTTAGAAAGGAACCCTGAAACACTTTACTCTTTAAATTATTTGCACGAGAAACAGTTACTGCCTTTTTTTGTAATACAGAAGGTTTAGTGGAGTGCATGCATTAACAGTTGATCACTCCATAAATTTACATATTGATTAGGAAATCTTTGAGCTCTTGTTCTTTTCAAGAAAATCTTAAGTTTCATTTTAGCTCAGTAAACTGTATCCACTGTTAGTAATATCATCTTTTGGTATTCTTGGAATAAAATCCACTGTTTGATTTATGAACTTTTTTTATGAACTTTTTTATAGACTTGATAAACAAAGCTTATTGGATGGTTGCATTTAATGTCATACATCACCTTAAGACAACAAGGAGTATTTGATTCCAAACTATTTGTAAGGTAACAACCTTGACGAGAGTGCATTCTTAGAGTAAGCTTTGCTGTCTTGACTGAACCTTTCAGGGCAGTGAACTTTTGGAAGTTCCACAATGCCTTGATGTTTCCTCCGATTACCACAGCCAGTTTTGTTTCTTTGTGCTGAAATTAGATGTGGTAGTTGGGGAGGAGGAAAACTAAATTTCCAACTGTAGGCATGATGTTGCTCATTTAACTTTTTTGTTTAGGAAACTTTCTTCCAACAAATCCTGCATTGCTCTTTCTCTTCTGATGTGGTTTGGAGTTGATCGACTGTTCACTTTTGGATGATTTAGTGCTTTTGCTCTTGTTTGGAATTTCAGTGCAGCTTCCTCTGGCCAAAGAACTAATGACAAGGCCCAGAGCAAGGAAGGCTACTTTGACAACGCAGGTCATGAAATTCTGAAAGCAACAGGTATTAAGGTATCCACCATGTATTAAAATGAGATCTTAGTTGTTCTGCAAGCAAATGTTTCCTCAGGCCATAGCAGTATGAAAATATTTATGATATAGCTTGAAATGTTAACTCATGGAATCAGTTAACAATTCTGGCCATCAGTAAGACCAGCACAGCTTTAATTGAAAAATTTGATGCGTTAATCTTACATTCATAGGAGGTAATTCATCCTATTTAGCTTGCATGGCAGTTTCAAAGAGCAGATCAATTAGCTGCACTCCCATACGCTTTCCCCGTAGCCTCTTTCTACCATTTATGAGGCATTTGTTACCTGTCATCAGTTGTTCTTGAACCTGCTTCAACCACCCTTTCAAGCCACGATTTTCTAAATCATACACATTGCTTTATAATTTTATTTCCTAATGTTGCCTCTAAGTCTTTTGCTAATTATCTTCAATTTATGTCTTCTGGTCAGCAATTCTTCTGCCACTGATAACAGTTTCTCCTGATTTGCTCTCAAACCCTTCGATAATTTTGAACTCCTGACAAATCTTAATTTAACCTTCTCTGCTTTATGGAGAAGCATACTTTCTTTTTCCTCTGATCTCTCCACATGCTAAAGTCTTTCTTTCGAGTCACCATTCAAATAAGTATCCTGTACATCCTCTCGTAAGTCCTGACCCTCTATCTGTGCTATTTCATTCTTTGGTTCTGTGAATGTTTGAAAACTAATAGACTACGTTTTAAAGACAAAGTTGCATTTCTTAGAACAGTGGCCAGAATTGATAGCACCCTCCATGGGTTAAACATAGTTTCCCAAAGTGAGTGTTGGGACATCAAGTAGGGTCACAAGCTCCGAGATCTCAATGGCTGATGTCGAGATTCCCTTACCCGATGTTACCACACCAATCCATCGTAGCTCTCTCATGTCTTCTCCTCCCCTTTTCCTCATCCCTACTCTCTGTTGTTTTCCCTCCTCTCCTCTGATGCCATTGTCCATTTGCAGGCCTAAACTGAAGTCGCAGCGGACAAAAGTTAGGAACTACAGGGTTAACAGTTCAAGGTACAACTCTGACATCTTCATATTGCTGTAGTCCGTGGAGAGATTTGTTTGCAGAACAATTATAAAATCTCAGCCCTACCCTTCCATTTCAGTTTTAAAATGTGCCTGAAATTGGCTATAATACTAGAGCTAGTGTTTTATGTACATTTACCATACAACTTCCTGCCATTTGTATCCCTTTTTAACAACCTTTTCAACTCGTCCCTCTACAACTCTATTCTTGCAACCCCTTTTAAAATTATCTCACATTTCAAATTGCCTCTCTTCGTTCTTGCCATCAATGTGAATCATTTCACGCTTCTGTGCATTAAATTTCATCTGGTATGTCAGTCTAATTCAGCAGTCTACTTTTTATCCTGAAATCTGTTATAATCCTCATCCCCATTTGCTACATTACCAACTTCCATTTCTTCTGCAAACTTGAAAATTATACCCTATATACCAAAGTCAGTGTCATGTACATATACATGGAAAAGAGAATGAGAGCCAGCATCAAACCCATGGAGACTGTAACCCTCCATAGTCTGAAGAACAACTGTTCATCAATCCTCTCTGCTTTCCATAACAAGTTTCCCTTAACAAATTTCTTACCTTGTGTACGTCTGGCTCTTTAAACCCTGGATTTCATTTTGCTCCAAATCCTCTTGCATCATTGTTTATCAAACACTCATTGAAAGTCCAAATATGCAACCTTAACTCCTGCCTTCAGCCCTCAGTTAATTCAGCAAACTCAGTTGAGTTGGCCAAATGCAATATGCCTTTTAACGCATAGGTACTGGATGACATTAATTTGTATCTTTTCAAGTTCCGATAATTTGGCCGTAGATTAGTTTGTCAAAAAGTTTCCCACCAGCAATATTAGACTAACTGAACTGTGGTTGTCAGGTTTATCTCTGCCCCACTCTTTAGCATCTTTTAGTCCTCTTGCGCCACTCCTACATCGTAGATGAGTTGGAATATTTTAACTAGAGCTTCTGCAGTGTCTACTGTTGCTTCCATCAACAGTCTAGGATACATCCCATCAATTCTGGGTCTCTTTTATGTATTTTGTTCCATCTATAATCTATTTTAAATTTGCTCCCTTTTTCATTGACATTGGCAAAACTGTTTTTATTAGTGAAGGCGAGTACAAAGCAATAGGCATATCTTTTCCCTCCACAGGATCTTTTTGTCACAAATCTGTTGAAATTTAGCTTTGTGTCCTTTTTACTATTTAGGAAATATTTTTTAATCAAACATTTTTACCTATTCAACCTATCAACCTATTCAAACATGTTATGACATACCTCAATGAGAGGTGGGACTGTTATACCTAGAGGTAGGGAAACTATCACAGCGCTACAGGCATCCTTCAGTTGGGATTTGTACAGTCTCACAGGTTGACATAATATCACCACACCGCTATGATCCTTTGTGTTTATAAAAACAAGCTCTTTGTTCGTCTCATCTGATCTTTGCTTCTGTTTTCATTTTTGAGTTTCCTCTGTCCTTGGATATATTCTTGGTCCTCTACAAAATTGCAAACCTGACAGTAAACGTATTATCTATCTTTGCCATCCCTTTCCCCACTATGTCGAGTGTGTATCCGGACTGTTTTATCTTTGAAGATCTCCCATTGCTTATTTACTATTAGATCTGTCATTCTTGGATTGCAGTCCACCTGGGCCAGACCTTTTCAACTCCCATAAAATTAGTTCTTCCCCAGTTGAGTATTCTGAACACTGTTTTCTAAATGCTCCGCCACTAATACATGTCTCACTTTCCCTGTTCCATTCCCTGGAAATAAATCTGGAGTAGCTTCTTTCCTCCTACTGGATCAAAAATGTTCACTTGTGCTGATCTCAGCAATTCCTCCTTTGTGCCTAAAATTGGTTAGTTGAGGTTCCCTCATTATTATTGCTTTCAAATTCTTGCATGTTTTTGAAAATTACTTGAAAATTTGCTGCTGTATTTCCTTCCCACCATTTAATTACATGGCTGTCATACTTAAACTATATAGTGCCCTCCTCAGACCCAGACCACACCTTGGGTAAGTACTATGCCTATTTCTGGTAATCATGTCATAAGGGAGGCATTCAAGGTTTGGCGAAGTTTCACAAAAAAAGCTGCAAGGCTGTCAAAAAATATAATTGGGTAAAAACTGGAGGAAGCCAAAAAGGAAATGTGTTGAAAAAGGTGCATAAACAATAAATGTAAATCCTAAAAAGATAAATCCATAACTTAATTTTGTAGTAACAACAGTTATATAGCAACTTAGAAGACTGTCTTAAGGCTTTTCATAGGGACCAAGAGCCAACCAAAGAAGGAAATATTAGGGATGAGAAAAAGCTGTCAGAAGTGGGTTTGAAGAGATTTATAAACCAGAAGAGTTTTGGGACATAATTCCAGTTTGTAGAACACAGGTAATTTGCCACCAATAGAGGTTTGAACAGAGGCAAGTTAACATATTAGGCAAGTCAGGAATAGTGTATTAAGGCATTGTACAGGTGGAGAAGTTTAGAGGTGGGGAGTGAAGGTATAAAGAGTTTTAAATACAAGTATGAAGAGTTTTAAATTTGAGAAATCGGGAACCAAGAGCAAGTGCAATTCAGTAAGAGCACTAGTGTTCAATGAGAGGGATTTGTTGCATGGAATGTGTGGAATTCTGTACTAATTTGGAAAACCATTTGATGTTCTATTTGGAAAATTTTTGGATAATCGAAATAATATGTTGAGTGACTTCCTCACTGATATCTATCGTGTCATAAATATTTCCACTTCCTGCCAATATTCCCAGCACATACAACTCTAGAGCATAAGCACATTTTCCATAATATTATGCACTAGTTTATTTGATCTACATTTTATTCATGACATATACGTGTTCGTTTCAGAAAACTTATCAACAGTTTCATTATTTCCAATCTCCTCCAATCATGCCTGCCCTTCTTCATTAGTCAGTCTTGTAAGCATGGGTTCCCTGTAACATTGCTTTATTAAGGCTCGATTAATTGTGCTTTTACAGCCAATTTATACTGTAAAGTTCATGCTGTAGCTAATAGTAGGGTGTCAAAATTGATCAAAAAGGGAAACTGAGCATAGGATAGCTTGAACAGGGCTAGATCATTTAGTAGAGCAGTTGAAGGCACTAAGGGATTGATTCTGTTTTCTGGCAGTAAAACACTCCTTTGATAGAAAAAAGGAGAAGATATAATTTGCATATAGATATTGAGAGACGGTAGAAGAACACTTCACTGTTATACATGAGCTGAGAGACGATGGTGTATACCATAAAATAGCTTCTCAAAGGATTAACATGCTGTGTGGATATTGTTAACTTTAAATAAAGTAATGTAGAGATTAATTAAATGAAAAATGGATCCACATATTGGAAATTATGTGTTTATGAGCTTACAGGGCTGTGGTGAGGCCACACTTAGAATATTGTGTGCTTATGAACTTACAGGGAACATCGAGACTGACTTTAAGAGAGTCTATATGAGAAGGAGATTGGTGAAGACAAATGTAAGTCCCCTACAGAGAGAAACAGAGGAATGTATAATAGGGGACAATGAAATGGCTGAGCAACTGAATACATACTTTGATTCTGTCTTCACAAAAGAGGACACAAATCAGATACCAGAAATGTTGGTAAATGCAAGATTTAGTGAGAGGGAAGAATTGAGGGGGATCAATATTAGTAGAGAACTGGTGCTGGTCAAATTGATGGGGTTAGAGGTAGGTAAATCCCCAGGGCCTGATAACCTACAACCCAGAGTACACAAGGAAGTGGCTCCAGAAATAGTGGATGTATTGGTAGTCATCTTCCAGGATCCTGTAGACTCTGAAACACTCCCTGCAGACTGGAGGGTAGCTAATGTCACCCCAATATTCACAAAGGGAGTTAGAGAGAAAGCAGGGAATTACAGACCAGAAAGCAGGGAATTACAGACCAGCAAGCCTAACATTGGTAATGGGGAAAATTCTCAAATCCATTATCAAGGACTTCACAGCGGAGCATTTAGAAAGCAGTGGCAGTATCAGACAGAGTCAGCATGGATTTATGAAGGGAAATCATGCTGGACGAATCTATTAGAATTCTATGAAGGTGTAATTAGTAGAGTTGACAAAGGCGAGTTATTTGATGTGGTATATTTGGACTTTCAGAAAACGAAGTCCCACATAAGAGATTATTGTGCAAGATTAAAGCCCATGGGATTGGGGAAAGTGTATTGAGATGGATAGAAGTCCCTCCGCTTCTTCCTGTCCCGCAGGCCCGACCAGTCCCCCTCCACTGACACCCTCATCCGCTTAGCCGAACTCGTCCTCACCCTCAACAACTTCTCTTTCAATTCTTCCCACTTCCTACAGACAAAGGGGGTGGCCATGGGTACCCGCATGGGCCCAAGCTATGCCTGCCTCTTTGTAGGTTACGCGGAACAATCCCTCTTCCGTACCTACACTGGCCCTAACCCCCACCTCTTCCTCCGTTACATTGATGACTGTATCAGCGCTGCCTCGTGCTCCCACGAGGAGCTCGAACAGTTCATCCACTTCACCAACACCTTCCACCCCAACCTTAAGTTTACCTGGACCATCTCTAATACCTCTCTCTCCTTCCTGGACCTCTCTGTCTCCATCTCGGGCAACCACCTAGAAACCGGTATTCATTTCAAGCCCACCGACTCCCACAGCTACCTAGAATACTCCTCCTCCCACCCACCTTCCTGCAAAAATGCCATCCCTTATTCCCAATTCCTTCGCCTCCGCCGCATCTGCTCCCAGGATGAGGCATTCGACTCCCGTACATCTCAGTTGTCCTCGTTTTTCAAGGACCGTAACTTCTCCCCACCTCAGTGGTCGAGAACGCCCTCAACCGTGTCTCCCACATTTCCCGCAACTCATCCCTCACACCCCTGTCCACGCAATAAGAACCAAAAAAGAATCCCCCTCGTCCTCACGTACCACCCCACCAACCTCCGGATCCAACACATCATCCTCCCAACACTTCAGCCATCTGCAATCCGACCCCACCACCAAAGGCATCTTTCCCTCCCCACCCTTATCTGCTTTCCGGAGGGACCACTCTCTCCGTGACTCCCTTGTCCGCTCTACACTCCCCTCCAGCCCCACCACACTCGGCACTTTTCCCTGCAACCGCAGGAAGTGCCCCCATACCTCCTCCCTCACCCCCATCCCAGGCCCCAAGAAGACTTTCCACATCAAGCAGATGTTCACCTGCACATCTGCCAATGTGGTATACTGCATCCGCTGTACCCGTTGTGGCCTCCTCTACATTGGGGAAACCAAGCGGAGGCTCGGGGACCGCTTCGCAGAACACCTACGCTTGGTTCGCAATAAACAACTGCACCTCCCAGTCGCGAACCATTTCAACTCCCCCTCCCATTCCTCAGACGACATGTCCATCCTGGGCCTCCTGCAGTGCCACAACGATGCCACCCGAAGGTTGCAGGAACAGCAACCCATATTCCGCTTGGGAACCCTGCAGCCCAATGGTATCAATGTGGATTTCACAAGCTTCAAAATCTCCCCTCCCCCTACCGCATCCCAAAACCAGTCCAGCTCGTCCCCGCCTCCCTAACCTGTTCTTCCTCCCACCTATCCCCTCCTCCCACCTCAAGCCGCACCCCCATCTCCTACCTACTAACCTCATCCCGCCCCCTTGACCTGTCCGTCCTCCCTGGACTGACCTATCCCCTCCCTAACTCCCCACCTACACTCACCTTTACTGGCTCCATCCCCGCCTTTTCGACCTGTTTGTTTCCTCTCCTCTATCCATCTTCTATCCGCCTCCCACTCTCTCCCTATTTATTTCGGAACCCCCTTCCCCTCCCCCATTTCTGATGAAGGGTCTAGGCCCGAAACGTCAGCCTTTCTGCTCCTGTGATGCTGCTTGGCCTGCTGTGTTCATCCAGCTCTGCACCTTGTTGTCTCGGATTCTCCAGCATCTGCAGTTCCTACTATCTCTGAGATGGATAGAAAACTGGTTGGCAGAGAGGAAACCAAGAGTAGGAATTAATGGGTCCTTTTCAAATTGTCAGGCAATAACTAGTGTGGTACCACAGGGATCGGTGCTGAGACCTCAGCTACTCATATTAATGATTTGGATAAGGGAACAAAGTGTAACATCTCAGTTTGCAGATGATACCACATTGGTTAGGACGGTGAACTGTGATGAGGATGCAGAGATTCTTCAGCATGATCTGGACAAGTTATGTGAGTGGGCAGATCAATGGCAGATGCAGTATAACTTGGATAAATGTGAGGTTATTCACTTTCGAAGCAAAAACAAGAAGGCAGATTATTACTTGAATGGTTGTAAATTGGGAGAGGGGAATGTTTAGTGGGTCCTGGGTGACCTTGTGCACCAGTTGCTGAAGGTAAGCATGCAGGTGCAGCAGATGGTAAAGAAGCCAATGGTATATTGGCCTTCATTACGAGAGGTTTCGAGTACAGGAACAGGGCTGTGTTGTTGCAGTTATACAGGGCCTTGGCGAGGTCACACCTAGAATATCGTGTGCAGTTTTGGTCCCCTTTTCTGAGGAAGAATGCTCTTACTCCCAAGGGAGTACAGCGAAGGTTTACCAGGCTGATTCTGGGGAGGGCGGGACTGACATCTGAGGAGGTATTGACTAGGTTGGGATGGTTTTCGTTGGAGTTCACACGAGTGAGGGGGGATCTCATAGAGACTTATAATATTCTAACAGGACTAGACAGGGTAGATGCATGGAGGATGTTCCCGATGGTGGGTGTGTCCGGAACCAAGGACCACAGTATGAGGATTCGGGGTTGATCGTTGAGGACGGAGATGAGGAGACATTTCTTCACCCAAAGAGTGGTGAGCCTGTGGAATTCGTTACCATAAGAAGTAGTTGATGCCAAAACATTGAATCTATTCAAAAGGCAGCTAGATATTGCGCTTGGGGCGAATGGGATCAAAGGTTATGTGGCGAAAGCAGGATTAGGCCGACTGAGTCGGACGATCAGCCATGATTGTGATGAATGGCAGAGCAGGCTCGAAGGGCCGAATGGCCAGTTCCTTCTCCTGTCTTCTATGTTATGCATTTTGTGTCCATTTTGGAAAAGAAATCTACTAGCAAGTAAGTAAGCTGTAAAAAATAATTAATATACAACTGTCATCACTAGCTTATTGTTGTCACTCTTGCTACCAAATATTGCATAGAATATTTGTGCATTTTATTATGCTTGCATTTCATGCAACTTGCATCAGTTTTCTCAGTATTGTTAAGAATGTAATGCAAGATGCTCTGGAAAGTTTGAAGTTTGAAACTGTTATAAATCTTCAAATACAATGATTTCAGCTAATGGCCTAATGAATAAAGCACTAATCGATGTGATTTTAAGCTATTTAGACTGAATGAACCCATATTCCTTTACTAATGTGTACTGAGTTGGCTGATTATAGTTAAAGCAACAGCTGGTGTACTGCAGTAACCCTCAAGGGCAGTTCTTGGAGGTTTGAAGAAGAAGTAGTTTTTCTTGTGGAAGTTTGTTGTTTGTGGCATTGGCTGAGTGCTAAATTATGCTCTGTTGTTTGTTTCTAGTGAAGAACAGCCACCTGTTTCAAGTTCAGTGGTCACCTGATACCAGTGAAACATTGAAGGGTTTATAATTACACCCCTCTCTGCTGAATAAATATTTATACAATGTATCAATATTGCCCATTATCTTTCATGAGAAAAATGATTTATGATATTACAACTGGAACTATTACTGTCCTACTTGGATGAATTGCTGCATTTGTGTGTGTTGTGGCAGTGATGCCGCACCTATTTGCCAAACTGCAGTGGCACGGCATTACATTACCATCATACAGCTTAGCACGGGGGGGAATAAAACGGCTATTTCTCCTATTCATCATCTATGCTTATGCATGTATGTGGAGGTGCCACTGTTGGACTGGGAAGTCACAACAACAGAGTTACAGTCCAACAGGTTTATTTGAAATGACAAGGTTTTGGGGTGCTGCTCCTTTGTCAAGTGAACTGAAGAGAAAGCACGCAGGCGCAAAATTTATATGGAGACAGATCAAAAGGTTGCACAAATGGTGTGAGTGGAATGTTGACATTCTGAATAGCAGTCTCTGTGGGTGATCAAAAGTGTCAGATGGTGTGAGTAAAATGTCAACAGCTGAACTGCAAGTGAAGGGGTGACCTATGATCCAATTAATTGAGGCAGAGCGATAATCACAAAAAAATAAAAATAAGATGGTGCTGGAGACAAACCAAATGGCTGGAGTAACATAATAGATATGAGTTGCATTCAGAGGGTCTAACCAAAGTAACAAGTAATCCAAAACTGTACAGACTAATTAAGGTAGAGAGATCATAACAAGTTATCAAGATGGTGTTAAAATAGAACAGTAAGGAAGATTTTACAACACACAACAGTATGGAGGGGTTACATGTAGCACGACATGAACCCAAGATGGAATTTGGCTTTCAGTTTCTGTTTGGCCATTCTGTGTTGTTATGTATCTCCGAAGGCCGCCTTGGAGGACGTTTACCAAAGATCAAATGCTGAATGTCCTTAACCGCTGAAGTATTCCCCAACTGGGAGGGAACATTCCTGTCTGACAATTGTTGCGCAGTGTCCATACATCCATTGTCACAGCATCTGCATGGTCTCACTAATGCACCATGCCTCAGGGCATCCTTGCCTGCAGCGTATGAGGTAGACAACATTGGCCGAGTTAAGTGAGTATCCACCGTGTACATGGTGGGTGGTGTTCCCACATGTAATGGTGGTATCCACGTTGACGATCTGGCATGTCTTGTAGAGGTTGCCGTGGCAGAGTTGCGTGGTGTTGTGGTCGATGTCCTGAAGGCTGTGTAGTTTGCTGCAAAGAATGGTCTGTTTAAGCTTTGGTGGTTGTTTGAAGGCAAGAATTGGAGGTGTAGAGATGATCTTGGCAAGATGTTTGTCATCGATGACATTGAAGGCTGCAAAGAACGTGACGTAGTTTCTCCGCTCCAGGGAAGTACTGAACAATGAAGGGTACTCTTGGTTGTGTCCTGTGTCCGTCTTCTGAGGAGATCGTAGCAGTTTTTCACTGCGGCACATTGGAACTGGTGATTGATGAGTTGAGCATCATATTCCATTCTTATGAGGGCATCTTTCAGCATCTTTAGGTGTCCATCGCGTTCCTCCTCATCTGAGCAGATCCTGTGTATGTACAGGGCTTGTCCATCGGGGATGCCTTTTTAATGTGTTTAAGGTGGAAGCTAGAGAAGTGCAGTAAATGAGGTTATCCATGGGCTTACGGTGGAATGAGTTACTGAGGTGCCTGTCCTTGATGGTGATGCATGTATCCAAGAATGATACTAAATCTGAAGAGAATTCCATAATAAGTCTGATGGTCGGATGCATGTAGATCACAGGTAGGATATTGTTACATGGTAATTTCATCTTACGACTGAAACTGCTGCTGTTCAGCTGTGAACAACTCTTACCCCCAATATATTAAAATCTACATGAGGTTTTTGTTCATGAAATACATTTAGAAGAATGTCTAATTTGACATTCACTTGGCAATGAAAGCACTTCCTTTTAAAGTAAGGATTGACGGCCACCAAAGCAGGTTCTGGTTCTAAGTTATTTCTAGTGACCATTCAAAATAAGGCAACGTCGTAGCTTAACTGTGGTAACAACGGTAAACAGCTGTTGGTGTGTAATTCTGCCAAGGTGAATACAATTGATTGTGTTGAAAAAAATAAATACAGGTATTTCTGCTATAATGCATGTTTTATTAACGTGAATTGGCTGTAACGTAATTGATTAATAATGGACACTGTTTGGATAACGTGAACTTTCTACTGTGCAGTATAGAGAGTTTCTATAGTGATTTCCCTATAATGTGATTTTCCAAAATGATTTTCTATAGCACGAGGTCACACAGGAATGCAGCTATTGTGTTATAGAAGAAATACATGTAAAAGAAATAGATAAGAATCCAGCTTTCATTACTTGACTCCGATGAAGACGTGTTCTTCTGTGGAGTGCAAGAAAGGTTAAGAATGATTGCCAGTGTTCCATTGTAAGTGCTATGGTATCAACTAAGGCCTTTCCTTTGTGGAAATTAAGCAGGGACAGTTTCCTTGGTAGAATTATGGTGAGAGGCCATAATGAAATAAGCTACAAGACTGGCACCTACCCAACAATGTGAAAGATCACCCAGGTATTTCCTGTACAAAAGCAAGACAAATCCATCCTGGTCAATTACTGTCCTATCATCTCGGTCTTCAGTAAAGTGATGGAAGATGTCATCAAAAATGCCATTGGGCAGTGTCTGTTCTTCAATAAACTGTTCAGTAATGCTCAGTTTAGATTCCACCAGGGCCAGTCACCTTATTGCAGTCTGGTTCAAACATTGAAAGTACAGTTGAATTCCAGAGGTTAGGTGAGAATGATATCAGGCCACATTTGATTAAGTGTGATATCAAGAAGCTCGAGTAAAACTCGAGTCTTTGGGAATTGGGAGAAAACTCTGAAGATTGGAGGGGCATATAGAGGCACCAGGCACATAGGAAGATGGTGTGGTCGTTTTAGGTCCATCATCACGACTCAAGGACATTTCTGCAGGTGTTCCTGGGCTTTCTTCCGCTTTAGCGATGACCTATCCTCCATCATGTCAGAAGGTGGGGGGGGATGCTCACTGATGTCTGCACCGTATTCTGCACCATTCATGACTTCTCAGATACTGAAAGCAGTCCATATCCAAATTCAAGATCTGGCCGATATCCAGGCCTAGGCTGAAAAATAGCAAACAACAATTGTGACACACAAGTGCCAGGCAACGGCCATCTCCAATAAGAGATAATCTAACTACTGACCCTTGATATTCAATTGCGTCACCATCACTAAATCCCTTATTACCAACATCCTGGGGTTACCTTGACCAGAAACTAAAGCGGACTTGCCATACAAATACAGTTGCAATGCAAAATTGGTCACTGATACTGCTGTTCTGAATGTATAATATTATCTAGGCATCTCTTTAATGCCTACATTGCCGGGAATTGGAGTAAAGTACATAGTAGAAACTGAACAGTTCAAAGTAACTGTATTGCAGTATTGAACAATATACATGCATATATTTTGCATCTCTTTTAGGGTGTAACGATTCCTAGCCAGAGGCGCTATGTATACTATTACAGCTACCTTTTGAAGCACAGATTGGATTACAAGCCAGTGGCATTACTGTTTCACAAGATGCAATTTGAAACTGTTCCGATGTTCAGTGGCGGAACATGCAGTAAGTTGTTATTTACTACTTTTTAGTATTGTCTATTTATAGGGAAAGGGCAGAAAGTTTTAGTAGTGCATTGCTGTTTCAGTCTATCAGTATTGTGATGGGTGCTTGTTATGTTGTTTCATGTTGCTTTTACAGTTTCATTCTTCAAAAAAAGCACTCTAATTTTATATGTTTGATATCATATTGAACTTTAATACTAAGCAAACCCCATTCCCCTACAGCCCCCTCAAATACCCTGAAAGACTTAAGTTGGTGGGTGAAAAAAAAATTAGCATTGATGCTGCTCTGCTTGCTTAACTTAAGTATCCATTACTTACAAGTGAGCCTAGAGAGTTAATTGGACATTTTAAGATGATGTGTGTCACTGCTAGGCTTGTTTGTGCAGTCAGAGCTAAAGCATCTTTTCTTTTATCATCTTCACATCCTTAGTCCAGGGAGGTCAGTTATAGAGCCCGTTTTAGCCACCATTATGCTAATATTCTGCATGTTCTATTAATGAGCATTAGGAAGCAAGACCTTGACTTTTGGGAAGGCGATGGGTAGATGAACCCTTTAAGTTTTAAGATTGTGTGCCACTGACACCAGTATCACTTTGCTTTATTATTTAAGAGTATAACCATTAACAAAAAGAACCTTGTAGTGAATGTTTCCTTTTTTTCTTTGTTCGAAGTGAAAAGTTAAAACCCTTTTGTTCTTTCTTAGACCCTATGTTTGTGGTTTCGCAGCTGAAAGTGAAGATCTTCACTTCCTCTTTGGGACCGACCAGGCGTGAAGACAAGTACATGTATTTTGATTTTCCTCAACCTCTACCAGTGTGTGGAGATATTAAAGTGGAATTCTTCCACAAACAGAACAAGATGATGAAAAAGGTTTGTTCCTGCCCAATCTGGAGTCATTTTTTATTTTATAAATATGTGTATATAACAAGGACCCAGCCACCTTTAATCTGTAAAGTGCAATGTGAGAGGTTTTGCCTTCAGTAGTCTTTTCCAAACAAGTGGAAAAGAATATTGCAATAATTTCAGTTGTTTAATTGCCACACCCACAATTCCATCAGCAAAAGATTCAACAACCAAACACAACGCTGAGATTGAATTTGTTTTGCAAACAATGCATGCAGATTATAAAAGCAAAATACTACACGTGCAAGAAATCTGAAATGAGAACTGAAATTGCTGGAACTGCTCAACCGGATTGGCCGCATATGTGGAGACAGAAATAAAGTTCACATTTCATGTCAATGACCTGTCACCAGAGCATATTAAATTATAACCTATTAACCATTGCTGTGCATCTTTTTCATAGAATCCCTACAGTGCCGAAAAAGGCTGATCGGCCAATTTGAGTCTGCACCAACCCTCCAAAGAGCATCAGACCCGTACACAGCCCCCCAACCCTAACCCCGTAACTCAGCATTTACCATGGCTAATCCACCTAGCCTGCACATCTTTGGACTGTGGGAGGAAACTGGGGCACCTGGTGGAAACCCACGCAGACCAAGGGGACAACGTGCAGATTCCACCCAAACAGTTACCCAAGTCTGAAATTGAACCTGAGTCCATGGTATTGTGAGGCAGTAGTGATAACCACTGAACCACCATGCTGCCATCTGTTCAAGTTCTGGTGAACTGTAAAAGTGAATCATTAATGGAAAAACTTGCTTGCATTTTCTTTTCTTGCGATTCAGTTCCTTCTTATTTTACAACTAACAGTTGCATTATTGAACTGTTCTGACTTCATTATAATACGTTTTACCTTCCTTAATATTCTAATATTTTGGAAGTGTGAATCCCATTGATAAAATAGCTTTGACTGAAAGCTGGTTCAGCATCTGATTTTCAAACTGGTTGAAACCCAGAGTTGTGAACATTGATATATTTGTAGAAGCAAGCTTATCAATCTGAAATTTAATTTTTACATGGTAAGTCAAGAAAGATCCCGTTTCCTAATTAGTTGGCTCAGCCTTCTGTGGCAAACATCAGATAAAACAGGTCCTAAACAGACAGCAAGAAATAAAGCACAAATCAGTTTTGGGCATCAGAGATTAAATCCTGATGCAGCGGTTGAAATCCTTGACCTGATCAAAAAAGGGAGGGTAATAGATTTTACAAATGTTGGATAACTTAAAACATTTTTAGAATGTAACTGTCAATGAATTTCTAGAGTCTATTATGTCACCACTACGTCTAACAGGTACTGCCATCTGACATTGTTTTGAATAATTGGATGGGCTTTTATACGAAAGACAGTCAAAACTCAATGCTTTAGATTTACAATTCTTCTGCTGTAAGAAATAGGAGAACTAGGTACTGAAGTGAGTCAGGACTTCAATTCAAAAGGAAAGGGATGATAATCTCTCTTGCTACAAACTATAGAACCATAAAAATTTATAAACACAAGTAGCCCATTAAATCAGTCTTGTCTACTCTGCCTGATTGCTCAAACAGTGTAATTACCATATATCTTCCTCTGCTTTAAACTCTCTGCTCCTATGATGCTGCTTGGCCTGCTGTGTTCATCCAGCCCTGCACCTTGTTGTCTCGGATTCTCCAGCATCTGCAGTTCCTACTATCTCTGATTAAAATTTCCTCTTGGCTTTTTCTGCTTCATTGAATATACTCCAGTTGTCTCAAGTCTCGCCTCATAACTAGTGATGATGATCTAATCTCTGGTGATATGCTATATACAAACTATAAACTCTTGCTTTTAATTCTTTTCTGTAAAATTAGTACATGCCTGCTATTGCTAAAGTGATTGTGGGTCATTTTGCAAACCAAGGAACACAATTACGTGATCAGTAAATTTTCACGTACTTTTAATGCCTCAACTTAAATTATCAATTATATCAAAATGAAATGTGGACCCACTTTCCAACCCTCAACTTCTCCAATCCAAGCAACACCCATTTGTGTTATGTCCTTAAATGCATTTAGATGGACTTTATCCAGTTTCTTGTGGATGTCAAACACAACCTCTCTAAATTTAGGACTAACTTGCAATCATTGATGACACAGAAAAGTTGATACAGGAATGAAAAAGATGGGTGTGCACTTCTGAGGTGGGACCGAGATCCATAGTTTGGTTGGAAATTTACGTCGACCTTCTGTACTGAAGCTGGAAATGCTTAACACTGACCTTGAGTATCAAATAAAAAGTGTTCCATCATTCTAAGCACTTGTGTATCTCAACTGATTACACAGATTTACACAAATAAGCATGCACGCATGCAGTCAACTGTCCCCCCACCTCCACATTGTGATGGCCATAGTCTGATGGTATGGTACATCACAATCAAAATTGCCAAATCTTGGTTAACAGCATCATTATTATTTTCTGCTTATTCCTCCAAATTAAATCAGACAAATGTAGTAACTTTATCTACCATAGGTGGTTACTAGGAGATAGCAAGGTGGTTATTACTTGGTATAGAAAAAATTTCCCTGCTATGTGCTATGTCACTTATAAATAGGTTTGTTTATTAATGATTTATTTGCATATAGCATACAATGGAGATTTTTTCTTTATCTCACTTAATGTTACATTTACAATTACCAGTGACTTCTGTAATTGACCTACATAGGCAATCTAATTTTCTAAAGTCGATTTGAATTTCAGAATTGGTATGAGGAGTAGGTATGTGAAAAATCTGGCACTATCTATGTATTCGCCAAGGAAATTGTTCACCAGCAGGAGAAGGGAAAGGGGTTTTCATTTTTTCATCAGTTGTCTTCCTGCCAATCTGAAGGCATTCATGAAATGCCGTTCCACAAGCGTGGACCCCTGAGGTGACCCAAGTGGCTATTTTTCATGTGCAGTTCTATCCCTTAAGTGTCATTTAGCACGTTATTTAAATGCAGGAGGTACAGAAATATGCCACGTCTTTTTTACTCCCAGTGCCTAGACCTGTGCTTTTTCACTAAGTTTTGCTGAATTGTAGTTGAAAGTGGAGTGCTGAATGTTTGTTGCTTCTTTCTGTAGCATCACTGCCACATTTTTGATTGAGATTTGTTAACTTGACACAGTGGAAACTAAATTGTGCTCAGAAAGTTGGAAAATAAACCTGAGCAAATAGAAATTTTTTTTTTGCACAAGTTTCTTTTTAGTTTGCATCTCCCTATTTCATCAGTTCCTCATTACTAAAAACAATCAAAAGTACTGTTTGTTTTTTTTTTGCTCCTCCTTTCCTTGCCTTTTCTCTCCTCTAGGAATGCAACATCTGCAGTCAGTCTTCTACCAGGTCTGTATGAGTGCATACTTCTCAATTTATTACAGTATTCAAAAATTTCAATTAGCAGCTCTTTCAATCATTTACGTCTGGTTTTGATTGTTCTGTTCCTAATAGCCACATGCATTTTTCTTTGGTGCCTTTCCCCAATACAGTAAGAAAATATGCTCAGACATCCAGAAGATGGTAAGACTGCTGCAGTGGTAGTAATTCAGTTATTATCTACTTCCATATTTCTGAAAGCAGAAATTACTGTTTGGAAACAGGATTCAATACTAATCTACTTGAAAATCGAGCTTTAGAGCTTATCTAAAACATGTTATTAAAAACTGAAGACCTGTACTCCTTATACATTGCCGATATCTTGAACAGGATTCAGACATAGTATTCCCTTCAAACCCTTCTTGCTCACCATCTAACAAACCAGTGATCACCACAGTACTTCTTTAGCAGTGCTGGTCATTTTCAAGGCTAAAAAAGTCTTAACGTTGTGATTATATTCAACCAGCGCATGGATTAAATGGACCAAATTATGTCTTATAATGGATTCCAGACTCTCAATATTAAATGAGATTTACAGGTTATTTTCTTTTCTTCAGGATAAAATGTTCCATTTCTGGATAAATACATTCTTCATCCCACAACCAAATGAGAACTTAGATAAAGTAGAAAATGGCAGCATAGTTACAGACAAGGACGATGATGGTTGGCGTACAGATAATGACAAAGAATATCTGGCCCTTACATTGACTAAAAATGAACTTGACAAGGCAAATAAAGACAAGGCCAACAGATACTTCTCACCAAATTTCAAGGTTAGTATTTTTTTTTCTTCTGCCTTCATAGAATGTGGACATTGCTCGCTGGGCAGCATTTATTGCCCATCTCTAAATTGCTCTGAATTCGGTGACAGTGAGCTGCCTCCTTGTCGTGCTGCAGTCCTTGGGGTGTAGGGACATCTACAATCCTGTCAGAAAGATGGTTCCAGGATTTTGACCCAGTAACAATGAAGGATCAGCAATATAGTTGCAAATCAAAATGGTGTGTGACTTCAAAGGCAGGTGCTGGTATTTACTTGCATCTTGCTGCCCTGGTCATAGGTCATTAGAGGTTGTGTGTTTGCAAGGTGCTGGTAGAGGCTGGGTTAGTTATTTTGCAGTGCATTTTGTAGAAAGTACTCGCTGCTGTTACTCTGTCAGTGGTGAAGGGAGTGAATGTTCAAGGTGGATGCTGTACCAATCAAATGGACTGCTCTGTCCTGGGATGATGATGTGTTTCTTGTGGGTTCGTGTAGCTGCTGTCACCCAGGCAAATTAAAGTATTGTATTGCAATCCTGACTTGTGCCCTGATATTGTGGAGACGAGATGAGTTACTAGCTACAGAATTCCTAGACTCTG
>NC_063351.1:12017638-12030404 GCF_021869965.1 Rhincodon typus
GAAAGAAGATGAATTAGGAGATAGAAAAGGCATGTAAGAAAGGCACTATTCCAATAATCACTGGGGGACTTCAATATGCAGGTGGATTGGGGAAATCAGGTTGGTAGTGAATCCCAAGAAAAGAAATTTGTGGAATGGCTCCAAGATAGTTTTCTGGAGTAGCTTGTGATAGAGCCCACAAGGGACCAGGCAGTTCTAGATTTGGTAATATGAAATGAGGCAGACTTAGGGAGCTAAAAGTGAAGGAATCCCTAGGGACTAGAGACCATAATATGATAGAATTCACCCTGCAGTTTGAGAGGGAGAAGATTGAATCAGATGTAATGGTATTAGAGTAAAGGTAACTACAAAGGCATGAGAGAGGAGTGGCCAAAATAATTGCCAAAGTTATTTGGAAGGAGAGCCTAGCAGGGCAAATGGTGGAGCAGCAATAGTAGGAGTTTCTGGGGTTAATTCAGGAGCAGAAATTCATCCCAAGGAAGAAAAAACATGCTAATGAGAGAATGAGGTTAACTATGGCTGAAAAAAGAAAAAAGCATACAATATGATGAAGAGTATTGGGAAGGCAGAGGTTTAGGAAGTCTTTAAAAACCAGCTGAGGATAACAGAAAAAGCAATAAGGAGGGAGAAGATGAAATATGAGAGTAAGCTAGCTAGTAATATAAAAGAAGATTGCAAGAGCATTTTTGATATATAAAAGCTAAGCGAGGGACAAGAGTTGACATTGGACCGCTAGAAAATGAGGCTGGAGAAGTGGTAATGGGCAACAAAGAAATGGCAGAGGAATAGTTTTCACGGTGGAAGGCACCAACAGGATACCAGAACTTCAAGATAGTCAGGGGACAGAAGTGAGTATATTGGCCATCACTAAGGAGAAGGTGCTAGGGAAACTGGAAAGTCTCGGGTGCATAAATCACCCAGACAGGATGGACTACACCCCAGAAATCAGAAGGAGAAAACTGAGGAGATTATCGAGGCATTGGTGGTGATCTTTCAGCTGACACAGTGGCTCAGCGATTAGCACTGCGGTCTCACAGCACCAGGGACCTCGGTTCAGTTCCATCTTTGGTTGACTGCCTATGCAGAGTTTGCACGTTCTCCCCATGCCTGCGTGAATTTCTTTCGGGTGCTCCAGTTTCCTCCCATAGTCCAAAGATGTGTAGGTTGGGTGGATTAGCCTTGGAAAATGCAGGTTTAAGAGGATGGGGAGCCGGGGGCGGGGGGGGGAGGTGGTGAGTTCTGGGCGCAAAGCTCTGTAGCAGGTCAATGCAGACTCAATGGGCTGAATGGTCTCTTTCTGCACTGTAGGGATTCTATGATTCACTAGAGTCAAAGAGGGTGCCAGAGGACTGGAAACTGGCTAATGCAACACCTCTGTTCAAGAAGGGAGGGAGGCAGAAGACAGGAAACTATAGGCTGGTTAGCCTGGCCTCAGTTCTTGGTAAGATTTTTGAGTCCATTATTAAGGAAGAGTTTGCAGAGCACTTGAAAGTGCATAGTAAAATAGGGCTGAGTTAAGGGGAGGTCATGCCTGACAAATCTGTTAGAATTCCTTGAGGAATTATTGAGCAAATTAGACAAAGGAGAGCCAGTGGACGCAATCTATTTGGATTTTCCAAAAGGCTTTTGACAGGAGGCTGCTAAATAAGATAAGAGCCCATGGTGTTAGGGGCAAGGTACTGGCATGGATAGAGGATTAGCTGATTGGCAGAAGGCAGAGAGTGGGGATAAAGAGGTCTTTTTCAGGATGGCAGCTGGTGACTAGTTGAGTTCTGCAGAGATCATTTTTGGGACCACAACTATTCACCTTATACATCAACAGTTTGGATGAAGGAATTGAGGGCGCTGTCGCTAAGTTTGCAAATGACACAAAAATAGGTGGAAGGACAGGTAACGTTGAGGAAGTGGGAAGGCTACAGAAAGACTTGGATAGGCTAGGAGAGTGGACAAGGAAGTGGCAGATGGAATACAATGTGGAAAAGTGTGAGATTCTGTACTTTGGTAGGAAGAATAGAGGTGTAGACTATTTTCTAAATGGGGAAAGGCTTTGGAAATCTGAAGCTCAAAGGGACTTGGGACTACTGGTTCAGGATTCTTTTAAGGCTAACATGCAGGTTCATTTGACAGTTCGGAACGCAAATGCTATGTTAGCACTCGTTTCAAGAGGGCTAGAAAACAAGAGAAGAGAAGTACTGCTGAGGTTGATCAGATCAGATTGCATTTGGAATATTGAGAGCAATTTTGGGCCCTGTATCTAAGGAAGGATGTGCTGACATTGGAGGGGGTCCAGAGGAGGTTTACAAGAATGATCCAAGGGATGAAGGTCTTGTCGTATGAGGAGCAGTTGAGGACTTTGGTTTTGTATTCAGTGGCGTTTAGAAGGATGAGGGAGCAATCTCATTGAAATTTACAGAATACTGAGAGTCGTATAGAGTGGACATAGAAAAGATGTTTCCACTAGTAAGAAAGACTAGGATCTGAGGGCACAGCCTCAGAGTGAATTGATGACCCTTTAGAACTGAGATGAGGAGCAATTTCTTCACCCAGAGTGTGGTTAATCTGTGGAACTCTTGCCACAGAGGGCTGTGGAGGTCAAGTCATTGAGTGTAGTTAAGGCAGAGATTGATATGTTCTTGCTTAAGAAGCTGATCAAGTGTTATGGGGTGAAGGCAGGAGAATGAGGTTGAGAAACCTATTGGCCATGATTGAATGGCAGAGCAGACTTGTTATGCTGAATGGCCTTATTCTGCTCCTATATCTTCTGGTCTATCAATCACATGGATCTTGTATCCACGTAGAAATGCTGAAAAAATTAACTTCTAAGGAATGCCTAACTCTCTTGTACTTGATAGTTTAGAGTAAAAATGTTTTAAAAATCTGGCATTCCTAACATCTTGCTTTTGAAAGCTGGAGACTAACAGTTTACCCACAGTCAACACATACCCTTACCATTGCTTAAAGGTGTAAATATCTTGCATCATCATCGCAGTAGGATGACCTTGACCCCATTATTTAACCTTTAACAGAGGAGCTACCCAAGCTTGTTGTCAGGCAGAATTCAGAACATATCACGCAAATCCATTCATTCTGACATTTTGCCCTCCGTTATAACTGTAGTCCAAAACCACCATATTCTTACAAACTTCAAATTGTATCATACTCTCATAAACAAGTGTAAAAGTTAAACTTGCAAATCGCTGGTTCCCTATCTTCTTGAAACCTGGCCGTCTGCAGTTTCAGTGTGCTGAAGTCAGGTGGCTAATTCATGCTCAGCAGATTGGTTCGATCTTTGAAACCTCTTAAGAAGCTACGTGTCTCCAAAGTTTCAACTCGTAAACCATTTTCAGCCAGGAAAACCAGGAGGTAAATGGAGGTGAGAGGAATGGAGACATTGACGAAGCCCCTTTTCTAACAAGATTTGTGGACCAGGAGGAACAGGAGCCTACCTTGTCATCTTAATGAGCAGCATTGTAAAGCTCCCTCTTGCATGATCTGTATTGTAGCAATCCTACCCATCATCCCCATGACCTCCCCGATTCCATTACAATCTCTTCTCCCCCATCCACCATCATTAACAAAGCTACCTGCCCCTTGTTTATTTGAATCGCCATGTGCTACAACCTTTTCCCACCTGATAGGCCTGCCAGTTGCCTTACCCAACAAAGAAATAACTAAAAAATACACCTCAGGCAGTTGGAGAAACCAACCTTTCTGTCTGTGTAACTCCCCATGTTTCTCTTCTGTATTGGTTGACTGGTCCAGTGCTGGAGAAACTCAGCAGGTCTGGCAGCATCTGTGGAGAGAGAAACAGAGTTAATGTTTTGATTATGATGAAGAAGTCATATTGGAGCTGAAATGTTAACTGTTTCTCTCCCACAGACGCTGCCAGACCTGTTGTGTTTCTCCAGCATTATCTGTGCTTGTTTCAGATTTCCAGCATCCGCAGTATTTATTTGATTGACTAACTGCTTGCTTTCTCACCCACCAGCTTCCCTACTCTCTGGAAACACTTGTCCAAGTCCCTCCACCTTGTCACTTCCCTCCCTGATTTTTAAAAGGTCCTTTTTTATTTGAAAGTCTCATTCTGTGACGGTGCTTTCAACTTTCCCTCTACTAATCTTTGTTTTGCCCTTTTCCTGACTGCACTTCCTGTTTCTAGCGCACTCTAAATGCTTTGATTCACTCTCCCCTTCACAAGTCCTAATAACTTTAGAGATTCAATCTGGAATAACGTGATTTGAGTATTGATACTGCTCATGTAACAGCCTTTATTTGATCTCCTGCTTTACAATTGCAGTTCTCACACTGAATCTAATGATCCCACAGCCTGATGTAATGTGAGATTAAATAATTGATAAAATATTAAACCAGAAATGGGGATCCTTGCATTCCAGATTATCAATATTTTGAAGTAAACAGTTTTATTTTCCTTAATTTTAAAGAAGAAACGAACATGTTTACATTACGCTGTCCGGAGAAGATTTTCCTTTCTGGACTACTTGCTGATCATTATCTTGATGCCTGTCCTGCTTCTGGGCTACATTATAATGGTAAGTGTGAGGGCTTTCTGAGTGCAAATGGAGTATTGTTGACACATTTTGAAATTATTACTGCCTTAACTAAATTAACAGGGGATACAAAAGCTAATGTAACTTCCAGTGATAATATACTGCACCGTTGCTGTGTACTATCCATTTGCCATGCAGGACATTATTTTTTGCTGAATACCAATGGTGTCAGCATGTAGTTTAATTTGAAACCTCAAAAACTCCTTTCTTTAAAAACTGATGTTGGCTGATACGGCAGTTATAACCGTGAAATGCTGGCCTGGGTGGTGATGGTCAGCATTTCGTCATTTGCTATGTGCGGTCTGCTCTGTCAGGGGTGTGTCTTAATCTCCTACGAATCTTCACAACATCGCCCTGTTCACTTGCACAATCCCTTACATTCAGCTAGAAGATTACGGTGTCGAAAACATTGTGTCGTAGAAAGTTGAGGATGCCTAATAATGTGAATATAGCCAGTCATGGCTGAAAAGGGAGTTGACTTTTATATCCAGAGTATGGACAAAAACATGACTTTTTGTTTAAGACCAAGAAAAAAATGCATCCTATACATCAGGTCAACATAGATTGCGATTTCCAGGATATAATGTTGGGGAATTTTGGAGTGAGCATGGTGTGTTAAGATTGTTGACCTTTTGTAAGGTCATGATCATTCTTCAGATGATGGCAATCTTCATGAACCATGAGACATTTGCTAACCTTGCATCAGGTGGTCTGAACATATAACACAAATGAGAGGATGATGCATAATCACATTTCAAAGACTGTTGGGAACTAGAGATGTCATTTCTAATTCACACTCGGTGAGAGAGGAATGATGATAACTAGCTGGGCTCTAAGCCTTGAGAGGGAGTCTGGGTGGTCATGAGCATTGAATGGAATGGAGGTTTATGAGAAATATTACCAGCTTGGTTATTGAAACTTTGCCGTGAACTGAGCAGCATCTCAACCACTGATAATGAAAGGCTTGATGCAGATGTGTCTGACTTCAATAACCATATCTCTGTCATCAGGAAGACTTGGGCTAGAAGTACAGTATCTGAGTGATCTCAGCTGTGTCTGCAAATGCTGCCATGTGAGTAGGAATGTAGCCCCGGCCTATTTGCTGGGATCACTGCGACCAGAATAGAGTGTCAGAGTTAATTTAACCCTGTCTATATGGGATTGAGCAAGTGATGCAAAAGTGTGCAGAAACTTGTACATCCAAAGAAGAGAAACTGTTCAGCTTTTGAGTACATGCAGCCCTAACCTTGAAAATAGGCACATCTCTCAACAGTCCTAAGTCTCAAAGATTCTGTTAGCTATCTATGAATGGATCTCATTAAGGTGACCTGAAGATATTAGACGTTATGTCTACTTAACTGAAAGTACAAAACTGCAGATGCTGGAAATCTGAAATAGAAACAGAAATTGCTGGACAAACTCAGGTCTGATGGTATCTGTGAAGAGAGAAACAAAGTTATTGTTTCAAGTCCAATATGACTCCTCAGAATTTCTCCAGTACTCTGACAACGAAACTTTGACCTGACAGTTAGAAACAAACATTGCAACAGTTCCATTTGTACACATTCACTATCAAATCTACATGGAATAGTGAAGCAAATCTTTTAATCTAACAATGCTTGTCTCCTATTTTAGTGGACAGTGTTAGAGAATACACCTCTGGTTGTTGCAATGTTTGTTCTGGTGATTAGTAATTAGGAACTATTTGTTTGAAAAGAAATATATGTACAGATGCTATCAAACTTCAGTAGTGAAATGGTGTTGACTATTGCAACAGAATCTCTCTTAAACAGTGAAACTTAGGTAAGTGAGAAGCTCTAGATCTCAGTAGAGTTGATTGATCGAATTATAGATCTCTTTGCAATGGTAATTCCAATTAAGACTGACATTCTCAGAATTATATCTTAATTTATTTTCCCTTTGAAAAGTGGGACATGTTTCTGGTTCACCCACAAGGCTTTAGGCACAGGAAAAATATAAACATCAAAGAACAGTAAGATCTTTGAATGAGTTCATTTTAGCAATTACCCTGGCTTGTCTCACTGCTGTGTAATTTGCCTTGTGGTATTTCAACTAATTAAATATGGTAAGTCAAGTTTAATATTGAACTTAACCACATATTGTCTACAAGAACAGCATGTTTTTTCACTGTTCTTGAAGAGCGTTGCTCTGTTTGGGGTTACAACATTATACTCTTGGCTTGGAGTCAGAATGTTCAGGCTCTACTCCTGTAAAATCTAACAATTTCTGACCTCTTGTGGGCTGCGTGGCTGCCACACCAGAAAAATAATCTGGAAAGACACACTGCAGCTGATCCTGACCATGTGCAGTATGTGCCTTTAAGTTGGAAAATTACGCAAACCTAGAGCAGAACAGTGAGGGAACGATGTGGTCCCATGGTTCAGTCACATGTCAAACGTGTTGTCCAATCTCTGTTCTGGTGGGTTGAGCAGGTGCAAAAAGATCCTGTGCAACTTTTCACAGAAGAGCTGGTGTCCTACCTAGTATTCTGCTTGCAACTGAACCTGATAGAGTCCATCTTATTGCTCACTGTTCAAAATAGCTGCCACGTTTACTTGCAAAACTTTAACTACTTTGTATGCAATAAGGCGCTGTAAGGTGCCATAAGTATTAGTTCTTCCTTGCAGGTGATTGTTAAGTATGGAAAGGCCAAGATATATTACTTTTTCATGTAGTTCATTTTTATAAGCCTTGTACACTTGTTCCATAGGAATCAAAGAAGAGTCGGAACGAAGCATTGATCAAGATGTTGTTGAATGCTAAAGTGGATATAAATGCAACTGACAATGTAAGGTTCGGTGAATGATAATGATATTTCATTTTTGAATGTAACATACATTGGTTAGGTCTCAACAATGAGTTCTGATATGGATTTTTTTTTAAACAATCATGTTGCAAGAGATCATTCAGTCCATTGTGTATCTGCTGGCCCTTAGAAATAACCATCTAATTAGCCCCACTCCCCTACAATTTCTCCATAGCTTTACAATTTTTTTCTTCTTAAATACATGTCTTGTCACTGACGGCAAAAAAGTTTGAATTGATGCTAAACAATAACATTGTGATGTTTGCCAGAAGATGCCTTTTTTGTAACAGGTATTATTTCTCAAGAGGTCTACAGCTTTCTTGGCAAGATTGGACGATAGCCATATCTCGGTTGATCCTAAATCCTCTGCTCCTTTACTAAAATCAGCTCTCTCAAGCCCTCACCAAATCACCGGTCTCTGTGCCTACCTTAGCCCATCTGTGCTGAAAGCATAATTCATTTTTTTTTGATATTTTTGGATTCAGTGATCCCAAAGATTTCCTTGCAACCGACGTTTTGCACTCTTTCTCTATAAACATGCAGCTCATCCAAATTTCTGTCCATGTTCAAACACATGCATTAAATCCTGCTCATCCATTAGCCATGTTTGTTGAATCTCATTGGGGACCTGGTGTAACATACAAGAGTAATTTGTCTAAAGCAGTTTCAACTGGATAAAATAGTGCCCTCAAGCTGAGGTGTATGTTTAAAGGTTCCTCAGTCCAAAGGCCGTGTATGAAATACAAAGGTCACCAAACAAAAGTTTTGTTCTTCTTGAACAAAAAGGATGAATGGAAAGCTTCAGTTTTTCAAACTGCTTACCTTTGCTACTAGTTTAATTTTTTCAAACAAATTCCCATCTTTCATTTCTTGCCCTTTACTTTCTCCCCCAGTGATTCACTGTACTTCAACCAAAGATACAGTGGTGCGATTTTTTTTTTTTTAAGCAAAACATGACTCTGCTGTTTTGCCGTTTTGCTGAGGATTGGGCCAAGTGTGTTTTGGTCTGAATAAAAACCGAAAGAACTGTGGATGCTGTAAATGAGGAACAAAAACAGGAGTTGCAGGAAGCTCAGCAGGCCTGGCACCATCTGTGAAGAAAAAATCTGAGTTAACGTTTCTGGTCCGGTGACCCTTCCTCGGAGTTCCTTGGTATTGTGAGGAAGGGCCACCGGACCTGAAATGTTAACTCTGATTTTTTCTTCACAGATGGTACCAGACCTGCTGAGCTTCCAGCAACTTCTGTTTTTGTTGTTTGAGTGTTTTGGTGAGTTGGCTGCTCTGTGTTTGTATACATGTATAACGGAGTTCCAATCATGTTACAGAAAGGTAATTCAGCACTTCATTATGCCTGTCAAATGAAGAATAAAAGGATTGTTTCAATTCTCACTCGAGCAAATGCAGATGCATCTATTGCTAATAAGGTAAAGATTTTCCTGCCTAATTAAGACGTAGTATTTCCTACTATGTATTCTGATATTTCATTAGAAAAGTTATTACTGTGCTACATTATAAGTTTTCCGAAGGACACATCTGAGCAGAGGATCTGTTTTTCCTGAATGCAATATTACCAAGTTTGTTTTGACCATTGTGTTACAGCATAATTTGAAGCAAGCCTTCAAACCTATGGCAATTAATATAAACAAAAGCTATTGGCACTGTAAATCTGAAATGAAAAACATGATGGAAATACTCAGCAGATCTGGCAATATCTATGGAGACTTCTTTTCAGAACTGCTCTCATTTTAAAGACTTCCTCACCAGAAAACAGCTTCCCTCCATCTAACTAATCAGTTCACCCTAATGTCAAACGTCAGTCAAATTACTCCTTATCCTTAAATTCCAAAGAATACAAGAGTTTGCGCAACCTTTCCTCATAATTTAACTTCAGAATCCAGGTGTCACGTGTGGTATTCAAAGTGCACCCCCTGTATGGCCAATTAATTCATTCTAAGGTGATGTGTGTAGGTGTGGTCAAATTAGGGCTTTGTATAGCTAAAGTATAATTTGTATCCCCTGTGTTCTAGGCTTCTATGTAAATTTTAAAAAAATTATATATATATAAATGTGTGTGTGTGTGTGTGTGTGTGTGTGTGTGTATATATATATTATATATATATAACATACAAGCCCTTTTTTTTAGTTAGTTTTATAGATTATTTGTGTATTTGGAGCAGCAGAAATATTTGGACATCTATTGATTCTAGCTTTTCACCATTTAGACAGTGTTCAGTCATTTTGTTTTGGCCCTGAGTAAAAAATCTTCGTTTACCACAATTTTGCCCATTCACAAATTGATTATAGATGCTTTTTGTAGTTTTACATTACATCTACATTCCATGTACAGTGCAACCTACCTTTTGTGTAATTACTAAATGTTAGATGATGGGAGAGTGCAATGAGGATCCCTTTGGGTTAACAATTCTCACATTCTGTAAATGAGAGTATATGTCTACTCTCACTATCCATGAAATCTGCCAGTCTTTCAATTTTTCTTCTGGCAAATCACTAACGAGTCTTCAATTCCAAGAGCTTCAAATTTAGCTAACAGTCTTAAGGAACTTTATTAAATGTCTGGAAAAACTCAACATTCTGGCAGCATCTGTGGAGAGAAAGCAGAGTTATGTTTCAAGTCCAGTGACCCTTCCTTAGTTCTGCTTTCTCTCCAGAGAAGCTGCTGGACCTGCTGAGATTTTACAGCAATTTATGTTTTTGTTTCTGATTTCCTGCATCTGCATTTCTTTGTTTCTTTTAGTGAAATGTCTTTTGGACTTCCAAAAGAACAAAAGATAAGTACGGCACAGGAACAGGCCCTTCGGCCCTCCAAGCCTGTGCTGATCATACCCTGACTAAACTAAAAAACAAATCTTCTGCCCTTATTGGGTCCATATCTCTCTATTCCCTCCCTATTCATGTAACCATCCAGATGCCTCTTAAATGTCGCCAACATGCCTGCTTCCACCACCTCCTCTGGCAGTGCATTCCAGGCTCCTACCACTCTCTGCGTGAAAAACTTTCCTTGCACATCTCCCTTAAACTTTTGCCTTCTCACCTTGAACCTGTGCCCACTTGTAATTGAAACTTCAGCCCTGGGAAAAAGCCTCTGACTATCCACCCTATCTGTGCCTCTCATCATTTTGTAGACCTCTGTCAGGTCTCCTCTCAGCCGCTGTCTTTCCAGTGAAAACAATCCTTGTCATAGTCAATGCCCTCGAGACCGGGCAACATCCTGGCGAACCTTCTCTGCTGTCTCTCCAAAGTTGCCACATCCTTCTGGTAGTGTGGCGACCAAAACTGCAAAAAGTACTCCAAATGCACCCTAACAAGGGTTTTAGATAGCTGCAATATGGTTTGCTAACTCTTGTACTCCAAGACCCGGCTGATGAAGGCAAGCATGCCATATGCTTTCTTAATCACTTTGGCCACCTGTATTGCCACTTTTAGGGAAATGTGGACCTGCACGCCCAGATCTGTCTGTATGTTAATGTTCCTAAGGATTCCGCCATTTACAGTATAATTCACGCCTAAGTTTGATCCTCCAAAATGCATCATCATGCATTTGTTTGGCTTAAACTCCATCTGCCATTTCTGTGCCCAAGTTGCCAATCTATCTATCTATCTATATCCTTTTGTATGCTTTCACAATCAGTGGCACTATCAGCAACTCCACCAATCTTTCTTTTGTGTCATCTGCAAACTTACTAAACAGACCACCCACATTTTCCTCCAGATCACTTTTATATATACTACAAACAACAGAAGACCTAAGACTGATCCCTGTGGAACACCACTAGTTACCGGTCTCCATTCTGAAAAACACCCTTCCACCGCTACCCTCTGTCTTCTACGACCAAGCCAGTTTTGTATCCATCTAGCCAGCACATCCCGAATCCCATGTGATTTTAGCTTTTGTACCAATCTGCCATGTGGGACTTCAGTAAGGCATTTGATAAAGTCCATATAAACTACATTCACAGCTCTTCCCTCATCAATTATCTTTTGTCATCTCTTCAAAAAATTTGATCAGTTTGGTGAGACATGACCTTCCCTGTATGAAACCATGCTGCTTGTTGCTAACTAGTCCATTTTCTTCCAAATGTGCATATATCATTTCCATATAAAGAACATCGAGACAGTCCCTTCTCAATTAGTTTAAGCTACCTCACCAAAATATTCAATCATGTTGATCAAGTATGACCTATCCTTTACAAATTGATGGTGGCTGCCCCGATCAACTGAAAATTTAAGATGTTCACTCACTATATCCTCATAATAATCCCTATCATCGATGTTAAACAAGGTGGTTCATGCTTCTGAGCTTTATCACTCTATTTTCTTAAAGTGGCATCTGTAATTTTACATTCTAAAGTTTCTGAATTGAGAGAACTTGCAGATGTTTGCACCAGTTTCTTTCAAAACTTTGGGAATAAAGTTGTTACATGCTAAGGCTTGCCATTATTTGTTGTTGTTGATAAGAAATAGGAGCAAGCTATTCAGCTCATTGAGTCTGTCTGCCACTCAACCTAATTGATCTATTGTGGCTTTAACTCCCACTTTTCTGCCTATCTCCTTTTGCCTGTCAACTCCATTGTGAATCAAAAAAAAATGTCTCAGTCTTTAATACGGCCAATGACTCTGGCTCCACTGCACACTGTGGAAGAGTATTTCAAAAACCCTCGAAGAAAAGAAATTTGACCTTTTTTTTCAAGAAATGGGGTTTCCCATTTAAGACAAAGCCACCTAATTCTAAAACAAAAACAGAAATTGCTAGAAGATCTCAGCAGGTCTGGCAGCATCTGTGAAGAGAAATCAGAGTTAACGTTTCGGGTCTGGTGACCCTTCCTCCAAACACCTAATTCTAGATTTCCGCACAAGGCATCAACCTTGTTCATCCAGCAGAATCCTTTGTTTCAATATCATCACTTTTTTTTTCTCTAAACTCCAATGAATACAGGCCAAATCATTTCTCAACAGGTGCCACACCCAAGAATCAGTCTAGTGAACTTTCCTTGAACTGTTACTTTGGTTTCCTTGAATGTTCAGCATGCCACCTCTCTCTCTCTTACCGTGATTACTGAGTTTTTATTGAGTATGCCCCATGACTTTTGTACTTAGTCATACAGCTCAGAACAGACCCTTTGGTCCAACCAGTCCATGCTGACCTTAATCCCAAACTAAACTAGTCCCACCTGCCTGCCCCTGGCAAATATCCCTCCAAACATTTCTTATTTATGTACTTACCTAAATGTCTTTTAAATGTTCTAACTGTACTGACATCCACCACTTCCTCTGGACGTTGATTCCACACACAAATCACTGTGCAAAAAAAAAACACAAATTGCCCCCATGCCTTTCTTAAATCTTTCTCCTC
>NC_063351.1:12030904-12044673 GCF_021869965.1 Rhincodon typus
CTGGAGTCTGACTCTATTCAACAAACAAACCAAAGACATCTCTTATTTGAGCAAGATTACATTTACATATAATTGAGGTGCTGGGAGAGTCCAATATCTGAATGGACCACCAGTTAACATCAGTAGAGAGATCTCCGATTGGTCTTTCCCCACAGCAGCATAGCAGCAGCTGCCCCAAGCTTCGATGCATCCCTCAGCATGTAATCCAAGACAAAATACTATATAAAAGCAAAGATAACAGTGTGGAGCTGGAGGAACACAGCAGGCCAGGCAGCATCAGAGGAACAGGAAAGTTGACGTTTCGGGTTGGGACCCTTCTTCAGGGTTCACAGCCAATCTTGGATTGGCTAGTTAGTGACTGCCCAATTCCTGATTACTTTTAAAGGAAACCAAGGTTCATTTTAGTAGCATCACTTCCTGCTGTCTCCTGACTCATTCTTTTGAGCCAATCACTTTTGCAGATCATTTCTTTTTTGTAACAGCTTGTCTCTCTTGCCAACTCCATTGATCTCTCCTAAGATAACGTAACGCCAACGAGTTCCAAAGTTCTAAACTTCGGCCTGTGTAAAAGTTATAAATCTAAATGATTTAAAAACATTTATCTCAGAACAGTTTCACATTTGTAAACTTAATCTGAGCCATAAAACTGTAAACCAATGAACAAATGATTCCCTACTTTTGACCTGGGCCATATGAGGTTCTTCCTTAAAGAAACAGTTTGTCTGAAAGCACATCATCCCCACACCTGAAAAAGGTGAAGAAGACATTTGTTTGGTCTGGATGGCAGGCTAATCTGGCTCTTACGGTTGAGGGGAATTAATAATGAGTCCCATGACAGCAATGGCTCCCAACCTTGTTTCTTTGCTTTAATCACTAGCTTGTGCTGTGCTAGACACAAGACGTTAAGAGTCCCACTGTTCTGCAAACAACCTTGCTACTGAATGTTTCATGATCAGGAGAGGCACTCAATGGTTTTCTCATGGGTCTATTGTAAAAGAAAATCATTTATTTAACTTAACCTTATTAGGAATAGTGTCACTTAATAGTTTGATGTTGGTGGAATAGAGGACACTGTACTGCAAGGTTTCTATGTTCCGTGTGCCTTAATCCTATGTTACCAGCTCTAACCTGCATGTTACCCAGGTCTTGCTGCATGTGGGCATGGACTGCTTCATTAGCTGAGGAGTTACCTCTCTTCTTAAAGGCATCTTAAATTTCCATTGAATGATGGATGGCAGGGCTGGGGAAGTGAAAATAAACAAAAAGCTTCCGTATTTTAAGAAAACCAGAAGTCAAATTGCATAAGAATGTGCATGTGCTTTTTGAAACAGTTCAGCAAGCCAGTTCTATTGACTGTATCAGCTACGTGGTTCATTTATACAGACTTCAAGAATCAGAGAAACCATTGGGCAATCAGATTGAGTCTTCACCTGAGATGAAGTACAGCAGCGAGAGCCTCCTGCCACCTACTCAACTCCCCCATGTCCTGCCCCATTGGGTTATACTGAATGGCATGGTACCATGTATTTTCAGTACTTAGCTGGGATGCATAAATTTAAAAACTCCCTACCATGCACAGAATGTTAATGATGATATGAGAGGACATGGGGAAGAGGGGATGGCATGGTAAATCCATGTATAAATCTGCAGTTGAACTTCTTGTATGTTTGACTTGTTGCCTTCGTTTTGCTTGTTCGTAAAATTTGCTTGCAGTTTTATTTTTAACTTGAATTCTTCATTTTGGGCTCCTTTGTCAGAGTTTAACATTTTGGTGAGGATAAAACTCAACTAAAACACTTTAAAACTTGGGATGGACTGTCCTCTGGTCTCAAGCAGTTAACATAAGTTGCAAGTGCAGGAAAAGAGGACACGACGTTCAAAATAATACTGTACCATCCTAAAGTCCTGGTACAATGGGCTGTGCTTGCTCTGACCATGCCAGCCATAGCATAGAATGCAAACACCACATTATCAATGTATCTGTGGCTGGGAGCTATAAAAGATGTTAAAGAATGAGATTAGGGAATTCGTCTCCAACTATTTGAATTGGCTTGTGGAAAGTGTAGTGGAGGTGAAAATTCTGAAAGATTCTCGGGGGGGTGGGGGTGGGAAATGAGGTGTTACAACATGAAGATTTTGGAATCTGTCTGGATGGATACGTTTACACACAACATCTGTCCTTCCTCATCTGGAACAAGTTGTTATGCGATGAAAACTTATTATGCACTAGGTGGCAGTCCATTCCTCATTATTCCAAATGTAAGAAGTGCTAGTGAAAATTTGGTTTAAATAGACTGGCTTCCAAATTTTGAAAGTACCTTCTCTTTTATTAAAAACTGTGTAACGAATTTTAAAACATCCAATTGTTGGTACTTAATGCACTTGATAAAACCGAGAACTGGATCATAATTAATTAGAACAAAATGAGGAAAAGCTGGAAACGCAGCCAGTCAGAAAAGCCCATTCCTGTTCCTGTGTTCTGCTCATTTGAACAATTGAGCTTCCTAAGCCATATAATTTTTTTTTTCCAGAACATTTTCTGTGTCCCTTAACTTATTTTTAACTTTTTATCAGCTTCCAAAACAAGCTTTTTCTAAAATTATCTCAAGTTTTCAAGACAGTTTTTCTGATTTGGGTGTTGGGGGGAAATAATCACCTATTGAAATGTTTATTTTAATAGAGAAGCTAATCTCTTTTGACTTGGGTCAGGTCTGTATTTAACTGCTAAAAATCTTAGTATTGAAACTCTTTCACAAATAACCAGGAAAAGGTTGTTGCAGAAAATAAACAGAATTAAGGAAAGGCTAATTTTTCTGACCGGCTTCTCAAACATAGCTACTTCATCTTTAAATGCCCACTTCCAGCCAGCTCAGAACATACTTAGTTACATTGCTTGTTGTGCACGTCCAAACAAGTATGCAGATAACTCCCAGTGGACTGCCGGAAATTGTGAATTTTCTCTCATTTGAAATTGTTCTACGTTGAAATGAAACTCTTAGTTTACATTTAAGACGTGTCCTTCAAGTCCATCTGACAACTCAGTCAGAGGTTTGTATGTGCAGCAGAGTTGGCAGAAAACGTTTGAAGCCAATCTCTAGCACTAGTCTTGTACACCAGCAATGGTGACTGAAAATGTGTCCAGGTGACTGCTCTTCGGTCATTCCTTGGCTCGGTGTTTCTTTATACTGGTGATTAATTCCCCTGTAAAACTGACATGCCTTTGTACATGTGCGGTGAGACGTGGAAAAACAGGAAATCTAGAAGCGGCTGTCAGTGATTTCCTGTTTCTCTACAGGGTGTGCTGTTGAAATGCTATTGGATAGAAATCTTTAGAAACCACTTGAACTGGCATGAACTTCCTCTTTTATAATCCACAGTATTTTTTTTCCATAAAGAAAAATTTTATTCCTTGTTGAGCTGTTTAATGGTGTGCTAAGTCATAAATACTGATGAATAAATTCTCTGACCCTGCAAGTTTGATTTTTATGTTTGAGTTGTGAATTTTCTACATTGCATTAAAAATGAATCACCGATATATAATAGAAGCAAACTTTGGGAATAAGAATATTATTGACGGTACTTCAGGTCTAAAGTATTTTCACATAGAAAATGTATCAAAGTTGAAGGATATTTTTGCCTTTGTAATTTACTTCCTGGTTTGCTGTCTGTGAGAATTCTCACTATGTAATTGGCCATTCAGCTTATTTAGTGACAGCTGTGCCTGGATAGTTGGAGATGCCCTTAACATTGGACCCAAATTAAATTAACACTGGAAAAGTTGTAATCCTTGCCCTAGATATCTCTAGACCTTTATCGTGAACCGATTTCTTTTGAGGTCAATGAAGATGTTGTCACTTCATGTCTGAGCGCACAATCCGAACCATTGAATGTAACTGATCTGAGAAAAGCCACATTGTGGTGTTTTGTTTTATGCCTGTCATACAAAATAAGGCAGATGTATCTGCTGCTTGTGTGGTGCATTGAACAAAGAATGACCACTGATGAGCGAAGGTGTATGAGATAGAGACAGTAAAAGCATCAATTCCACTGAACCCTAGTTGATTACAAGAAGGACTAATGTTTATTTGAAGGTAAACGTTTTCTCAGCTTTACCCCTTTTTTTTTAATGTTGATAACAATACAATTGGGATCCAGTTCTGCAGGTGCTGACTATTTGTTAGACCCTTGATCAAAGATTCAAATAAGGCATGCATCTATATCGTGCTTTTTGATACTTTTGCAAAGTTTAACACATCATTGCAACTAATTAAATTATTTTGAAATGTGATCACTGGCTAGGCCACTCTTGGAATACTACATATAATTCTACTCTCCCTGCTATAGGAAGGATGTTGTGAAACTTGAAAGGGTTCAGAAAAGTTTTACAAGGATGTTGCCGAGTTGGAAGGTTTGAGCTATAGGCAGAGCCTGAATAGGCTAGGGTTGCTCTCCCTGGAGCGTTAGAAGCTGAGGGGTGACCTTTTTTATAGAGGTTTATAAAATCATGAGGAGCATGGATAGCCAAGGCTTTTTCCCCAGGATAGGGGAGCCCAAAACCAGAGGGCGTAGGTTTAAGGTGAAAGGGGAAAGATTTAAAAGGGACCTGGGGGCAACCTTTCCACGCAGAGGGTGGTGCATGTATGGAATGAGCTGCCAGAGGAAGTGGTGGAGGCTGGTACGATTACAACATGTAAAAGGGATCTGGATGGGTATATGAATAGGAAGGGTTTAGAGGGGTGTGGGCTAAATGCGGGCAAATAGGACAAGATTAATTTAGGATATTTGGTTGGCATGGACAAGTTGGACTGAAGTGTCTGTTTCCAAGCTGTACATCTCTATGACACTCTTGAAATGTAGGAATACAGCAGCCCATGACTGCACAGAAAGATCCCAGAAAGGCTACTCTTATATATAAACCAACAATGATTTTGAGGGATAAATATTGGCTACAGCTTCAACGACAAGTCCTGTGCATCTCTTTAAGCAGTGCTGTGGAATGTTCGACATCTATGTAATAGCAGGCCATTAGGATCTCACCTCAATGTCTCTTTCAATAGCACGGTACTGAGGGAGTACTGCACAAAATTGTAAGTTGTAGTTGTTTCTCCTGAGTGAAGTTATATCATGAAGGCCAGCGAGACTATTTAACCTCCTGTGGTGAATTTCAGCAAATGCAATCATGAAATCAAAATGATATCCCTCATGTAATACAACTTAGTATTTAATGAGATCCTTTGAGAATTGTTCTAAATTTGAACTTCCATGCACACCTGTGTACAGTTGCCAGAGATAATTTTGGAACGTCGGTAACTTGTTTTTCTAATTTACTCCCCGCGTTGATGGGGAAAAAGGGACATCTTGTCAAAGCTTTTTGTCTTGCACTTATTAAGACATTTTACAACAATACAAATTCAAAAGGAAAACCACATTTTATATTGTGTAGGAGTAAAGTGCTGGTTGGTTGGTTGGTTGGTAAGTAGACCACCCAAACATTGGATTGTATCAAAAAGCATGTCTGTTTTGGCCATTTGGAGTAAGCAAAGTACTGACTGTATCTAACCCACCTGTGCTTCTGAAACTTCCATCAAAACATCTAACATTTTGATGCATTCTGCAAATGGGACAACACTAGGCCATTACCTCCCCTCTAGTATTATGGCTGGACTGTTAATCCAGAGACCCAGATAACATGCTGGGGACCCGGGTTCGAATCCTGCCGTGGCAGATGGTGGAATTTGAATTCAAATTCAATAAAGTATCTAGAATTAAGAATCTAATTGATGATCATGAACCCATTGTCAATTGTTGGGAAAAACCCACCTGGTTCACTAATGCCCTTTTAGGGAAGGAAACTGCCATCTTTACCTGGTCTGGCTTACATGTGACTCCAGACCCACAGCAATGTAGTTGACTCTTAACTGCCCTCTGGGCAATTAGGGATGGGCAATAAATGCTGCCTAGTTAGCGATGCCCTCATCCCATGAAAGAATTTTTTTTTTTTTTTTTTTAAATTGCTGGATAATCCGGAATGTGGGCAGCATTATGCTGACAACCAATTTAGGACTGATACAGATTCACCGAGAAGCATACCTGCATGTACTGGAATATCTTAACAGAGGGCCCTGTGCTTTCCAGGCAATTCGTTTTTTTTAGAAAAGGAGGAACATACATATATACTGCATTTGTTTCAACTCAACAAAATAGATAACGCCCATTCCTTGGTGAATCAGAATCAACCCATCTGGTTTAAAATTCAAACAAAGCCTGTCAGTTAACTGATAATGTATCTACCAATTATCATTAGCTTGCCAACCAATCAGCACTCTCCTCTCATGCAGAATGAATGCCGGCTCTCCCCGTGAATTTGTATTCTTGTGAAACATTCTGAGTGTAAGACTTCAGCAAAATGTCTGTCTTTTTTTTTTAAGCAATACTCCAGTTCTGTGCTAAATTTGAATTATTTGGTTATTGTATGTACTAATTTTGGAAAGTTGTTTATTCTTAACTGTACTGATTTACACATCATTGTTCTTGTTACTTTTTTTGAAAAAGAACTGAGGTCATAGCAGTGACAGGCCAGAAGTTATTTTAACTTCACAAAAATACACTGGCTTTAAAAATGGTTATTTCAAACTGCAAACACAGCTGTTATTTATTATTACTGTGAGACCTTCTTGTCCTTGCTTCTCCATTTCGTGATCCTTGAAGAAAGATAATGATACCAATTTAGAAAAGGATTCCATTTCTATATCAATTGTTATAAATAAAATTCTGCCTAGCGCATGTCCATAGTGTCAAATTTCAAAGTGTCACACATTTAATAATTCCGAAACAGATTACCATATAAATCAAGAGCAGGGCGTGGCCGTTTTAGGCCCAGATCATTCAACTCAGTCCCCTGTTCCTGCTTTATCCCCTTCCCCTTACCCTTTGATTTGCTTTTTTAGCCTTTAAAGAAACGAAAAGAATCACAGCCTCCATACAGTGTGGAAGCAGACCATTCATCCCATCAAGTCTGCACCAATCCTTAGAGCATCCCACCCAGGCAAACCTCTCAGACTGCCATTGCCAATCCACCCAACCTATACATCCTTAGATGCTCTGGACGATTTAGCATGGCCAATCCACCTAGCCAGCACATCTTTGGACTGTGGGAGGATACCGGAGCACCCGGAGGAAACCCACGCAGACACAGGGAGAATGTGCAAACTCCACACAGACAGTCGCCCGAGGATGGAATCAAACTTGGCGCTATGAGGCAGCAGTGCTAATCACCGAGCCACTGTGCCACCCCTTGTATCTAACTCTTTCTTAAACATTCAATGGTTTGGCCTCAACCGCTTTCTGTGGCAGAGAATTCCACAGGCTCATCACTTGCTGGGTGAAGAAATTTCTCAGTCCTAAATGGCCTATCCCATATCTCTTTAAGGACAAGGGCAGCACCACCTCCTGCAAGTTCCCCACCAAGCCACTCACCATCTTGAGTCGAAAATAGAGTGCTGCTCCTTCACTGTCGCTCAAAATACCTTTTAAGGAGGGAGTTTCAGGTTTGTGCGTCTATCTACAGCACGTGGACTGAAGTGGTTCCAGTGTAAAGCACACCACCACCTCCTGAGGGACAACTAAGGATAGGCAATAAATGCTGGCCCACACAGCAATGCCCACAATACAGGACTGAATAAATGAATGAAGTCCTGCTGACTAAATGCAATTAAATGAAAGGAGAGCAATGTCTGTCAGGAGACCAGTGCCCTTGAAATTCCTTCTGCACACCAGTTGCTCCAGCTGTGCCTTTTTTTTATTGGAGAAATGCAAAATATTCCAGGTGTTGGAAATCTGAAATAAAACCAGAAAATATGAGCAACACGTAGCATCTGTAGGGCGAAACAGAATTAATATTCCTTCAGAGTTGATCTTCTGACTAGTTCGGAGCTGGTCATTAGAGAACTGAGCCTCCAGCCTTAATGCCTAAATTTTATCCAAACGAGAAGGTCAAAATGAACAAAAAAAAAGACCCAGCGGCTGAACCCTTCAGTGCCTCAGGAGCCTCTGGATTAGGGGAGATGCAGTGAAAAGCCCATTGCCACTGGCTGGGTTTTCCAAGTGGTTTCTTGATGCCACTGGGACAATCCAAAAGTTGGCATCTCTGGAGCTGCCGAGGTGAAGTGGGTACAACCGAGGCAGGTTGGAGATGGCACGGATGCCTCAACATTGGAGGCATCTTCCGAGGTAAAGCAAATAAAGGTTGAGGTCCAAAGCTGTTAAGCGTCTTGGTGTGGCAGAAAAAAACCCCTTCAGATGAAACATTTGGGTGCTGCACATGGACTTGTCACTCATGGTCCTATCAGTGGAGCACGCAGTCCCTGTGCTGTGATGGCTTCCTCTATCTTGTCTTTGTTAAGCTGATTTCTCTTCACACGGTAGTGGCTGCTCCACTGGTGCAAAAAAAAGTTTCGGTAAGCCCACAAAATTGGGATGTTGATGATGTTAATTGGCTGTCCATCTCTGGTGGAAGGGGCAGCTAATCCTAAATCAGGCTGACTTCTACTCAAGGTACCCAGTGACAGGAATACATCAGGAAATTATTCTGTTCCAGCTCCCTGTTATGCTCCCAGTCATCCTCCAAAACCAACTGGCCAGAAAAAAAACCCACCGTCAGCTTGTATAGGGTCTGCTCAGCTGGGGACAATCATTTTGAGGAGCAGGCCAGATTTGAGAAACACTGCCTTTTTCCATGTTCATACTGTGTTTTGCATCTACTCTGGGCACAGGCCCAACATAGATGTGGCACGGTGGCTCAGTGGTTAGCACTGCTGCCTCACAGCGCCACACACCTGGGTTCAATTCCAGCCTCAGCAGACTGTCTGTGTGGAGTTTGCACATTCTCCCCGTGTCTGCGTGGGTTCCTCCGGGTGCTCTGGTTTCTTCACACAGTCCAAAGATGTGCACGTTAGGTGGATTGGCCATGTTAAATTGTCCATAGTGTCCAGGGATGTGCAGGTGAGGTAGGTTAGAAATGGGAATTGCAGGGTTACAGGGTTGGGGTGGGAGTGGGTCTGGGTGGCATGCTGTTTGGAGAGTTGGTTTGGACTTGTCGGGCCAAATGGCCTGTTTCCACACAGTAGGGATCCTATGATATGATACAACTTTTAAACTGCTTCTTGAGTTTCTAACAGGGATTTCTCCGAACCACCTTTATCTTTTCACTGCATTTTCAGTAATAAATATGCCCCATCACTTTCCCAAAATGAAAAGCAAGGTGTAAAATTTGCCCACTAATTCTAGAAATGAAATCTTTTAACCACCTGTAGTGTTAACAACAGTGGTATTGAAGTACAGTAAAGTGATTTCTACACATTGGCCTACTCCTCACTCTGATGTCTGGGATTCAAAGGGAATGGGGACCAAATCTGTGTGCAAGGAACTGCCAAATCTCCTGAAGAACTACAGTGTCTAAATTGCTGCATCACATGACAACCAAAGAGTAAATACATAAATATTAAAGTGAACTGAAAAGACTGGAAATATTCATCAAAATCTGTTTTCTGTGTTTTAGGCAGATTGCTAGCTCCTGTGACAAATTCTGTACAAGAGCATGGCCTGTAAGACAATTACTTCTCATTTCCTTTTCTGCAATGCAGCATAATGCAGACTACACCATAATGTTAGGAAGGATTTAAGCTCTTAAACAAAAGTTTTGGACAACAGGTGTCATTTTGGGGATAGTCCCTTCCTGAACCATTGGGCGACTGATTTTTATGTCATAGCTAGAGGGGATGTTGTTGTCTCCACTCAGACTGACCATCGATGGACTCAGTCAGGCCCAGAGTGTGGTAAAGAGCAATATGGTCAATCTCTGATCACTAAAAACTTGATGCTAAAGAAACCTCCCAAATTGATCAATAAACCAGTGAAACTTCCAGCGAGTGTTACAAATGCATGATGGGAAATAGGGCATACAGGAACCAGAGTAAATTATATGACCCCCTTGCAAAATAACTGAGGCAGATATGTTTTGGGAAGGGAGGTGGGAAGAAGAACTCAATAAAAACACCAACTTTACTGTAGTAACCACTTCAGTGCTTAATTGTAGCGAAAAGTGCAAAGAAACTTACTTGCAAATTTGTTGTATTAGGGTTTAATATTACCGTATTTCACACAGAAGGCAATCCGTTAAAAAGGAAACTTAATAAACTGTGGACTGGTTACACATCAGCAAAAAGCAGGTTGCTGTTGAACAACATTGTATCAAAATGAACATTACAGAATAATTGTCAATTTGCAATCAGACATAAGAAGTCCTATGTGCTACAGATAACAATTCATGAATTGGGCTCATGGTTATCATGTTCTTCCAGAAGTACTGGCAAAGCAGACTTGGAGGAAATTGGCTGGAAACAGTTAGCAACACTCAGATCTTGGCACTATCCAGCAGTTCTGCTTAATGGTACTCTCTCCACCACAAGCACATGGAGGGAGCAGTATGTATCAGCTACAAGATGCACCTCAGCATGTTAGCGAAGTTCCTTTTGACAGCACCATCTATCACTGCACCATCTCTCTTTTACTGTGATTGGATCCCTCCTAACAGTACTGTGGATAAACTGCCACTAGATGTAGCTGTTCAAGAAGGTGCTTCAACAGCAGATACTAACAGGCAATTTGGGTTGGGTAATAAATGCTGACCTTTTGCAATGACGTCCATCTCCCATGAAATCATTTTTTTAAATAAAAGGTCTGAAGCTTACATACAGATAGATTACAGTTAAAGCAGAATCTCAGCAGCTGCCTCCATACGGAAATGATTCAGGAGATGTAGGTCAGGTGTGACACGTGAAACAAATAGGGCAGCATTGTATCAACTTAAACTCGCACTTTTGGAGAAATAAAAACCCAACGCTTGACTTGCTTGTAGATTGTGTTAATTATTTTGCTGGCTCTGAGATCCCTATCACCTCCATTAAATTTTACCTCTACCGTGTGCTGCTTGCGATTCCAGTGATAATTTTAGTTATAGCTCAAGTTACTTGCAGTGTGCTCTGATTCTCTTTGTGATTAATATGAGTTAATCAATAACCTTAGGCATGCCAATCAATTGTTGCATTTTAATTCCACTAGCATTGGTGGCCATGCTTTCAGTTGCTTAGACCCCAGCCTCTGGAATTCCCTCCCAGCCTTACTTTACTCTTAACATGATGTTCCTTCAAACTTATCTTAGTCAACACACCTAATATCTTATGTGGCTCAGTGCCTTTTTGTTTTGTTTTATCATGCTCCTCTGAAGTGCCTTTATTGGTGCAATATAAATATATGTCGCTGTTGTGATATTCTCATTTTCATTTGAGAGTGTGTAAGAAAACCTTTCAGAGAAGCCAGCATTAACCCATAGGATTAATTATTGTTTTCTTCTATATATTCAGATCCCGGGGTCCAGGTATGGAACCAGTGAAATGGAGCTAAAGTCTGGCAGTTCTGGCCCTGACTTACACTCTCATTGAATACGGATCCTTCAGCCTTGAAATCAAGGCCCTGGGAGTGGATGGGAAAGATCCTTAAGAATGATTTAGAAGAAGACCAAGGCAATTCTCCGCAGTGGCATAGGCATTATTTATCCTTCAGTCAAAGTCCTGAAATAAATTGTTGTTTGTGGAATTTTGTTTGCAAATTGGTTGTTGGGTATCCTATAACAGTGACAACAATCCAACAGTAATTGATTGTCTCTGAAGTTCTTTGAGATACCCTAAGGTTGTGAAAGGCAGTATATAAACATATGTCTTTTTTTCACCAGAAATTGGATGTTTGATTTTGGGCAATTGCGGGTGGTGATATCGCAATGACTGGATGAATGAACTTTTCTTTTATTCGAGGGATGTGGGTATCTCTGCTTGAACCAGCAATTATTGTCAATCCCTCTTTGCCCTTGAGAAGGTTGTGGTGAGCTGCCTTCTTGAACTGCTATGGTCCATGTGCTGTAGGTAGACCCACAATGCCATTAGGGAGGGAATTCCAGGATTTTGACCCAATAACATTGAAGAAACACGATATAACACAAAGGGCTCAATGGTATTACAGAATTTTCTCCTTATACTTGGCAAACAAGTCAGAAAAATAGTCAATACATAGATAGTCTGTCAGGAAGTGTTATGATTTTTGCAAGAAAATTTCTTTCAGCTGATAGTGCATACAGCATTGTGCACTAACACTTCAAATGACAGTATAAGTTTGGTAATTGACTCACTGGACTCTAGAAAAGCCAATGGATCAGCAGAATTCTATCATCATTTCATATTGTTGCTGTTAGGCAGTAGCAAAAGTGATTAATGGGCCGTAACGTATTTGTGGCACCTTCTATGAATGGCAAATGGCCAACATTGCAGATGGCACTATTGCCAGCTTTATGTAGTCTCAAAGTTATAGATTGCTGGTGGCCAAAGTCAGAATGATTTGGATGTTTTGCAAAGGCATTCCAGAAAACAGCTCTGTTAATTCCTCCCTGTCACATCTCAGTCAACTCAGATATCCCTGTACTATCGTTTATCACAGCTATGGCAACAGTAGAATCTCAAAGCTGCAAATGCACCGTAACATGTTGGACAGACTTCTTTAGCTGTTGCTGATCCCCTTTTGCCACATTCAGTGCAAGTGGCTGACTGAATTGTAGAAAAATGCAAAGTAATCTTGCAAACTACATTCAGCCAATGAGGCATCCATGCTGCAATATGAGTTCTTCGCTCTTAACTTTTTAATTCTCCAGGTAATTTATCTCATTGCACAAATTCAGCATGTTTTTACACTCTAAAGTTTTACCAGTAGTCATTTTCTTATAATTGTGAAGGGGAGAAAAGTACGTAAAAGGTAAGGAACAGTCTTACAGACCAGAGGGATGCTCTCTCATCAGAGAAAGAGAGATGACTGATGGTGGTTTAACCTGAGGTTGAGGTGAAGAATCCTCTGTGATAGTCTCAGAAAGTACAGGAATTGAACCCATGTTGTTGATGTCACTCTGCATCACAATCCAGCCATCAAAGCTAAATTGCCCCTCAACTAAGAGTAAGTACTGTACCTTGCTCCTAACAGTACCAATCAGGTTTGCATATTCGCCACTGATTTTCAGCCACTTAGTGGCTAAGAGGTGTTCAGTAATAGGGAGAGTTACTGCCAACAGCATTGAAGGTGTTCGGTGACTGCAATCAAGGCTATTGAAAAGAATCCAAAGTAATTCAATCGTCTGTGGAAAATAGAAGGCAAAGTCCAAAGACGAGAAATTGAATCCCTTTAGACTCTTAATGCATGCTGTTAATTTGCATTGGTTTCATCCTACAGTGAATGTTAACATCACATAAAAACAGTAGCAGGTCTCCGAAACAATTGCATTCTAATAGTCGCTTTCTGGCCCCGCTCAAATCTCTTCATAAAAGTATTGGCAGACCCTTAAAACTATAACTATAGCCCTTCAGCTGAATGGAGTCTGAAGCTGGAGTCAGATTGGCACTCTGATTAGTGTCCATCCAACAGGAGGTTTGATATTGGTTTTGCTTTGGAAATTGTGGACAGTTCAATGGTTCAGAAATGTTAATAATTTGGTTTATTCTATTTTAATTTTCTTTTGCATAATGAATTTCCATTTACCATTAACACCAGACTCGTGACATTGCATGCTTGTGTTGCCACCCCATTAAATATTTAGAAGGTTGTGAATCTTTGGAACTCTGTAACCAGGACTGCTACGGCTGAGACCACACAGTGTAGAGCTGGATGAACGCAGCAGG
>NC_063351.1:12045073-12049503 GCF_021869965.1 Rhincodon typus
CTTTCCTGCTCCTCTGATGCTGCTTGGCCTGTTGTGTTCATTCAGCTGTACACCTTGTGGTCTCAGATTCTCCAGCATCAGCAGTTCCTACTATCTCTGCTACGGCTGAGTCATTGAGTGTGTTTTGAGATTGGTATTCAGAAAGCTGTCGACAGCATAAATGGATATGGATATAGTATTGAATTGCAGAGCAGGCTTGAGTAGACTACCCTTGCACCTATGTTCCTAAGTTACCTCGTTTTTATATACAAAGAGAAGCAAAAATATGATCTAACAAGCCAGATTTCAGCCTGGGACCTGACTTTTCCAGTAATAATGTCCGCTGAGATCATAACACTTGCTTTGTGTTTTAGCACAGATACAAAGCCAGCCAGCTTGTCAGCAGTGATCAATCACGGGGTTGGATATGTTGCTGTATGGTACTGGGATAAATGAGTCTCACACCTGAACCCTTAGTCAGCAGGTGTATACAGCAAGCAGGCTGCACTAAATGGCATGCCTGAAAATCTAAGGGGAGTAGTGCTCCATCAGGTTAAATAGGTCTGATATCAGTGAAGGGGCCATTGTCTGATGTTCAATCTAGGTACTTGGACACCATCGGTCAGGCACATGTGCCTATCAGTGTCAGGGGTCCATACCATTACAATCTGGGGAGTGGGCCACAGTCAGTTCTTCAGGTCCAGTGCAAACAGTCCAGGCAATGGCAGGCTGGCAGCTGGGGAGCTGTGCAGATATGAGCCAGACATAGCTGGGGCTGTCATTCCAAGTCGGTCAGTCTGGGGCATGGGTGGGCGACTCATGGTCAGTTCTGGGGGCCTGTTCACTGAAAGTCAAAGGGGGTTACTGGGGACCCCGCCGTGGTAAGGAAGTAGGATTGTTGATTGTTGGATTTGGAGGCAGCCTGCTGGGACGCAGAGAGGACAATCTCTGTGGGGGACAGGGGAAACACGACATTGAAGAGTGGGAGACAACAGAGCATGGGAGGGCAAAGGGATATTGGGGTTGGGGGGCGCAGCTCACCACCTCGCTGGCTTCAATCAGGGGCCATTGCATCATTCTGTTTGGTTTAACTGAGCCAAATGTCTGGGCTCAGGGGCTGAAGTGATGGGATGAGCCATCAAATAAGAGTTCGGAGGGATCACGCACAGGCTTAAAGCCAATAAGGTTGACAGGGAGAGCAAGACAAAAAAGGACATGAAGTTTTGTGGGGTCACCTGGATTGAAAGGCTGAGCCTGCGATTGACTCTATGAAGCACAGCCTTCGATCTTTATCCAAACTGCACATGAGCAGTTGAAGTGAAAAGTGGCTGCCAGCACTCTTAGGGGAGGTGGAGTCAGTGCTCATCTGAGGGACCGCACATATTCCAATGCCATTTGCACCATTTGACTTCAGGTTCGCAAAGAAAATAAAATGTCACCTCTTCTTTACACCGAAAACCTTTAGTTCTCTCAGGGCAGTGACTTGGAAAAAATTTGGGGATTTACATGTACATATTAATCAATTAAAACCTACTAAGTGATTAAGATGCTGTCAGATCAATAGGTTTCTTTAATACACCTTCATCAATTGTGTGACCCTTTGATCTTTTACTTATAAATTCTGTGTTCTGTATGCTTCTTTCTCACTTCACCTGATGAAGGGGCTATGCTCCAAAAGCTTGTGTTTTCAAATAAACCTGTTGGAGTATAACCTAGTGTCATGTGATTTCTGATCCAGAAAATAAAGAATTAACAGGAACGCTAGTTGGAATGAGGTTTCTTTACTGTCTGAGCACAAGAGCTCCACTTGAGAGTGATATGAGGCCTTTCAAGGAGCAATAGCATTAATCAGACACTCTAATGTGTCTATTAGACACAGGCTACACACATCTGTTATTACATAATAATAACAATAAAAATATGAACTTCATACATTGACAAACTGTTCCAAGTAAAAATCTTGGTCGTAAGCAATCTTAACCATTTCATTCGACATTACAAATTAATCCTAGGAATGAGATGAAACATATGTAATGTTAGATGGGCCATTTAGTGTCACCTCAGGTCTACAATTTGCAGTCACATCCAAAGTTTCATAGCCTGCACAATGTGCAGGAGCTGCTCACTTCAGACTGTGGGCTATAAAATATCCATCCATTAGCCTACAGGCAATGCTACTTTTCTTGGGTGATATGGTGATTGGGTTGGTAGGGAGACATTCTCATCACTCCTACTACACATACAATCTCCTACTCATAAAATACACCCAAAGGCTCAAGCAGCATGCACCTGACTCAGGTCAATAATGTGAAAAGTCCATGGAGAGGCATCCCCTTGCCCTCCTGGTCTCTGACCTCCATGTCCCAGTGTTGGGAGGATGCTGCTTAGACATTGTGTGTCACTGTGACTGCTGAATGATCACTTTACTGAGGGCTTTCTTTGTTTCTAATATTGTCCACAGAGCTGGCCCCAGTGGATCTAGGTGCAGAGGCTGCTGGCAGCACTGTCCACTGCACTAACTGCATCCACATGCAAGGATGAAAAATGCATGCATTTGGAAGCCCGATATCAGGACGAAGCTCCAGCTAATGTGGTGCAGCCAGTTGTAGAGTAAGTGTAGGAGACCACAGGCACTCATCTCTCGTGGAATGCTGAGTAAATGAGGTATTGACCGTGGTGCTGTTATCTGTTTAGAGGTAGGGATCACAATGCTATGTCAGCATATCTGCAGTGCTACACCTTCTTCCAGGGCGGGCCATAAGATGTCTCCTCTACATCCAGTCATTCAGAAGGTGCACTGCAGACAGAAGAACAACTCTGAACAACTGGAGAATGCAACAAGGGTATGTAATAGATAATAAGGATCTGGGAGAGTCTGAGACTCTTGGACTGAGAAGGAAAGTGAGGACTTTCATCAAAAGGAACAGCACCTTCACTGTCCGACAGTGCAGCAACATCAGCTAAATCAACACAGGTAAGATTTCTGTGTATCCTCTGGGATTGAGTTGTGAACCCATCTTTCACCGATGCTGCAAAAACAAACAATCTCTGTTTAAACTTGACTGTAAATGCAGCTTACCAGTCTGATCATCTTTCACTCCTCCTGCTGCTTAATAAAAGTTAAACTTACAAATCGATGGAAGGCTTCATAACTTCTGATGCTCTTTCATTCAATCATGCTGTGTCTCACTGGGGTAGCACACGGAAAACAAGCCCTGCTGCTCCCAGAGTTGTCACAAAAGTTAAAGATTTTATAAAGATATACAGAATTCCCAATTTACTTACCTTTTAGACCCAGTTGACAGAAAACATGGACTGGGTTTCTTTGCATAATTCCGCAAAGAATATGGCACTAGCTTAAAATCTCTAGTTGATTTTCTTCATGCAGGTGAAGCAGTCATATTACGTTCTATTTGTGATGTTAGGTAGTTTCCTGAATTCAGTTTAAGCACAAAACATTTCAAGTAATCTAAACCAAATCTGTGGATTTAATTGATGATTTTATTCATCTTTCACAGGATGTGGGTGTCACTGGTAAGGTTATCACCTATCCCTAATTGTTCTTGAACTGAATTGCCCATTGAGAGGGCAGTTAAAAATCAATGGCACTGCTGTGGGCCTGGAGTCACACGTAGGCGAGACTTGGCAGGACAGCAAGTCGCCTTTTCAAAGAGGCATTAGTGAAGCCGATGACATTTACAACTACTGATGATAGTTTCATGTTCACAATCAACAAGACGACCTTTCACCTTCAGGTTTACTGATTGAAATTAAGTTACGTTAGCTGCTGTGCTGGGATTTAACCAATGTCCCCTGAGTATTTTCCTGCGTCTGGATTACTAATCATGTGACATTAACGAACACACCTCCCCAAAAATATAGTTTGTCCTTGATTCTTCAGTTACTGTTCTATGTTCTTTCAACATTCACCTCATTCTTTCTCAGGGTATTTTAGTGGGAAATGTCCCTTTGTGTTGTTTGTTCCCAAAAGCAGGGCTCAGGTTTCTGGTGTGGGAATTGTGTTCTTTTTTGTAGTTCCTGTAACTTTAAGAGCGGTTGCATGAAAAGAAGAACTCAGTGTGATACTTTAAAATGTCACCAGCTTGGTAACAATTTTTAATTGAATGCGTAAACAATCTGATCTGACAGCATCCTCAATCCAGCTTTCGAACAGAATGAATGAACCATTCATCGTGAGTGCTCGCTCATCTGCCAGTCAGAGCTATACAACTCTTAAAGCAGGTGAGGAGTATTAAGGTTTTGGGCAAATGTGATATTAAAGATAGGAAGGTTCTGTAATTTAAGTTTAGGAGGTGTGCGATATTTCTGTCTAGGGAACGTGTGACATTGGGGTTGGGGATGTGATATTTGTGTTTTAGGAGTAGGCATGACATTCAGGTTTGTGAGTGTGTGACATTCGGGTTTAGGGGAGTGTGTGACATTCGGGTTTA
>NC_063351.1:12049513-12238975 GCF_021869965.1 Rhincodon typus
GTTTAGGGGAGTGTGTGACATTCGGGTTTAGGGGAGTGTGTGACATTTGGTTTTGCGTGGGGAGAGTGAGAAATCAGAGCAGTTTCTCGGCGGGAGTCCCTCATGTCCCTGGAGCTGTAGTTGTGTGTCTGCCTGCTGTTGGGAGGACGGCGCTGTGATTGAGGGAGCGGGCAGTGCGGTGCAGCCGATCGAGCCCTCCCTTTATGGAGAGGATACAATGGAGCTGCTGACAAGGCAGCGACTTCCAACAGCACCCGAATCATCCGCTCAGTGCAACCTCTGAATAGCCAGGCTCGGCCTGGCGGATACCCCGCTGGCTGCCGCAGGGTTGTGAGAGGTAAGGCACAGACAGACCTGTCCTCCGTCCAAGCTGCAGGCACGGTTAAAGTGGTAGGAGCAGTCTCTGCTCACGGATAGGGGTGCCAGATGTAACAGAGAGAATCATCTTTTTAAAGGAGACGGTCCTAAACAATTCCACAAGTGATCTTTTTGAGGAATATGTCAAGTTTGGCTCAAACATACGAGTGTTGATCATGTACACATGAATGACTGTGTGTAAATAATTCAGATTCATGCTCGCATTGTCAGTGAGCAGCCGAAAGGCTCGCTAGCCCCGGATTGCAGGTTAAACTTTCATGTTCTTCTTTCGCTGAAATGGGAAGAGAACTCTTTCCAGGGTAACCCACCGTGTTGAGTGTATGGAAGGAAGTTCCCTACCTAACTGCGATCTGATTCAAAGGCTGTGCATTTTAAATGTGTGGGAAGTCCATTTATTTCAGAAATCGTAATTTTTACATTGAGTGTGTCAGTAAGTTGTAAGAGATTTGCTTTGTACGTGGTTGCCAATATTCTAGGATGCTCATTTCATGCTCTCGGTTATTGGGCAGGTTGGAAACAGAAATTTAAGAAGGGTGCTACCAACACCACGTGATGTCCAACAGGAACTGTTGTAAATGTTACGATCTTCAAAGCCCTCAGTCATACCTTCGACTTTGATAAACATTCTGAATGTGTTGTGGTGAGATTTCTGCTTAGATTGCTGCCCCTCTCCTGGACAGTTCCGCCTGCAGCTGTAAGGAGCGTTAAATTGTAAAAAAACAATCAGCGTGAACTGTGGGATGACCTTTCATCTCTGAATAGCTGCCTGAGAGGAGTGGCAAACATGCGTCACTCTGGCTTTCTCTGTGTCTTGTTTGTAGATGAAATCAATTGTGTTTAGCTGATTGTTGAAGGTTGACTACCTCGTGTGCAGGGCAGTTTTTCAGCACTGCATTGTAAGTAAGAACATGATTTCACCTTGGATGTTTGTGCGACAAAATGGACTTTATTTAATTCAATGAAACGTGTATGTGTGAAACTTTGACGTTGATGCATGCCAGTAATAATGCAGGTGCATTGTAGTTGAGGTAGATCTTTTAAGGAAAATCAAACACCTGCAATAGAATGAGTGTTGTAGTCAAATTAGTTTTAAATTCTGCTTGCAAAGAAGCAGTGGCATCTTGCACTGAGAATTGGCCCAGGATTGATTTAATCATATGGATTCTTAAACAGTAAATATTAACACTGTTAAATGCGTATAATCTATTAGATTGTGGAATATGTTGTGTGCAAAGGAACAAGACAATGGAAATTAAACAAAACCGAAAGAACTGCAAGTGCAAGTCAGAAACAAAATCAGAAATTGCTGGAAAAGCTCAGCAGGTCTGGCAGTATCTGTGGAGAGAAATCAGAGTTAATGTTTTGTGTCGAGTGGCCCTTCCTCAGAATATAAATGTATTCCCTCCAAATAAGTATGTTGATTCAATTCCATGTGAGATACGTTTTGTAAATCACAAACATTTTTTGATTTCAAAATATGAATAGGTCTAATTTGAATTACTCCTTTAAACTCGATTTATTTGTCTGTTGAGGCTCATTGAAGGGCTTTCCATTGAGAATTAGGCTTTGGGCTATTTTATTGCAAATGCAGACTCCCAAATCATTACATTTGCATTGTTTTCCTACCCAGTTTTAAAAAAAGTATCCATGCTTATAATGCATTTGTATTTGTGTTAGCATTTTGAATTAAAGTAATTGCAAAATTTATTGCAAACTTATTTAAGGCTATTACGAAAATTGAAAGTATGCTAAATGCATGATAAGTAATGTATATTTGCTAATTTATGCTACCATGTAACATATAAATTAGCAGTTTTTTTAAAAAAACATAAGTACATGGCCCTACAGAGAGTGATATGTTGGTGAAGGTTAAATTAACTAAGAACGGCTTCATGTATTATTTTATGCGAGATGCTTTAGAAAATAGTAAGGGACCAGAATTTTAGCGTTCTGAAGAAGGGTCATTGGACTCGAAACATTGACTGTGATTTCTCTCCACAGATGCTGCCAGACCTGCTGAGTTTTTCCAGCAATTTCTGTTTTTGTAGCAGAATTTTAAGGCCAGTGTGCAATTTGCCTCTTCCCAAATCTACTTCTGGCAAACTAATACCGTTCTTAAACAGAAATCTAAGGATATAGATGAAGTCGTTCAGAGTGGGAACCTGGCATTAAGTTACTATCTTACTTGCTCATGGTCACCCTGTTCTATATGCTATTTGTGAGAAGCTTACAAGAGTTGAGATTGTGCCATCTCCATCCAGTTCCTAAGGGTATGAATGGGATCTTGTTAAGGTTGTTCCTATTCAGTAGGTTTTTCCTATGATCCCTAATGTCTCCCCATTTCTCCTAAAGGCATTAACTATTTGAGGATGTAGTGCTCGGAGCAGTTTCTCATTCAACTGGCCTTTTTATATGTGTGAATCCAGACAGTGATGTCAGTAGGCTGTTAAACATGTAGATTATTGGATCTCCACATGGAAATGCAAGCTTGTAAGGAGAACTCAGCCAGGCTGCAAAGATGGGTTAAGTTAGTGGGCAAAGTGGTATTAAATTATGATTAAATCATATGAACCATAATGATGTAATTGACCACATGACTCATCAGTAGGCAAAAATAAGTATGTTAAGAGAGAGGCCTCTAACACTGTAGTAGAGAGCTGTATTTGATAACCTATTATGTATGAAGAAGCACATACAGGAATATTAGCTGTTAGGACTGAAAGAGTCTTTTTTAAAGATAAGGACCAATCAGTCTTAGGGTGTGTATGTGCATTCACCCTTAGCCTGAATGAATTATCTCACTCAGGTTTGTGAATCTTTCAAATTCTGTACCCCAGATGGTTGTGGAAACTTCATGATCTTCAGGGACTTGATACAGTAGATATGGAAAGGATGTTGGCCCCTTATGTTAGAGTCTTCAACCAGAGGATGTAATTTCAGTATAGGTGGTCACCTAGATATAGGAGATGGATTTTCTTCTCTTAGAGAGTAGTAAATCTGCAAGGGGCTGTAAAGCCAAGTCTTTAAGTATATTCAGTACTGAGATGGACGGATTTTGAATCTATGACACTATAAGGGAATCAAGGGTTATAGGGAAAAGGCAGGAAAGTGGAGTTGAGGATTATCAGATCAGCCACGATTTCTTTGCATGATGGAACAGATATGCCGAGCCTAATGGCTATGTCTGCTCCTTCTTCTTATGGTTAGAGATATATAGGGCTGAGGTTGATTTGATAGATTTTTGTAGACTCTAGAAATCAATGGTGTGTGCAGGAAAGTAGAGTTAAAGCAGAAGATCAGACTTAAATGGGTTGAAAGATCGAGCAGGTTTAATGACGGAATTGGCTAGTCCTGTCCAATCATGTGCACCTTTCAATGGACTCATCAAACATAAATAATGAGCATAGACTCCAACTGTGTATTTTCCATTATCTATTTGAGGGACACCAAGTCATCTCTAACTCTATCCTGGCTGAAATAGGAAAAAGATTTGGACTTTTTAACTTCAATGGTTTAGTGTTGAATCAACATGGTGCAACTAGGGTTGTTCTTATAAAACAAAGAAAATTGATTCAATTGAATAGGCTTTTCATAACAGTGAGTGTGTTTGATTCAATAAATAGAAGAATTGGTGAGCACAGGACACAAACTTAAAGTAAATAATGAGAGAGCCAGTGCAATATGAGGAAAAAAACTATACAGTAAATTATAACGGACTGAATTACTTAAGAATTATTATTCAAATAGTGATTCATTTTTTGTGTAAAATAAGTAGGTAAGTATTCTGAAGTGTTTGACAAAGATGGTAAGCAACGTTTTCTTAAATTGCATAAGCTGTCTAGAAATTGCAGGGAACCATTTTAGAACTTGTGTAAGTTTTACTGTAAATAGTGTTAATTCTAAACTAACCAAGTCTACTAAAGTCATTTGAGATTGTTTAATCAATTATATTCCTTTACAACCTGGGTATTTATACAGGTCATAGAAAATGTAAATAGCCCCAGAGTGCTGTATTCAGTGGTTTCACAGAAAGGAATGTCCACATTTTCAATGGTATCTCTTAATGTTGTCTGTGCACCATGGTTACACTGATTAGAATCACACCTTTTTAAGATTGAAAGATTTTTGTTTTTTTTGTTATTATTTACATTAGATGAGGCATTTTGTTCCTTTTTATTGGCAACATTAAGATTGGAACAGAAGAGGTATCATTGTGAAGCTGCACTTTGTGTAAGTTTGACCATTGTGGTCCTTTTGTTAAGGTATCTACTTGCTTTTTCATAATATGTCTTGCTCAGTTCTTCAGTATTGAACACTGTTAAGATTTGCTAGAGCTGCCATTGATAGGCTCAAGCCTCATTTATGGATTTAAACACAAAATTAGTCTGACACGTCAGTGCATATGTGGGGATTACTGCATTGTCAAAGATGCCCTCTTTAAATGCTAAATGAATCCCCCTCTGTCTGTCCTGTTTGATGTGATGGATCTTATGGTGATATCTGAAAGGTAGGAGAAGGTCCTGCATTATCCAGATCAACTTTCCTCATGCAATTAGCACCACAAGGACTATTGATTGTCTGTTCGCTCACTTGCTGTTCTTGGAATTTGCATGCCCAAGTTGGTCACCATGTCTACAAAAGAAAATGGCGAGATCTTGACATTGTGTATGACACTGTTAAATAAGTAATAGAAAGTCAGTGGTTCATTTTACATCTTTTTGATTTCCACGTTCATTAAAATCCATGGAAATACATATATAAATGGGATGCTGACTCTCCATCATATGTACGTTTTTTGTTCCAAGTAATGATTTTCCTAAACCTGTGACTTCTAATGTAAGTATTAGGCCGCACTTCGGGACTTCCAATTGGGCGCTATGCGAATAACAGTTCTTTAAGAACCCCGAGATATATTTCTTCCTGTTCGCAGTGATTTTTTTTTGTGGAACTTTCATGTTTATTTTTACACTATCAGTATTTGTAATTTGTAATTTGAAAATATGAAAAAAAGTTACCCAAGAACTTTATAAAATCATGAAGGGCTTAGATAGGGTGAATAGCCAACGTATGTTTTATTAGAACAGAGGAATTGAAAACTAGAGGGCATACGTATAAGGTGAGAGGGGAAAGATTTAAAAAGGACCTGAAATGAAACTTTTACACACAGAGGATGGTGCGTCTATAGAATGAACTGCCAGAGGGAGTGCTGGAGGCCGTACAATTACAACATCTAAAAGGCACTTGGATGGGTAGATGAATAGGAAGGACTTAGAGGGATGTGGGCCAAATGCTGGCAAATAGGACTAGCTCAGTTTGGGATGTCTAGTCAGCGCAGATGAGTTGGACCAAAGGGTAGCTGTATGATTCTGTGAGTCTATGGCTTACATCAGTGGATCCTAAAAGAAATAGCTGCAGAGGTAATGGGTATATTGGTTATCATTTTCCAGAAATCCTTGAATTCTGGAGAAGTAGTGGAGGTTTGGTAAACTGTTAATGTGATATCCGTATTCAAAAAGGGAAGGAGGCCAAAAGTGGGCAACTGTAGGCCAATTAACCTAACATCTATTTCAGAAAAGTAATGGAATTTATTATTAAAGAAGTAATAGCAGAACATTTGGAAAAACATAATCTAATCAAGCAGAGTGGCATCATGAAAGGGCTATTGTATCTGATTAATTTATCAGAGTTTTTTTTTAGGAAGTCTCAACCAGTAGATGTATTGTATTTGGACTTCCATAAGGCATTTGTAAGGGTACCTCACAAAAGGTTAAGTCTTAATATAAGAGCCCATGGTGTTATAGGTAGTATATTGGCATGGATAGGGAATTGGCTCATGGGCGGGAAACAGTGAGTGGGGTTGTGGGTTTCTTTTTCAGGTCGGTGACCTATAACCAGCGGTGATCCACAGGGATTAGTGCTGGGATTACAACTGCTTACAATATATGTTAATGACTTGGAGGAAGGAAGTGATTGTGTTGTAGCCAAATTTGCAGATAACACAAAAATAGGTGGAAAGGCACGTTGTGAGGGGGTGCAAACAGAGAGCTATTGATATGTTAAATTAGTGGACAAAATGTTGTCAAATGGAGAATAATGTGGGAAAATGTGAAGTTGTTCACTTTGGAAGGGAGAACAAAAGAATGGAGTAGTAAAATGAAGAAAAATTGCAGAAAGCCGCAGTACAATTGGGGCGGCATGGTGGCTCAGTGGTTAGCACTGCTGCCCCTCAGCGCCATTGACCCAGGTTCGATTCCATCCTCAGGCGACTGTCTGTGTGGAGTTTGCACATTCTCCCCACCTCTGCATGGGTTTCCTTCGGGTGCTCCAGTTTCCTCCCACAGTCCAAAGATGTGCAGGCTAGGTGGATTGGCCATGCTAAACTGCCCATAGCATTCAGGGATGTGTAGATTAGGTGGGTTATAGGGGGATGGATCTGAGTGGAATGCTCTCAGCGTCAGTGTGGACTTGTTGGGCCAAAGGGCCTGTTTCCACACTGAAGGCATTCTATGATACAAAAACTTGGGGGGACACTTGTGCACAAAACACAGAAAGCTAGCACTGGTGCAGCAGGTAATCAGGAAGGCTAATGGAATGTTCGCCCTTATTTCAGGGGGTTTGGAGTATAAAAGTAGCGAAGTCTGTTTGCAATGGTATAAGGTCGTAGAGGAGTATAAGCAGCTTTGGTCCTTTTTTTGAATCTTGGTCAATGATTTATGTGAATGTTAGGCAATGAATGGGCAGATGGGAGGCAGCAGAATATAATGTTCACCTTGTACCATCAAGCAGCCTTTTTTTATCGTAACCCTTCAGCAGTAAGAAATAACATTGACTTTTTCTTTCTGTAGCCCAGGTTTCCTAAGACAAGCTCCATTGCCTGTTTCAGTGTATTCACTGCTAATCAACTAACTAATAACAAATCAGACGTTGAACCTTGAAACAATCTTGGTTTTTAAAATGGGGTGGCTATTTTGTTTTGAATAATGTTTATTTACCACTGGATATTTGAAGGAAACAGGAAACAGTTTTGTTACATGTTTAAGAAAACACCAAAAGTTCTTTTTGTTTTGCTTGTCCCTGCCTTATCACTTTTCTTCCACTTCAATCTTAGTTGACTGGCTCTGCGTAGAAAATGTTATTTTCATTCCATATTGAAATCCTTTAAACGTCGGTTTTTTTTTTACAAACCTTTGTTGTTGTGACTTCCCCGGTGCTCCTGGAGAATGTAACAGACGGGAAAGTTTTATGGCACTGGTGTTTCAAAGATAGAGCTGTTCTAATTACAATAATCTCCGATATACATGTGGTAAAAATCTATATCTTCATTATGGTGTTATGTGTGCTTTGTGATGCCCCGTGGATGTTTAAATGCGAAATGATTAAAAATGTTCAAAACGTACAGCTTGCACTGTGTTCACCAAACACCTTGTTTTTTTCTGCAGAAGGAGTGGAAATAACGTTACTGAACAATGTCACAACTAGGCAAATGTCACCGGTGGGCTGATTCCTTCAAATCTTGGTGTTAGTTTGACAGCTGATGGGCTTTCTGAAGGACTTGCATAATTTCATAGGCCTTTGTGCAACAGTGGAAAGTTTATGCAATCTAGATTTGATTGTTTGATGAGATTCCGGCCTTGAAGTCATTTGTTGCCAACTGTTAACATAGACAGGAAATTTTTATACATCTGCCAGCACATTTTATTGTTTTTCAGATGTATATTTTCTTCCATTTGGCGTATGTTAGACAAAAGGTCAAGTTGAGAATTAAGCTGATTTTTGTCAGGTTATGTTCACTTGGAATACCCCTGGTGTTGTCTTGTCCATTTTAAAATCTGTTTATCATAGCATTTTTGAGGTTTGTTGATATCCTGCCATATGAATTAGATGACCCCTGGCAGGTAGGACTCTTATTATAGAAGAAGCTAAGTTTCACAGCATAATAGGTGATGTATTTGAAGATGGCATCTTTTAAAAGACCCATTGTGTTTGTGTATATGGTGAAATGATACCTGAGAGGATTATAATGTGACATCCACAGAGGACTGTTAAAAGCAGCGTGAACTCGTTACTGCAGGTTTACGTACAATGTACCTGGCTGGGAGAGGGATGTTTCAGGTGACTGAATAATAGTAACAGGATTGATTTTGTAAACACAAGTGAGCCTCATTCACAAAGTTAATTTGCTATGGATTAGATTTGTTGTGCTTAATTTTGTCAATAGACTAATTCAAAACAAGCGAATACACTTCTGTGAGGACTGTTTTGAGATGATGCAAAACCCGTATAGTTCACTGAAGGCAGGGCAAGTTAAGGGTGGGCAGGAGTCTGAAAGGGATAGCAAGAAGCAGGTTATGGCTAGAGAGATGAGAGAAGCTTTTAATATTGCACGTTGAATTTTAATTCTCACTGGAATTAATGCCACATTCACAGTATCAAGATGCTTACTGTATTAACGTAATCATTTATTTACGCTGCAGACATATTTAAGGACAAGTTTCTGCTTGTCATTGTACTACTGTTACCAGATGGTTCTACAGCTGTGGTGTGACCTTCTGTAATCCTAAGTGATGAGTGAAAATGTGTTATCTTCTACCGATAACAGGTTTGCTCTTTGTCTGTCTGATGATGGTACCATCTGTCTGATTTTGTTCACCATGCTGTATAGTAATGACACATTTGTAGCCTTTCATATAACATACAGTTATTACTTTCTTTGTATCTCAAAGCTCCATACTAACACTTTGTGCATGAGCCATTAATACCAGTTGAATTATTTTAGTAAGCAATCTCCCAATTTCATCAAATTAGTTTTGTTTTAATTGCAGTGTTGTCGAGATCTCCTTTAACACTGAATGCTCTTGTGTTGTTTTCAGTTGTGCTTCCCCTTTCTCTGTTTCCATTTTCTTGCGTGTTTTTGTTTCTGCTTCCTTCTCATGTCCACTGAGACACACTCATGCACACAAAACTGGCTTTTCTATTTGATTGGTTTGGCTATTTTTTTGATTGTTGAAAGAAGATATAGTAGATCTACATGGCATACTTATTTTGGGACTTAACCCAGTTACCTTCTAAAAGCTGAATAGGCAAATTCTGGCTTAAACTGGACAAACCCTGAGATGGAATTTTTTTTTCTGTCTTCCTCTCCCCCCAAAGCTGGTCAGCCCATGTCACAAGACATTGATTGTCCTTCATACTAACCCTGTCTAAGCGGTTTTACAGTATGTGCCCTCCCTGTACCATCCCCATGTATCCAGGTTGGGGAGCAGGCTGGAATGATACATTCTAAATTGCTTGTACCTGTTGCCAGGCTCTTCTGTAGTACACAAGAGCTGGGAGTGGGGCTCCCAGTGAAGAGACAGGAGCGCTGTCAAGTTGGGCTCCACAGTTCTGCTTCTCTTTCTGAATAAACTTGTGGAGGAGAATGATGTCACCCCCTGTTTCTCAGAAATGAGTCAGATGTCTCAAGACATGCAATGTGCTTGTCTCCCTTGCAAAAGAAAAATCTTACTGTGATTTAGTGCATCCTCCCCGGGTAGCATTGACTATACCAAGCATCCTGACTATTTGTTCTTTTTTAATTAAACCTAAATTTTGCTAATTAGAGGAAAACACGATATTGCAACTTAATGCATTCCTCACAAATGTCTCAAATGTTTCACATGCAGTATATTATTTCTAGAGTCACAGAGATTGTAAAGAAATGTGGTAGTAGGCATTTTCTGCACATCAATGCTGTGGCAGTGGGGGAAGTGAGTCATCAATCTCTTTTTGGTTTCTGACTAAAATACCAGGTGGATTCTTGGTGCCATAAAATTGTTGATCGTCCATCTGAAGACTGAAATGAGCACGTTGGAGTTCAGGTAAAATTCACACCCAAAGACTGGAATCTGCAGCACTGTAGCTTGAAGCTCTCTGGTTGTCAAATCAAACGCTGAGCTCAAACTCTCAGTATGCAGGTTGTTTTCAGAACCTGCTCGCCTGGCAGGCTGACGCCTTTACAACTATCTTGTTTCATTTATCAACAGAACAAGTAGAGATTTCTTAAATTCAGGCCATTTCTTTTTGGATTTAATGTTCCAAATTCAGGATTTTCCCTTCTTTCTTTGGAACAAGGAAGACCTGACGACTGAACTATGGTGCAGTGGGTGTAGTACTTTTTAATTGTGGTAAGCTAGGGGGTAAAGTCTCTGATGATGTCCAGAGGAACGTGGCTGGGTCTGATAGTGTTCCCATGGAGAGGTGCAACCAGTAGGTACCTGGAAGACAGGGAGATCAACTGGCAGACACCTTTGATGTTCAGTGTGGGAGTCTGCAAAGTAGCCAACGTGATCATTGAGTTCATGTGCATTGTTTCCTAAGCAGTATATTTTGCTTTGAAATGTATAAGTATATTGTCACAGTGTCATGCAGGTTATTTACACAATACAGCACATTGTTTACATATAGTACATAGCTTGGCAAAGGCTGCTAGGTTGTGCATGGCTTTTGAATGATCCAAGTAGTTCATTTTCATGTTCATTTTTACCCAATGGGGGAGGTGGGGTCAAAGATTATGGGTGCATTACTATAATAGTTACATAATGTCTATCCCCCTCCCAACATAATCCTTCTCTCTCTCTCTCTCTCCCCCCACCCTATCTAGGCACCCAACCATCTGCTCCTTTGAGCTAATATGTATAATGTGTTTAAATTACCAGTTTTTATTTGTGTATTTTATATTATTCAGCACATCTGCACCACTAAATCCCACATTGACAGATTAGTACATACAATCCTGTTGTAATCCTGTCAATTGGTTAATGATACATGGGCTTTATAAAACACCTTGACATGCTACCATATAAGAGAATACAAGGGTGAAAGGCACAGCCTGGGATGTTATTAGAGTTGATAAGTGAGTGGTTGAGTGAAAAGAGGCAAAGTTTAAAGGAGCAGCAACTCTGTGGAAAATGCAACTCCTGTTTTTTTTGTATCTGTTATAACTGTCAAATGTCTGACATACTTCCTATTAACATTTTGCAAATTAAATTTGCATGGTACATTTACAAAGGAACTGGTACTTTTGAACTTTATCACGCTGAATAGGCATTATTCGTCCTGGTGAAGGTGCTGCACTGCCACCTGGTAGTGGGAGGGTAAAGTTACAGTTTATAAGATGTACATGAGTAGATTTTATTATAGATATTTGCTAATCAGCCTATTGCACACCTGTGGAGCAGGTGGGAATTGAATGAACGCCTTCCAGGCTCAGAGGTAGGGACACTACCACTGCACCACTAGCGCCGTTTAGATTTATTATGCATATTTATACTTTGGGATAGCATGGTGTCTCAGTGGTTAGCACTGGTCCCTCACAGTGTCCGGATCCACCCTTGGGTTACTGTCTGTGTGGAGTTTGTACATTCTCCCCATGTTTGCGTGGGTTTCCTCCGGGTGCTCCGGTTTCCTCCCATTGTCTGAAGTGCAGATTAGGTGGATTGGCCATGGGAAATACAAGGTTACAGGGATAGGGTCGGTCTGGGTGGGAAGCTGTTTGGCGGTCACTGTGGATGCAGTGGGCTGAGTGGCCTGTTTCCACACTGTAGGGATTTTATGTGGACATTTGGACTGGCGTTCATGATGATTTGGAGCAAATGTACTGACAAAACTGCAAGTAATGAAAACCAAAAGAACTGTGGATGCTGTAAATCAGGAACAAAAATAGAAGTTGGTGGAAAAGCTCAGCAGGTCTAACAGCATCTGTGAAGAAAAATATCAGAGTTAACGTTTCGGGTCCGGTGACCCTTCCTCGGAGGCTGCCAGACCTGCTGAGCTTTTCCAGCAACTTCTGTTTTTGTCCAAGTAATGAAAGTTGTGGAAGGAAAAGGAACAGTGGGGATGTAGAATATGTGGGTAAAGTCATTAAATTACAACAAGGTAGAGGAATCTGTGAGAATATTAGCAGGATCAGCACAATACACTGTACTATTTCGAGGGCTAAAAAAGGCAAATGTGATCTTGGGATATAGAATAAAAATCACAAAGTAATAATTAAGCTGTACAAAACTTTGGCTCACTTCCACCATTTTAAGTGCTGCATTGAGATATATGTTGAACTGCCAGAATAGATGCTCTGACCTTAGAGGGAATGTAAAGATGCCTTTTAATTGGGAAATAGAATAGCCTCTTTAAAGTGGAAGATATTAACAATTTCAAGTAGGTATTGTGGCAATTTTTTGTCAGGCAGGACTTCTGAATGGATGAGGAACAAAGTGCATTAGGAAAACTGAAATTTGGCATGGGCCCAGTAATTCTTTTCTGGCCCTAAAGAATCTTGATTCTTAGGATCATTTGGGATCTATGGGTACAGATTGGTAAAATACATCTAGTTGTACAGTATGGGCCAACATACTGCCCATAACTTGCTTCAATGTGTTAGAGAATCAAAGAGGAATTTCCTGAAATTGGCGTGATACTTTTCTTCTCTAATTGTCTTCTGCCTAGAAATCATCCCAGTGGTTGAGTAATGTGCAAAATCTAATATTTAATGTGATGGGGTGGATAAGCTTTATGGCTCTTTCTTGTCTTTGTGTATGTTTCTATTTTACACATGATTAGCTGCAAAAGCTATTTATTGACATTGTCATAAGGATGACATAGTGTGAGCGTAAAGTATGAACAAATGGGATTTATTAATTTAGTTGTAGTTTTACTCATGAGAGTACAGAATGAATGCATTTAGTGGAAATTTACTTCTGATGTATCGATGTCAATTTGAAAATTTCTAAACTTCTGATGTTGCTGAGTGTTTTCAGTCCTCATCATTCCCCATGGAGCCTACATTCTCTCTCCTGCTGGTATGCACTCACTTGTGCTGTATAACTAACTGAATGCTGCAAATAGAACAACAATTAATGTACATTGTTCATTGGTGTCATTATTTAGAACAATTCTGTGATTCTAGTTGTGCAATAGAGAGCTGGTGTTTGATGAAGAATCTTTATAATATGTACTCTTCCCTCCCCCTCAATAGGTGAGATCAGGAATGGATACATTTGGTGGAAACTCCAAAGCTAATTCCTATCCCAATATGGAATTTGATCAGCCGTTTACATTCACCACTCTGGTACTACCCAATTTATTGTTAATGATATAGTGGTCAATTGTGATTATTAAGTTGTTTAAACACATACCTATTATTTTAATAGATGTCATTTTACTAGTTTGGATCCCTGTCAACATGCGCTATTGTAATGTAAACTAAGTCTTTCTATATCTCCTTTACTTTATGATCACTTTAACCACCTTTTTTCCAAACTGGATAGCTCAAATGTTTTCCTGTATTTCTTTCTTTGTCATTCCTTCTGCACAATAATAACATGCAACGATGGGATTTTACTAGAGTGGAGAGGCTGAACCAAGATATTTGGGACTTTTGATGTAGGGAATGCTTTATTAGCTTGGAAAGAAGCTACATAAATGCAAGATGTTGTTGTTGCTGATATGCATTGCAGGCCACATGTGAGTCATTCCAGGTTATATGTAATAAATCTGTAAAGCTACAGAACTTAAATATTCACCTTCACTCCTGAATTCATAGAGCCATCAGTTTTGTAACATTCATGTTCAGTGACCAGATTTTCAGTCATCTTCACCAGTCTTCGGAGGGTCAGTGTGGACTCGACGGGCTGAATGGCCTGCTCCTACACTGTAGGGATCCCATGATTCTAAGTCTGACCTGCAAAGTTGTCTAGAAATGTTCTGCTATTATGTCAATACTCAGCCACTCTGCAATTAAAATTTTCCCACATTAAAATATGCTAGAGTTTTCAAGAAGGATGGTGGGATTGAACATGAATTAGCTTGGAGTTTGGATTTAAGGCAAGTCCTGTGTGGTGAGAGAGGGAAGGGGCGGTCAGGGAGAATGCTGTTGTGAGATCAGGAAAGCTGTAAGAAGAGGTTTTACCAAACGTCCTGCTGAACTTAACTGCAGCATGACTGTAAATTTATTTCTTCAGTGTTCCCACTTAGAGGCATTGCGGTGGGCCTGTGGTCTCTTGGGCAAAAGTCTGCTCCATAGGACCAAAACATGTGTGTATGCAGGTGTGGTTAGAGTTAAGAGACACCAGTAGTTTCCAATATAACAGGTGGGGAGGGCAGGGGAACATTGGGGAAGGGTAATTGTGTGGTGGTGAGCACAGGTCCACTGGTTGTTTGGGGGGGTATGGTGGTCCAGTTGGTTGGGGGGAGGGTCCCATAAAGAGGTGTCCCAATTGATGCTAGTCAGAAGATGTACACTCACTGGTGCTTAAGAGGCAATGGGGAATAAACCGCTTGTTAATGTAGCTGGGAGGGTGGGGTTTGACAAGTAACTTGATGAACTGTGAGGAAGTACTGCACCTCCTGGTTCACAAGCAGTGCTACGAAGACACATACTTCATGGATTCATTCCTCCCCTTGCCGCCTTTTCGCAGGCATAGATGGCACGGTGGCTCAGTGGTTAGCACTGATGCCTCACAGTGCCAGTGACCTGGATTTGATTCCACCCTCAACTGTCTGTGTGGAGTTTGCACATTCTCCCTGTGTCTACGTGGGTTTCCTCCGGGTGCTCTGGTTTCCTTTCACAGTCCAAAGTTGTGCAGGTTAGGGTGGATTGGCCATGCTAAATTGCCCATAGTGTCCAGGGATGTGCAGGCTAGGTGGGTTAGCAATGGGAAATGCAGGGTTACAGGGATAGGGTATGGGGTTGGGTCTGAATGGGATGTTCTTCAGAGGGTCAGTGTGGACTAGATGGGCTGAATGGCTTGCTTCCACACTGTAGGGTCTCTAATATTCTACGGCCACCTACATTGACAGCTGAAATGAAGGCCTCATTATAACGTCCAAATTTAATTTACAAAAATCTGCATCTTATGAGTGAATTGGTCAGTAATTCACCTTTGTCCTACTTCCCATTATAATTGAAAATGGGCCCAGTTGCAAGTTGATGTCCAACTTCCCTTGGTTAGGTATTTATTTGGCCATGGAATAACCTGGCTAGACTAGGACAAAGTTAGGCTTATCAATTTCGGTAGATAAACAGAATTAGCACCTCAGTGACCTGATGGGCAAGATTAAATGTCTAGCTAAAGTTGTTAAACATGGCAACCTTCCAAATACAAGCCACTGGAATGTGATGGGTGCATTTTTCAAATTGAGTGGATATTGAAGTTAGACTGAAGGAGTTGGGACTGTTCTCCTTGAGAGAAGGCCGAGAGGAGGTTTTGATGGAGGTTTTCAAAACCATGAGTAGGCTGAACAGAGTAAGTAGGGAGAAGCCATCTCCACTTGTAACAGAAAAAAGAATGAGAAGGCACAGATTCAAATTGATGTGCAAATGAGGCAAGGATGATTGTAAAAACCTTTTTGCACAGCGATTAGATGGTGGTTGGGATTGCAGTGGAGTGCTTTGCTTGGAAATGTGGAGGAATCAGGTTCAGTTGGAACGTTCAGAGGACATTGGCTGATGATTTGAGCAGAAATACGTGCAACGATATGGAGAAAAGGCAGGCAATTGGCTCTAGGTGATAGAGCTAGGCACTGTAGGCTGAATGGCCTCATCTGTGCCATAACAGTTCTGTGATTCATTGGTTCTAATTGGCATGACAGTAGGTGAGGATGGAATTGACAGTGCTGTAATTGTAGAAACTGCTGAATTATCAGCTGATAGTTAGTAGAAGCCCAGAAAAATGATCTGAAGGTATAAGAGGGCAACAATTGTGGACTGATCCCAATAAGAAGTTACTGGAGGAAAGAAAAAGATGGGTGTACAGAATTAATGTAAAATACCATTTAAATAGTTTAAATGAAATATATGAATATTCATTAAAATGCAATTCTTGATTAAAATATTGACATATATTGTATAAGATATTTTGAGCCTGGAAATTCTAAAACAATATGTTTCTTTTATGGTTCCATCATTGACTTACTAAAGTGATATCAAAGACAATGGCTTTTGTTTTATTTTTATGGATTTCAGAGAGAATTGAGAGGTGTTTTCTAGGTCACTTAAGACATGTGACCTGTTGAGGTCATTTCTAGCTTCATTTTTTTTTAACAAGGGGAACTTGTGATTTCACAGAAGAAGCTGGCTACTCCCAGTCACACGGATGTCACTCTGTCACCACAAGAGCGCGTGAGGGTCCTCACCAAAATGGGCTGCAACATAGAAATCAGTGAGTTCATTACACCCCGCCGCTATTTCAGATCTGGAGTCGAGATGGTCCAAATGGCAGCTGTTTACCTGGAAGAAGGAAATCTTGAAAATGCTTTTGTCCTTTACAACAAGTTTATAACGTAAGGAACATTTCACTAATGAATTTGGTGTTAATTTTCAAGAGAGTTTGTGAGCTATCTGATTGTACAGTAGTATGCTGGCTTGGCGGTTAGCATTGCTGCCTCACAGCGCCAGGGACCTGGGTTCAGTTCCACCCTTGGGCCACTGTCTGTGTGGAGTTTGCACATTCTCCCCGTGTCTGCGCGGGTTTCCTCCGGGTACTCCGGTTTCCTCCCACAGTCCAAAGATGTGCGGGTTGGGTGGATTGGCCATGCTAAATTGCTCATAGTGTCCAAGGGTGTATAGGCTAGGTGGGTTAGCCATGGTACATCTGAGGTTAAAGGATAGGATGCGGGTCTGGGTTTGGATTGATGCTCTTTGGAGGGTCTGTGCTGACTTGCTGCACGAATGGCCTCTTTCCACACTGTGGGGATTCTATGATTGTACAAGAGTAGAGAGGAAATAACAAAAGGAAGAAAGTAAATTTATTTATGACTACATTTTAATGCATAAGAAAAGCAAAAATCTACTTCAAACTGATGGTCATAATGGTGTACAAACTTATTTTTGCAGTTTGTTTGTAGAGAAATTACCAAAGCATCGTGATTACCAAACATGTACAATACCAGAAAAGCAGGATATTCTGAAAGTAAGTGTAACTTTTTATTCATCATATTGTCAGGCACCAAAATTTTCATGCGTCATGCGTTGGAGATGGAAGAGCTTTGGAAATGGTGGGCGGGACCTGAGTCCAGAATTCCAACTCCATCCCTGTTCCTGTTCCTGGCAAGTTTTGCCACTGCAGGGATAAGGGTGTCAACCATGATGATGCATTCACAACTTTCCAGCACCATAGTGGGCTAGGCATTTCAGATCCTCAGAACTTTGATGGAGTTTGGATGGTTTTCCAGGAGAGGTGGCTCACGGCTGACGGCTCACCAGAGGAGCCATGCTCCATGGTGGACCCGAATCTGGGATCAGGAACGTGAAGAACTTGCTCCTTTCACTTACTCATAAAGCTGTCAATTAAGCATAGCCAATGAATATCTCATTAAATCAACCTTTAGCTCTATCTAAATAAACATGCAGGCATTAGAAAGCTGTTTAAATATCGATCAAGTTATTAAAAAGTAATAAAACTGTCAATCAAACAAAACTAGCAGTATTCTTCGCAACTGTGTATACAGCCCCTTACAGGTCTTAATGCATCAGTCATTCTTGGAGTTTGATTCAGAACTCAGAATGAGACCATCTAACAGCCACATTAACAGAAGCAGGCTGATGGCCAGGCATCAGTTTTGCCAGGTTATTGCGTTTGATTGACAGCTTTATTACCTTTTAATAACATGATCAATATTTAAAGAGCTTTCTGATGCTAAGCTGAGGTCGAGGAATGATGAATGCATCAAATTCTTTGGGGGCTGTTTGCAGAGTTGTAGTGTCAGGAAAATTCCCAACTCCTGCTATCTGTCTTGATGAAAATTCAGCCCAAAGTGTTTGCAGTAATGTTAGTAATTTATAAATTGCATCTCTTTTTACCTCCAGTAACTTATCTTCTACTAATTGTTGAGGAAGGAGATGATCACTATAATGTTAATTGCCATGAGGTTGTTTATCTTTTACTAACATACATCCTTCAACAGAAGTGTTAGGCTTCATATAACATCCATCTCTTTTAGGGCAGAACGGTGGCTCAGTGGTTAGCCTCACGGGTTCGATTCCACCCTTGGGCAACTGTCTGTGTGGAATTTGCATGTTCTCCCTGTGTCTGCATGGGTGTGCTCTGGTTTCCTCCCACAGTCCAAAGATGTGCAGGTTAGGTGAATTGCCATGCTAAATTGCTCATTGTGTCCAGAGATGTACAGGCTAGGTGGGTTAGCTATGGGAAATGCAGTGTTACAGTGATGGGAGGCGTGTTGGGAAGCTTTCTCAGAGGGTCAGTGCAGACTCAATGGGCTGAATGGCCTGCTTACACGCTGTGGGGATTCTACGATTTTTGTCTGTATTCCATTCATTCTATGTTATTTCACTGATTTCTCATCACCATCAGTCCCTTTCCAATTCAGAGAGTCTGCTGATCAAGGCACAGCAGGTTAATTCAGCTGCATTATGAATATCATTGAGGTGACCCATCAGAATGTCAGAGCTAAAGTCAGGAAGCAAACCTAGCCATTCTGGTTGGGAGCAATTCAGTGGTGTAATACTGGAATTATATGAGCACAATTTCCAGTACTGTATCTTCAATGGCTTGGAACACATGGATTTCAAGCTCTTGTCATGAATTTGAGCGCAAAGTCTATTCCAAAATTCCAGTGCGTTACTGAGGAAGTACTGCATTGTCGGAAGTGCCTTCTTTCTTAAAGCAAGGCCTCCCCTGCCCGATGTAGGAGATCCCTTGCCCCTGCTTAAAAACGCCAGGGAGTTAACTCTGGTGTCCAAGCCAACAATTGTCTTTTAGCTCATACCTGTAACACTTTATCTGGTCATAATTGTATTGTCATTTGTGGGACCTTGCGGCACATGGAACAGCAGCTATGCTTCCTACATTGCAACAGTGACTACAGTTGAAAAGTACTCCATTGGGTATAAAGTATGTTAGTACACATTCTGAGGTTTTAGGTGGTTCTATAGAAATGTGAGTCTTCCTTTGTTAGAAAATCACTGGTGATGCAAAATTTGCATATTATCCCTTTTCCCTTAATTAAGTGATTCAGTTCTAATTGTTGGAGCCAGTAGGAATGCTGTATTTGTATAACGTAGCCTCAAGTAGCTCGTGAGCCTGATTTTTAATGTTACTCTATCAGTAAGCAGTGATACTGTGATTGTGAAATATATATCTCTCCTCACATGTCGCCTCACATCAGAGTTTACTTCGAAAGAAAAGTTCAAATCGCCAACACATTTTCACAGTCAGGGCAGAACCTTCAGCCACACACATGAATTATTCAGTGGAGGGTGTGGAAGTGAGTGTCACTTTGTCACTTAGAAGGCCCAGCTTTGCTGGCTCGATCACCCCATTCTCAGCTCCTTCTACGTATATCCCGAAGGAGCAGAGAGAATCATGAGGTGGGGATGGGCAGTTAAGTCAACTCACCCCCACACCATTAGGGGAGGTGTGGGGTCAAAGATCCTGGCACCATATTTAACAGGCATCTAACAGACAGCACGCCCAGAGCATCACTTCAGCTCTTGGAGTGGGCACCTGCAGCTACACGTTCCAGTCCTTTTCATCCCATCCCTGGTCGGTCCCCATTCCCTTCGTCCTGTCAGTCCACCTTCCATTCCTTAGGAACAGGAGTAGGCCATTCAGCCCTTTGAGCCTGTTCTGTCATTCATTGAGATCATGGCTGATCTGCGGCCTAACTCCATGTACCTGCCTTGGGCCCATATGCCTTAATACCCTTCCTTCATAAAAAAATCATCTATCTCAAATTTAAATTTAACAGTTGACTTCGCATCCACTGCTGTTTGTGGAAGAGAATTCCAAATCTCCACTACTCTTTGTTTTCTAACATCTCCGCTGAATGACCTGGGCTTAATTCTTGGACTTCGCCCCCGATTCTAGAATCTTCAACCAATGGAAGTGGTTTATCTTTATCTACCCTGTCTTTATATCCTGAAAATCTCAATTAGATCACTTCTTAGCCTTCTAAATTCTAGAGAATAATAGCCTAAATTGTCTAATCTCTCCTCACAACTTAACCCCTGAAGTCCAGGTATCATCCTTGTAAACTTGTGTTGAACTCCCTCCAGTGCCAATACATCCTTCCTAAGGTGTAGTGCCCAGATCTGCTCACAGTACTCTCAGTAGGGTCTAAGCAGGATTTTGTATAACTGCAGTGTAACGTCTGCATCTCTGTATTCCATCCCTTGACATATGAAGGCCAGCATTCCATTTGCCTTCTTGACTGTTTTCTGATCTGGCTGTGGCATTTTAAAGAGCTTTGCATCTGAACCTGCAAATCTAGTTGAACATTCATTGTAGTTAACATTATGCCGTCCGAAAGTTACTCTGATCTATCCTGAAATAGATAACCTCACACTTGCTTATATTAAAATCCATCTGCTATAGCTCTGCCTATTCACCTAATCTATCAATCAAATCGGCATAACCTCTATATTTATTGGCAGCGTAGGACCATGCTGATTGGCTTTCTACAGAATGATCCACGACTAGTAACTAGTGGAATTTGTCCTTGCTGGATAAGCGACATCATTGACCAGCTGACCTGGTTTATGTTTGTCGCTCTGCGTCTGTAATGAGGGATTACATTTTTTTTTACAGTTTTACTATATTGTCAATTAATTTCTCTTTTAACTCAAGAAATTGAAAGAAGTTGCATTTCCAAGAGCAGATGATTTGAAGACACAGCTTATTGCCAAATATAGTGCAGAATACCAAGAATATCTGTCTTCCCAGGTAATGTTAATAACTTTATTTTCTTTTGTGCTAAATGTATTTATTTGCTCATTAGCAGTCTTCCCTATTCTACCACATCAACTAAAATTAGATACCATCTCTTAAAATAACTGTGGCCCCAATTTTTGTTTCTGGGTCAGGTGTGCAGAGACAGGAAAATTCCTGGCTGTGTGAACCTGCCTGTTCAAAATGGCTGCCTGAACTTTGGCGCGATGGGTTTGGCCTGGGCGGGAAGCTGGGGGCGAGTGATCCAGGAAATCCTGAAGAGGATGCCTGGTGCGGATGTGGGCTAAGCAAAAAGCCAAGCTAAAGGCTGCAATGCAGTGTTCAACATTTACAGAGTTTAATCCACTGACTGTTTCACCCTCGCTCCCCATGCCCCATCCTAATTCTGCCTCCTAATGCTTTGTACCCACCCTCAAGACCCCCCCACACTCTCCTGTAGCCCCAGGTCCTTCCCCCATCCTTCATTGCAACTTTGCACCTGTACCCACCCTTGGCCCTTTATAGCTCCTATACAACCTAGTGCCAACTCATTCCAACTCTTCCCCTCCATGTACCACCCTTTAACCTCACATTACCCTGTCACTAATTATAAAGGGCATCTTAATTGGTTGATTTTGATTTTTGCCTACATAGGTTCTAAGTTGAGAAGAGTTGAGTTTTGCATTAATTCTGTCTACTGCTCCAGCCTGTAGGCATAGGGATCGGGGGTAATATACTGGTATGGATGGAGAATTGGTTAGCAGACATGAAACAGAGCGCACATTTAAATGGGTCATTCTTGGAGTGGAAGGCAGTGACTAGTGGGGTACCGCAGGGATCATTGCTTGAGCCTAGCTTTTCAGAATGTATATGGATGGGGGAATCAAACATAATATTTCCAAGTTTGCTGATGACACACAACTAAGTGGGATGGTGAGGTTGCAGAGGATGTAAAGAGGCTTTGAGGCAATTGAGACAAGTTGAGTGAGTGGGCAAATGGACGGTAGATTCAGTATAACGTGGATACATGTGACATTATCCACTGCAGCAAGGAAAAGAAAATGGGACTGTATTAACTGAATGGTCATAGATTGAGAGATGGTGATTCTTAAAGGGATCTCGGTGTCCTTGTACACCAGTCACTGAACGTAAGCATGCTGGTGTAACAAGTTAGAAAGGCAAATAATTATGTCGACCTTTATTACAAAAGGATTTGAGTCCAGGAACAAAGAAGAGTTACTATAGCTGCACTGTGCCTTGATGAAACCATACACCTGAAGTATCATGTGCAGTTTTCGTTTCCTTACCTAAAAAAGGATGCACTTAAAACATAGAGCATAGAACAGTACAGCACAGGAACAGGCCATTCGGCCCACAATATTGTGCTGAACATGACTCCAAATTAGACTAATCACTTTTGCCTGCCCTTGGACCATATCCCTCCATTCCTTGCATGTTCATATGCTTATCTAAAAGTCCCTAAAACACCCCTATTGTATCTGCCTCTGCCTCTGCCTCCACCACCAGCCCTGGCGAAGTGTTCCAGATTGCTACCACTCTCTGTGTTAAAAAAAAACTTGCTCCTCAAATCTCTTTTGACTTTACCCCTCTCACCTTTAAATGCATACTTGTCATTGAGTGAGTGCAGCTAAGGTTCACTAGACTGATTCCTGGAATGGCAGATTGTCACATGCGGAGAGATTGGGTTGACTGGAGTTTGGAAGACTGAGAGGTGGGCCTCATTGAAATGTATAATATTCTGACAGAGCTGGAAAGATTGGATACATGGTTCATGTTTCTCTTGGCGGAGAGCAGTCTAGAACACGGTTCAAAGTCAGAGAATACAGGGTAGACCATTTAGGACTGAGATGTGGAGAAATTTCTTCACTTAGCGGATGAACCTGTGGAATTCTCTACCGCAATAATTCTATGGAGGCTGAATCACTGAATATTTTTAATAACTAAGATAGATTACTACAAACTAAAGATGTCAAGTGGTATGGGAAGAGAGTGGTAGTGTGGTGTTTAGAAAGAGGATTACCTACGACCATATTTGAATGGTGAAGCAGGCTCAATGATCTGATTGGCCTTCTCCAGGTCCTGTTTTTCTGTCTTTTTATCATTTCACATTTTGGGCCCTGATATTGATGAAACCCTATAGGTTACCAGGTGCTGTCACATGACATGTGTTTTTGCTGGATTGGTCAATTGGCAGACAGAGAACACACTCTGCATCCAATGAGGAACGGCACGCAGGCTCTGGAAGCTCACAGCCAATACAAGGCCCTCCATTTCAAGGCAGCCTCTTTTTAACTCTTGAAAAAGATGATTGAAAGCATGGAAAGTAGGACCTGGAGTAGGTCATTCAGCCCAACAAGACCGTTCCATCATTCATCAGCTCTAAACAAAATCTGAAATGAAAAATGGCCATGGTTGCTGGCCACCATTGTGTAGGGGAAGATCCATAGTGGGAAGCTCATCTCATAAAATCTAATGTATGCTGTGTGTTGCTTGTTGGCCTGTTCAGATTACATCAAAGGCTGAATCTGTAGGCCTCACGAATTTGGGTGGTGACATCATCCTATTGCCTCACCAGCTGAGGCATTCTGCCGCTGGCTCTTATGGCGAATTTCTCCTAGTCACCTAATCAACAATTAACCCTCAACCAACACTTAACACAAATTATCTGGCCATTTATTTTATTGCTGTTCTCGAATCCTCTCTGTGTAGAAATTGGCTGTAAGTGCGTAGCTCTGAAACTGTGAAAGGTACTCCAGGAGATTATGAATGTTTGACTTGTGAACACTCATATTTATGAATGTGATCCCATACTGATGCTGCTTGGCCTGCTGTGTTCATCAAGCTCTGCACCTTGTTATCCCATACCAGGGTGCAGTTTTAAAGATTCAACATATAAACATTTGCTGTATTTCTGAACGGCTATATTGTCTTGTTATGCATTGTGATTCCACTTGCATACAACTGGACTTGCAAATGGACTCAGGAACGCAACCCATTCGCACCCCGGGGACTGCCTGTACACAAAAACAAGTCTTTTCGTATTCCCTTTAGGATGCTGTGATCAAAAACAGCGGATAGCCAGGCTTATAATGCCTTGGCACTGATTTATTCTCTAATTGACATTTGACCACTGCTCCCTGCTGGAAGCACAGTTTGGCCAATTTGCTCTTCAATTAATTAATGTTTAGTTGTTAACATAATCAAGGTCAAAATATCCACGTGTCCAAACAAAATTGCCTCTCAAAACTGCAACAAATATACTTGAGTTTGGATTCATACTAGGACAGTTGACAAGAATCATATGCGTGATTCATCCTTCCCTCCCAGTGAATTTACTTTTCTGTAAGTGCACATTTATCCTGCAGTATGCGTCCCTAAACCACAGAAACCACTCTGGTATTTCATGCAGAGGGTATTCACTATGATTCACCAGCCGAATTTGAAACTTACTCAGCAAAAAGAAACTGAAAGTGTAGTGAACTGTTCCAATTTTAGGCACTTAGTAAGAGCACCAAACAAGCTCCAATCCCAGTGCAGGGAGGCGCAGAGCTTCCAGAGCGACAGTGCCAATTAGCTTGAATTTGGTGCTCCTGGCAATGATCAGAAACTGGGTAAAGGTATCCTTAACTTATTTTATGTGATATCCTTACAAGAAGCAGACTGTCACTCCACCTGTCTGAGCTGGATTTGATAGACCATTTTCTAACTTACTCATCTCCATGTGACAGACAATAGCAGAACCTAACCATCTAACCTTGCCCTTGCCCTATACCTATTCATCCGCAAATGTCTAACCAGCGTAATGATCAGGAACAAGATTCCTGGATTATTTCTCCCCTGCATTAGCTCAAGGCCACTGAGCCCTCTTGAATCCTAATGAGGCCACTGAGTTTCAATCTGTGACCTGAATAACTGACAGGAGCAAACTCTGACCAGAAATTGTGTCACTGTGTCTTAATAAATCATTGAATTGTGCCTTAATCCAGTAGACTATCATGTCTCAAGTGTTTAAATACCTGTCAACAGCCCAGATGAAGAGGCTTTTTCAATCTAATGCTAGTTGATGACTTAATTCATCTTTGTGTCCAGGGTCAAGTACAATTCAGTGCCACCTTGTATTCTGGCCCCAATATCACTTGAAAGGTGAAACCCTACACTGAAATATTTCCTCTAACCTTTCTAAAAATAGTGATTGGAAGAGCACGCACATTAATTTTGGTGCTGAGTTACCCACTTGAGGCTCGTAAGTAAAATATTGGACTGTTTCTGGCTGTTTTCTGAACGCAGGCTTAAAGGGGCACAGCGCAGTGTGCTACTCAGATTTTCAATTCTATTCCGTTTTGAGATGTGTTCTGTAAAAGTCCCGTACTCGCTCTGCTATTGTTGTGACAATGACATTTAAAGCACATATTTCTTTCTTATAGCATCATTGACTACATACAGTTGGAGGGTACACAAATCTGTGCAGATGTTAAGCTATGTTAGATTAAATCTCTCCTATCAGAAGATGAAATAATCATGAGTACCTTATATTTGCAGTTGTTTAATAGACAATTGTACGGAGTTAACCGTAAATGCAGTTCTTCATTCTGCTGGACTGTTCTGTCACTTTTATTTTAAAGGAACAAATGCCTGTTTGATTTTCGCAGAGCAAAGTCAAAGACAGTGATTCCGAAAGACAGCAACATAATAAGTTGATTGAAGAAGAAAAATTACGTGTGGCTAGGATTCGGCAGCAGCAGTTGGAAGTGCAACAGTTTCATTTCTTTGAAGAGCAGCTGAAGAGACAGGATTTTCTGAAGGAGAGACAGAAAGAGCTGAAGCTGAGAATGTCGGAACAGAGTGATGGGGGGACGTTAACCTGCACTGCGGCAGCATGTGAACAGACCGAGCCTCCTGTGTCTGTATGGCAAGCGGTAAATGCTTCCAGCCATGTGTCAAGTGATGCCCAACCAGGATGGTGTCCTCCAGTGGACCGGTCCCTAAAACCACAGAGCTCCTCTGCTCGTAAGTATTTAGCAGATAAGAAGAAGACAGGACCAGTATTAGGTTGTTAATCTCCTTGAATCTGTCTGATGTTCAATGATCATGGTCCCAAACCCTTTCCCCCTGCTCCAGACTGCAGTCCCAAACCCTTTCCCCCTGCTCCAGACTGCAGTCCCATCTCACCCCTTTCACGGACACATCAACAACTTCCTTCTCCTGCTCCAGACCCATTCACCACCTGCATCCCCCACCGGAAATAGCACCTCCTCCCATTTCCCCTGCTTTCCCCTCCCCCACCCCGAGCACCCAGCCTTCCCTCTCCTTGACCACTGACCCTGACACCCTCCCAGAACCCGATGCCCAACCTTCCCAGTCTCACCGCAGACCCAATAACGCCCACCCACACTAACCCATCTAACCACTGCTTCACTTCCCACCTTGCAGCCTACTCACCATGCCTCTACCCCATTGTACCCTTCCTCCTATCTTCTTGGCATTCTACCCATGGCACCCTATGCACTCTATTCACTACCAGCTTGGGATTCTAGCCTCTCTAATATTACCCTATGCCCACAGTATTCTACTTACCTGGCAGCTACCTCTTGGCACCTTATCGCACTTGACATCTTACTTGCCATCTGACCTGTACCCATTTGTCATCCTATGTCAGCAACTGTCAAAATGGCTGACTGTCATTGTTGCCTGTTCACAGTCCAAACACAGCAGCACATTGCTGTGTAAATTGGCAGGGGGTTGCGGTTCCGGGGGTTGTGTTGTGGAGAACAGTTTGTCTGCTTCCCATCATTCTCCATGACAGGAGAATTGCTAGAATGAAAGCACGTACTCTGCGTGAGATTGCAACTGCGCGGAATATCCAATTAGTCAAAGTCAATTTCCCTTGAACAAATCAATGCTGGCTCTCATTAATTAACTCATGCCTTTCCAAATGAAAATTTATTTTTCCACTGATAATAGTTTCTAAAATCTTCTGTGATGCTAAGTCTTAGACTGATTAGTTTGCTGTTTTGCAGTACATTCTTCTTTCATTTCTTGAAGAATACATTAGCAATCCTCCAATCCATTGGCACTACCCCAGCATCCATAGAGAACTAATTAATATAACTATGTCTCTGCTATCTCTATTCTTTGCTTCATTTAGAAACCTAGGATGCAGACCATCTGGACCTAACTTATAGACTTTCAGCTTAGTAAGGTTTCATTATCTGTTAGCTTCCTGACCATTTCTTCTCTCTCCACTTAGTGTAACCTTTAAATTATCTGCCACTTTGGTGAGATGATCTACAGTAGTCATGTTGATTGAGGGATAAGTATCACACTAGGGAAAGATTTCCTGCTTTCCTTTGAAACACAGTCACATGAGATGTACTATGTCCTTTTGGGGGCACGTTCGGGAGCCTTAGTTTGTTGTTCTCTTGCAAGAATATTAACTGAAATGTCAGTCTAGTTTACGTACTTAAGTATTTGGAGTGAGACTTGAATTCATAAATTTCTGACTCCGAGTGAGAGTGCTACCAAACAGCCAAACTAACACTGGTGAAAATTAGTTAGAATTTTAAAAGAAGTACAAACATTGGGATTATACTCCAGTGTCTACCACAGTTGATGATCTGACATTTAACAATTAGGTTTTAAACTTAGATTGCAAATTTAAAAGGCTTATAATTAACCATTATCTCTTAAATAGCTTACATGCATCCTGACATTACCATTGGGTGCTTAAACAAAGGGGTGATCCGGTCTGATAGATTATTGTTAGGCAGGGGTATAGAAAGCCAGGCAGGTAAATGGAAGTCACACAGAGATCTACCATGATCTTTGCTGGTGGTTTAACCAGAGATCCTCTCACAGAGTGAGTTTGAGAAGGAGTGCCCTTCATGGTAACCTCAGCCAGTGCAGGAATTGAACCCACACTGTTGGCATCATTGCGTTGTAAACCAGCTAACTGACCCCTGTAATTATGGAGCTGATGAAATCAGTAGAATTTTGACCATTTTTGAGGCAGCACTCTGGCTCGACCCTGAGGGCAGTGTGTGCTGAACACTTAACAATAATGTCCACACGTCTGAACTCTAATTGCACAGACTGAATGTTAGTGCTGTACATGGTGTAGCATTGGTGAAGCTACTATAAACTGGTTCAAATAAAATTAATTTCATGTTACTGCTGCAAATTAAACTTCTAAGATGTTCTCTATATCATTGGTAGTGATCAGGTACATAACTAATTTCTACTTAACTATGTTTTACAGGGCAGAGTGTCGATGGTCTTCAACATATTGTCCTTCCGAAAAATCTTTGCCAAAGATTTTTGATGCAGGCTGAGACTAATACAGCGCGAGGAGTAGAAACCTGTGGAATTCTTAGCGGAAAGCTGGTAAGCCTCAGAGGAAAAGAATCATTTTCATGTTCCCTTCTTTCTACCAGTTCTGGAGTTAGTTTTAATTATCAGCAATGGGTCTTGCAGTGACAGTCTTGTTTGGTTGAGGTTTTATTTTGCTTCACTGTATAAACTGCCCAAATATTAAAAAAAACCATGTTAATCTTTGTCAGCAGCCAAGTCCTCTGCTTCCTGCTCTTGTGCTCTACAGGTTGTCCCATTTAGTGCATGACTTCCATTATATTTGTCAAAATGGGCTGTGTATTTCATGGCAAAATAAGTATAAACACCAGACGGAAAGTTTCACGGCTTTGAGCTATATTTTGGTAATCCTGACCCTGTCTAATGTTTATATCTCTTATCTTGCTTACGAATGTAATAACTGCATGTGGCCAGTGCTTCCTACACATGGACAGATGGAGGAATCCCCTCCTCTAACCTATTGTGGAGATGTGAAGGGAGCATAATTCTGATGAAGAATCACTGGACTTGAAACATTAACACTGCTTTCTGTCCATAGATGCTGCCACGCTGACTGAGTTTCTCTGGCAATTTCTGTTTTGTTTCAGATCTTCATCATCTGCAATTCTTTGTTTTATTATATTTATGTTGTTCTGCTCTATTTATAGTATCATTCATGGCTCTGTGCTATGATTTTCATTTCTAAGGCTCCACTTCAGAATATTCTAGGTTGGTACTTCACAGTACTGAGGGAGTGCAGCATTGCCAGAGAATGCTGTCTTTTGAATGGCATCTTAAACCAAGGTCTCACTTGGTTTCTCAGATGAACATAAAAGATCCCTGATGCTACTCAAAGAAGACCTGACCGAAGTATAATACTTCCCCTTCAGGGAAGTAAGTGCTGTGCTGTTGTAGGTGCTGTTTTCCAAATGAGATATCAAACCAAGGCTCCATCTCTTAAACATGTTGGACATCAAATATTCCAGAGCACTGTTATAAAGAAGAGCTGGGCAAGTTGTCCTGGTCAATATCTATCCCTCTGTTAACATCACAGGGAACCATATGAACTGGTCATTATCATGTTCCTGTTTGTGGGGAGTGCACTGTACTTCGATTGGCTGCTGTGTCTCGACACAACGGTAACTACAGTTAAAAATCACTTCATTGGCTATGAGGTGCATTGAGCCATCCAGTGGGGTGGGAGGTTGGATTTTGTGCCAATGTGCTGTTTTTTTTAACACCAAAAACAGCTCGTCTGGTTTATTTATTTAATTGTTGTTTGTAGGATCTTGCTGCATGCTAATCAGCTGCCCCATTTCTTACACTATGGCATTGACTACACCTCAAGGGTATTATGTTTCCTATAAAGCAGTTAGGGGTGTCTCTGGGTTGGCAACGATACTATATGGATGCAATTCTCTTTCAATTAACTAGCAACAAATATTATTTAGTATAAACAAAAAGTAGTGGAAGATTTTGAATTCAAGGGCAGAAATGTCTGTCTGGATAGTAATATTTCCACTGCTAGACTTGCAGCATAGTGGCTCAGTGGTTAGCAATGCTGCTTCACGGCACCAGGTACCTGGATTTGATTCCACTCTTGGGCGACTGTCTGTGTGGAGTTTGCACATGCTCCCTGTGTCTGCGTGGGTTTCCTTCGGGTGCTCCGGTTACCTCCTGCAGTCCAAAGATGTGCAGGTGAGGTGGATTGGCCATGCTAAATTGCCCATAGTGCCCAGGGATGTGCAGACTAGGTGGATTAGCAATGGAGAATATAGGGTAAGGGAGTGGGACTGGGTGGAATAATATTCAGGGAGTCAGTGTGGACTTGATGAGCTGGATGACTTGTTCCCAAACTGAAGGGATTCTATACCCTCTACGGCTTCTTTAGCCCAACAATGAGCTCTTTGGTAAATCTCTAATTCTGCTTTAGGGATGAGAGTTGGATTAGAGGTTAAAATCCAAGAGACAGGTCAGGGATGTTAGTCAGAGAGCCTGACTGAGGATCTGCAGTGCTGATTTATGATTAGTGTAACTAAATTTTATTTTCTTCTAATGCTCTGCCTTACTTTCTTCTATTTGTATTCTGGGAATCTTTCAGCATATTCCATGACATAAATATTGTCATCTTTAAATCTTTGTCAGCAGTTTGTATCCTGATTCTGTTCTCTAAAAGGAGTTTAATAATGGTACTGAGATGGGGTGGAGGATCTTATCTTTTTGGGCACTGGCCTTATTACCTTTCTGTTGTCTCTGGGATATGTGCCCTCAGGAATGGAAATAGTTGTAGGAATGTTTGACCTAGTGTTTGTAATGATTAATCCTGAATGCAAATTCACTACTTTGCCCACGTGCCTTTATATCAATATTCATTGATAGTTATCAGATTTTAATACTTGCATCAAGTTTGTTTTTCCTTTAGCAGACTTAGTGCTTCAAAACACCGATTCCAGTCACATCCATTAAGAAGGATAGACCCCCACTTTATATCAAAATAAAGACAATGGATGATTGTAACTGTTGAAGCACAACTGTTTTTGCTTTCCACCTGATTTGTTACTCCGAGGTAGTCCTTTTCCTAGCAGTTTGACTTTTGCTAGCAGATCCCCTTTCATTTTCTTTATATAATCTAGTGTTGCTTTTTCTTTAGGTGGAAGACCATTTATGAGAGTATCCAAAGCAATGAGATCAGCCTTTTAGTACTGCTGCTTATGATTCTCTTGTCATTCTCTTTTTATAGACACATGATAAGTTCATAATTACACATGTGATAATACCCAAACAGTCTGGAGGACCAGATTATTGTGACACAGAGAATGAAGAAGAACTGTTTACTATTCAGGACCAGCACGGCCTCATCACTCTGGGCTGGATCCATGTAAGTTAATGACATGAATATTCTGATGCTGTGAGGAAGGCACCATATTTTTCAAAGAATTGAAGCACTGTGAGATACTAATTTATATATGTTTAAACTGTTTGTCTAAAACAAATATATTAGCAAATTTCTGCTGTAACAACACTGAAAGGGAATTTTTAAAAAATCATGTTCGTTATGAAACAGTTCATGCCCTTATTGAGCAAGGCATAGACCTGGAGAGGATCCAGGCTTGGTCTGAAAAGTGGTGAGTAACATTTGCGGCACAGAAATGCTGAACAATGATCAGCTTCATTAAGACAGAACCTAACCATTGTCCCTTGACATTCAATGGTATTAACATTACTGAATCCCTCACTATCAACATCCGTGGGGCTACCATTGACCAGAAACTATACTGAACAAGTCACATAACTACAGTGGCTACAAGAGCAGGTCAGAAGCTAGGAATACGGCAGTGAATAACTCGCCTCCTGACTCCCCAAAGCCTGTTCACCATCTACAAGGCACAAGTCAGGAGTGTATTGGAATACTCCCTACTTGGCTGGATGGGTGCAGCTCTTAAAAACACTGAAGAAGCTTGATTCCTGTCCAGGACAAAGCAGCCCACTTCATTTCCACCACATCCACAAGCATCCACTCCCTCCATCACCAACACTCAGTAGTAGTGTGCACTACCTACAAGAAGCACTGCAGAAATTCACCAAGGCTCCTTAAAAAGTACCTTTCAAACCCAGAACCACTTCCATCTAGAAGGACGAGGCAGCAGACACATGGGAACACTATCGGCTTAAAGTTACCCTCGTTATCCTGACTTGAAAATATATCACCATTCCTTTATTGTTGCTGGGTCAAAATCCTGCCGTTCGCTCCCTAACGGCATTGTGGGTCTACCTACAGCACATGGACTGCAGCGGTTTAAGACGGCAGCTCACCACCACCTTCTGAAAGGCAACTAGTGATGGACAACAAATGCTGGCCAGCCAGTGATGTCCACATCACATGAATGAATAAAAAAGTACCTATACACTTGTCTTGCGCTAAAAAAGTATGAATTAATTACACATAATTTAAGGGGGCTCAGCATCGGAATTAACTGCAGCAAGAGGCCACCATACAAGTCCTGGTTATAATTGTTGTGCACACTGGGTTTTTAACACTTGGAGCAGTATAATGAAACAGGATCTCTGATCTGTTGTTCAAATGCACGTCCTAATAGGTTGACTAAGGTTTTTTTTTGTGGTGACTATTGGAAGTAATGCAGGTTAGGTATGTCAAGATGATAGTGTGTTTGGAGAGGCTAACATGGTGTGTGAATGAGGGAGAGAGGGAGGAGGATAGAAGATGTGGATGGTAGAGATAAGGTTAGAAAGGAAGGGGAAGTGCAGGGTGATAGGTTGCTGAGAGAGGAAAATAACCATTCCTTGGCTTAGCTATGTTGCCAGGAATCATAGAATCTTAGAATTTTACACTACAGAAAGAGGCAGTTGCCCCATTTGTCTGTTCCAGCTCCCGAAAGGGATACTCAGCTAGACACATTCTCCAGCCCTATCTCCATAGCTATCTAAATTTATCACTTTCAAATGTATATCCAGCTCTCTTGAAACCTTCTGTAGAATCTCCTCCACCAGACAACACATTCCAAATCCTAACAACTCTGTAGGTAAAGAAGGTTCTCCTCATGTCACTCCTAGCTCTCTCACTAGCAGTCGTTAAACTGTGACCCCTAGTTACTGACATACCAACTCATATTCTGTTTTGGGTATCCTTCTTTACCCTGTCAAAATTGTTCATCATTTTGAACACAATAAGGTCCCCTCTCAATCTTCTATGCTCCAAGGAGAATAATCCCAGTCTCTCTAATCTTTCCTTGTATCTACCTCATTTTTGGTATTATTCCAGTAAATTTCCTTTGCACTCTCTTCAGGGCTTTAACACCTTTCCTTAAACAAGGTACCCCAAACTGAACACAGTACACCAAATGTAGTCTGACCAATGGTTTGTCGAGGTGTAGCATCACTTCCTTGCTTTTTTACTCTATGCCCATATTTATAAACCCAAAAATCCTATAACCTTTGACAACTGTTTCAACTTCAGTTCTGAAGAAGGGTCACTGAACCTGAAACATTGACTCTGCTTTCTCTTCACAGATGTGTCCAGACCTCTGAGTTTTTCCAGCAGCTCTGTTTTTTTGTCTCTGATTTCCAGCATACACAGTTCTTTGGATTTTTTGTCAACTATTTCAACTGGCCACCTTCAGAGAATTATGATCTCGAACCCTGAGGTCCTTCTGCTCTTGTATTCCCTTCAAAGTTGTAACATTGAGCCTGTATTGCCTTTCCACATTTCTTCTGCCAAAATGCATTGCCTCACATTTCTCTGCATTGAAACTCATCTGCCGGTTATGTATCCATTTAGCCTACTGGCCAGTGCCCCTCTAAAGTCACCAAGCGCCATCCTCACAATTCACTATTCTCTGAGGCTTGGTATCGTCTGCAAATTTGGAGATTGTGCCCTCAATACGTCTCCAAATCGTTTATGTCAGTCAGAAAAAAGCAGGGGCCCCAACCCTTGAAGGTTCACCAGGATTGTGCTAAGATGAAGTACTATCATCTGAAGGAGATACTTGAGATTCTCAAATTATTTTTACTGGTGCAAAAAACGTAAGAGAAGGCTTTGAAATTGAGTTTTTGCAAAGTGGTTTGAGCATGCGCCACTCTGCCACAGGAAGAGTGTGTTGGATCATTTAAGGGAAGAATCGATAGACATTGGAAGGTGTGGAGCAATAGGAAGGTTGCAGAAAGAAACAAATGAGCTGGCTAGTCTTCTCCCTCCAAGCTGACAGGATTTTCCAGATGATGGGGTTCTCACCCTTAGGGTTTCTGTCTGTAAATCTTTGAGGTACATGCTTGAACTTCACTAGATAGTATGTTGCCTGGGTTATTCATTGATAGAATTAAGAAAAACCTATGATGGAAGAATCTCTGTATGTAATCTCGGCTGTCTTCTATGAGGCACCTCATGACTTCTGTTTGTCAGGGAACAAGTGTATCTCTTGGTGCACCAACCCAATGTACTGATTTTTGTTGGAAGAGGTAGTCACAGGAAGCATTTTCCTATCTTCCTGATCAAGATTTATAATTGCTTAGAAGGAGAAAAGATGCACAATTATTGATTAAACTCACAAAATGTTTGTGTATGACATTTGCATTAAAGGAGGATTTTTCAAAAAGCCATCTCTTTACAGACTCATCCAACACAGACTGCATTTCTGTCAAGTGTCGATCTTCATACTCACTGCTCTTACCAGCTGATGCTGCCTGAGTCCATTGCAATTGTGTGTGCTCCTAAACACAATGAGTAAGTTGGTTTTGTTTTTCAAAAAGCAAGCAAGTATGAATTGCTGTGTTCCTGCTGTGTGTAAGGCCATGAACATGTTGGTCCCCCTGGTTTTACTTGGCTAATCAGAATCTAATAGTTTCTGAATTTATAATTTGGGGACCCACTGGAATGGTTTGGAAAGGCCTGAATTAACAAAGGGTCTGACCTGGTGCTGTCCCCTGGGTGCCTTGTGTGCACGAAGCACATATTGCAAATTTGGGTTGTGCTGCCCTGTGTCAGCTGTGACTTATTTGTAGCACTTTTGTTTCTGAGCCAAAGGTTATGGTTTAAGTCGCATTCCAGTGATAAGAGTGCACCTTCTAGTTTGACACTCCAGTACAGTGCTAAAGAGACTCTTCTCAGTTGGGAATGTTTGAATGATGTGAAACCAAGGTCCTGCCCTACCTCTTAGCTGGATGTAAAGCATCCATGTCTTTATTTAGACAAAGGACAGGGGAAGTTGGCTCACTGTTCTGGGCATTATTTATCCTTCAACTAACATCACTAAAACAGATTGTTTCACCCTATCAAATTGCCACATATGGGATCTTGCTGTGTACCAATGGTTGCAGCATTTCGTGTGTTACAGTGCAGTTTCAGAAGGGCTTTGTGCAACATCCTGACATAATGGAAGGCACTATATAAAAGTGATAACTCTTAATCATAACTTACTAATAGAATTGAAAAATCGTGCATAGGCTTTAGATTTCTGAGCTGTACCGTTCAGCAGCCAAAACTCCTATCAGTAATGAGGATTTGTGAAATCACCCTTAACTTGCATATCTTGATTTCCTGTAGCTACTTGATTTTAGTGTTTTTCAGTCTTTTTGGCCAAGTGTACAGATAGGCAATTGCTAGCATGTTTTCACAGGTCAATCAGATCTTCGTCAAACTCAAGGTCATGACTCCCATTGAAATAATGATGACGACTTCATTCATTTCCTATCATCACTAGCCTCTGCATGGTCTAGAAATACTAGGTCAGGAAGGTTTCTTAAAATGATATTTATTGAATATACAGTATAGAAGCAGTCCCTTAAGCCCATCCAGTCTTTATGTTCCACTTGAGACTCATAGAATCAATTAATGGTTACGGTATACATTGAGGCCATTCAGCCATTCAAATCTGTTTGTGATTGGCCTCTGAAGGAGCAATTTAACTAATGCCGCTGCTTTGCCTTTTCGGGTAATCTTGCAGACCTTTCTCTCTTCAGATTATGATTGATTTCCCTTTTGGAAAGTCCCAATGGAGCCTGAGTCCTCCATACTCTAAGGCAGAGCCTTCCTCCTACTGTGTGAAGGTTTTCCTCAGTTCGCCATTGGTTCTTTTACATGAAGCCTTAAGTCTGTGCCCTTTGGTTCTCAATCTATCCATGGGTGGGAATATTTACTCCGTATTTACTCCACCCTGACCTAAGTTTACCCTCTTACTTTTTTCGCTGGGCAGACCTCCAAGATCATTGTGTGGAAGTGACCTCCACAGGTCTCCGAGTGGCTATGTGGCAAAGCAGCTTAGCGAGAGCATTGCTCCAGGCCCCTTATGATTTTTAATACCTCTACCAAATCTCCCACTCAACCTTCCTTCCCTTTTCCAAGGAGAATAGTCTCCAACCTTTCTATAGAAATGAAGTTTCTTATCCCTGGAATCATTCTTGTGGATCTTTTCTGCACCCTTTCTAATACCTTCATGTCCTTCCTAAAGGTACTTCCAAGGATTTGACACACTGTCCTAGATGAGATCGAGCTAGTGTTTTCCACAGGTTCAACATTGCTTCCTTGCTTTTGTTCTCTATGCTCCAATCTATAAAATCCAGGAAAGAAATATTCCTTCTTAGCCACTTGTTTAACTTTGTCCTGCTGCCTTCAATGATTTGTGTACATATACACCCCAGCTCCCTCAGTTCTTGCACCGTCATTAGAAATGCACCCTTTATTTAAGGTTCTCTTTCCTCGTTCTTTTGATCAAAATGAGTCACTTCACTCTTCCCTGAATAATTTGTCTGCCTGTTCCACCAGCGTGTAAATGAAATTCTACAATATTCTCCTTGTGGCGCACAGTAGTTGTAAATTTGTAGATAATACAAAACTTTGAAACCATTTTCTGTACACCAAGGTGTCGGCCATTAATATAGATCAGGATGAACGGGGTCCTAACACCCAGCCCTGCCAAGCCCAACCACCTTCCAGTCTGAAAACCATCCTTAACAACCACTTTTCTCTTCACAGGTGCTGCTGGACCTGCTGAGTTTCTCCAGCAATTTCTATTTTTGATTGTTTCATTAAAAATTATTCTCTGTTGCCTGTCTCTTAGCCAATTTTGTATTCATATTGCCACTGTTCCTTTTGTTCCATGAGATCTGTCATTTATCACATAACTGTTCTGCAGTACTTTATTAAATGCTTTTTCTTGAGGAGTCTATGTATGCCACGTCAGTAGTGTTACCCACATCAACCTTCTCTGTTACCTAATCAAAAATCTCAAGCAAGGTAGCTGATGATGATTTGACACTAACAAACCAATGTTGGCTTTCTTCAGTTGTTTGCATATTCTATGGTATTAATTTTGTCCCGGAATACAGTTTCTAAAAACTTTTCCACCACTGAGATTAAATTGACCGGGCTGTAGTTGTTGGGCTTTCATCTAGGTGTATAATATTTGCAATTCTCCAGCAGTACCCCTAAATCAAAATCTCTCTCGTACTCCTCCTCATAACACTCTATCAACGAAATGCTGTCTTTTCTCCCGTCGATGTTCCATCTTTGTCCTACATGCATCTTTTTGCCTTGGCTGCTCCTTTTGGTAGTGAGTTCCCAATTCTCACCACTCTCTGAGCCAAGAAGGGCTTCTTCTGAATCCCTTTTTGTTTTTATTGCTGAACATCTTATGTTGACGGTCTGTACTTTTGCTTTTTCTCACAAGTAGAAACACTGGGCTAAATTTTCTCAGACTCTGAACAACATGTGCAATGGCCCAACAGTTGGAAAATACAATGAGAATGAATATTATATTCTTGACATCCGGAAAACAAGATGTCAGATTTTCCACAGCAAGTTTTAACAGCAAGATGCACATCTTATTGCTGTGCATTAACATCTCATTATTACCTAAAGTTGCCTCATTTCTATGCAGCCTGCATAGAAATGCCAAGTCATTAGCAAGAAGCTAGATGGCGCTAATTCCTAACTGGCGTCTTTTCCATGCTTTTGCCTTGGCTAGCATTGCCCAACATTGCAGGGCATGTGTCATGGGCAGTGTGCATCTTCCATCCAAGGAAATTGGCAATGGTAAAGTACCAGCCTTGTCATTATGGCACATCTTGGATCAACTTATGATACAGTTCAGCACTTCACTACTGCAAATTGGAGCTCACTGACACCTTACATTGCAATGCTCCTACTAGGTTGCAAGGTATGCAGGTCAGCCACTGATCACATGCATCAGAAGAAGGTGTACCTCAGGGCCCTTAGCTTGCTACTGTAACAGTCACTAACTTTGCACTTACTTGAACAGTCACAGCATCTCTGTCTTACCATATCCTGCCTTTTTGCGCATTGTCATTCCATTCAGAACTTACAGGCAAACTGTGGTTCTGTCTTGCGTTAGCTTTCAACACAGTCAGCCAGGCAGCTTTGTCAGGTTTGTCAGCAGTGATCAGTCAAGGGGATGGACATCTCGCTGAACGGCACCATGATATGCCAGTCTCGTACCTGTACCACGTGCCAGCAGCTTATGAGGCAAACACACTGCATGTGCACCAACCAAATGACTGTCTCAATGTCTAAGGTGCTAAATTGTCCTTGGCCCATCAAGGGGGACAGTGGTCAGTTAGGGATCCCACCAAATTCTGTCAAGGACAGCATCTGATCTCCATCCAGGGCATGGTCATTGTTAGTCAGCTGCATGTTGCAATCATGATCTAGGGATCCATCTAATTATAGTCCTGGGAGGAGCCATGGTCAGTTCTGCAGGTTCCTATCATCATAGAACCCCTACAGTGTGGAAACAGGCCCTTCGGCCCAACCAGTTCACACTGACCCTCGGAGCATCCCACCCAAACTCATCCCTCTATAACCCATCTAATTTACACATCCCTGAACACAATGGGGAATTTAGTATGTCCAATCCACCTACCCTGCACATCTTTGGACTGTGGGAGGAAACCGGAGCACCCAGATGAAACCCACGCAGACACGGGGAGAATGTGCAAACTCCACACAGACAGTTGCCCGAGAGTGGAATCGAACCCGAGTCCCTGGCGCTGTGAGGCTGCAGTGCTAACCACTGAGCCACCGTTCTGCCCCAAAACTAGAGGGGCATGCATTTAAGGTGAGGGGGGGAAAGTTCAAAGGAAACATAACGGGCAAGGTTTTTTATACAGAATGTGTTTGGAGTCTGGAATTCTCTTTATTCATTTATTTATTCATTATGAGATGAGGGCGTCGCTGGCTAGGCAGCATTTATTGCCCATCCCTAATTGCCCAGAGGGCAGTTAAGAGTCAACCACATTGCTGCGGGTCTGGAGTCACATGTAGGCCAGACCAGGTAAGGATGGCAGTTTCCTTCCTTAAAGGGCATTAGTGAACCACGTGGGCTTTTCCCGACAATCGGCAATGGATTCATGGTCATCATTAGATTCTTAATTCCAGATATTTTATTGGATTCAAATTCCACCATCTGCCCTGAAGGGATTCGAACCTGTGTACCCAGAACATCATCTGGGGCTCTGGATTAATAGTCCAGCGATAATACCACTAGGCCATCGCCTCCCTATAGTTGAACCAATATGGGGTTGAGCGGTAAATCAATCAGGGAGCTGCATAGAAATCAGTCAGGGATCTGGTTGGTCAGCAGTGGATACTATTGTTCGAAGTCAGTCAGGGGAAAGGACCACAGTCAGTCTTGATGAGAGGGGAATCTGTGCACCAGAAGTCAAGGGGTTTATCAGGCACCACTGTTGGGGAAGGCAAGTTGGAATGCAGAGATCACGATTACTGTGAAGGGCAGCTACTCAACATGAAAGGGTGGGCGTTGAGATTGGTTAGGGAGTGCAACGCAGAAAGGGAGACGAAGGTTGGTGGGGCACCAAGAGTAACAAACGGAGCCATAACCTGACCTTAGGCCACTCACTCTGCTGCCTTTCGTCTCCATCTGATTGGGAATGTGCAATGGAAATGAGAAATGGCTGCCAGCATGCCCAGAGTGCACTGAGTAGAGTCATACCGCACGGAAACAGACCCTTCAGTCCAACTAGTCCATGCCAACCATGTTCCCAAACTAAACTCGTCCCACCTGACTGCATTTGGCCCATATCCTTCCAAACCTTTCCTATTCATGTACTTGTCCAAATGTCTTTTAAACGTTGGAACTGTACCTGTATCCACCACTTCCGCTGACAGTTCATTCCACACACGAACCACTCTCTGTGTAAAAAAAAAAAAAAAAAAAAAAAAAAAAAATGTTGTCCCTCATGTCCTTTTTCTCCCCTCACCTTAAGAATATGCCCTCTAGTTTGGACCTTCCCCACCTCAGGGAAAAGACCCTTGTCAGTCATCTTAATTATGTCCCTCATGATTTTATAAACCTCAATAAGGTTACCTCTCAACCTCCTATACATCAGTGGAAAAAGTTCCAGCATTTTCAGTTTATTTTTATATCGTAAGCCCTCCATTCCCGGCAACATGCTGGTAAATCTTTTCTGAACCCTCTCCAGTTTAATAATATCCTTCCTATAACAGGGCGACCAGAACTGCACACAGTACTCCAGAAGAGGCCTCACCAAGGTCATGTACAACCTCAACATGACGTCCCAGCTCCTGTAGTCAAAGGTCTGAGAAATGAAGGCAAGCGTGCTAAACACGTTGTGATCTGAGGCCCTTCAGAGCAATTGCTTTATTAATCAGGCACTCACCAATTCCAGATTAAAGACTGCACCACATAGCACATACAATGACAACTATGTCGATTACAAATCATGGCACAAGTAATCCTGACCATAATGTTGATCATTCCGAATTAATCCAAGTAATGCCTGTGAAGAACAGATGATTACAGGTGTCCTTTGAAGTTTCCCTGGCCATTCACTATTCCCAAGCTCCCATTTCAAGCTCCCATAGACTGCACAAGGAGGTGGAGTTGCTGTGTTCTCACATTGAGCTGTATGTTCTCTCTCATAAAGAAAATGAACTCGACTGCGGCTTTTTCTAATAACATTGACCATAAACAAATGAGATGATTTATTAGATGTGTTATTCCTCTGGTTTATTGATTTTCACTGTGCATCAGTCAAGGATGAACAGGTAACTATCATCACAAATTAGTCTGGGATTGTCCCACCCATGTTCCTTAGGAAGCAGCAGTGAATACAATTGCAGATATAACCTTGTACATATCCAGTAATCCTGCTGATGGGATTATATGTACCTCTAATTTTTAAATTTCACTTCTGGAATTTGTATAAACTTGACTTTTGATTTGTGTTGGTAGTGTCCAATGCACAGATGAGTATGGTTTATTCGGCTTTGGGTATAATCGGTAAAAACTAATGATCAACTTCTGATGTTTTCTAGAACTGGAGCCTTCCGCCTGACTCTTGCAGGGGTACAGGAAGTGTCCTCCTGCCGAAAGAAAGGCTTTCACCCACATTCGAAGGAGCCACCTTTGTACCAAGTATGTACAATCTTTTATCAGATACAATTACCATTTCCTGCTTCCAACAATTATCTTAGACTTTTGAATTTATGCTATTTTTAAATTGACTTTTCAGAATTACGCTAATAAAATGTAATCTGAAGTTTAATTTTAGAAGAAATATGCTCAAAATAAATTTTGTTGTACCTTTCAATCTGACACAATGTGAAATGGGTATTGCTTAGCCCCACACCCAGGTACCATCATGACATGGGCTGCTTTCAACACAGTTAACTCCTACTCTGCATTATTGCCAATTCAGCTTCTCTTCTTTCCTGACTTCCAGCCAACAACTCCTTTCTTTGCTCACCCTGTATTTTCTCTCTGTCCGGGTTCCATCTCCACCTGCCTCCCCACTCCTTTTCACACCCCAGTCGTCACACCACCTTTTCCTAATCGCTTCTAGTTCCGAAGAAGGGTCACAGGACTTGAGATGTTAATTCCGTTTTTCTCTCCACGGATACTGCCAGACCGACTGAGTTTCTCCAGCAATTTCTGACTTTGTTTGTAAAATGATCAAAATTGTATAGTGTGGCTTGAAGTTCATTTAAACAAGAAATTCAAGGTGAAGGTCTGATAATGTCATCTATTGATCTGGCTCAAAACAGTGTGGAGCTGGAGGAACACAGCAGGTCGGGCAGCATCAGAGGAGCAGGAAAGTTGACGCTTCAGGATTACACCCTTCATCAGGACTGGGGAAGGGGAAGGGAGCTGGGAAATAAAGAGGGAGGAGGGTGGGACGGTAATAGGTGGATGCAAGTGGGGGGTAGTGGAGACTGGTCAGTGGGAAGGGTGGGGTGGATAGGTGGGAAAGAAGATGGACAGGTTGTGTCAGGTCAAGAAGGCGAGGATGAGAGGGAGGGTTGGACTTGGATCAGGCCAGGGGTAGGGAGATTTTAAAACTGGTGAATTCCATGTTCAGGCCATCAGGCTGTATTCTCCCAAAACAGAATATGAGGTGCTGCTCCTCCAGTTTGTGGGTGGTGTCATTGTGGCACTGGAGGAGGCCCAGGGAGTCGGAGGGGGAGTTGAAATGATTCGCAACCGGAAGGTGTTGTTGATTACCGCGAACAGTGCGCAGGTGCTCTACAAAGCAGTCTCCGAGCCTCCGCTTGGTCTCCCCGATGTAGAGGAGGCCACATCAGGAGCAGCGGATACGATAGACCACATTAGCAGATGTGCAGGTGAACCCCTGTCTGATGTGGAAGGTTTGTTTGGTGCCATGGATGGTGGTGAGGGGGGAGGTGTAGGGGCAGGTGTAGCACTTCCTACGGTTGCAGGAAAAGGTGCCGGGTGTGGTATGGCGAGTGTGGCGCAGACGAGGGAGTCGCGGAGAGACCAGTCCCTATGGAAGACAGATAGGGATGGGGAGGGAAATATATCTTTGGTCGTGGGGTCGGATTGTAGGTGGCGGAAGTGGCAGAGGATGATACGCTGGGTGCAGAGGTCAGTGATTAGGCTTCACTTACTGAAGCCCTATGATCCTGACAAAAACTGAACTTCAATTTTGAATATAAGCTCATTCTTTCACTGTTCTCTGCTCCTGTTCTGAAGCTAGTGATTCCTGAATAAAGTTCAGCTCCAAAGTGCATCACACTCTCCACCAACCTTAACCAATTGGCTATAATCCCCGAATAACTGTAACAGCAGAGCAGGATTAGCTCAGTTCTCATGCCATCAAATGAACAAAAGCAATAAGAAAAGAATTAGGCCAAAGTTCAAAGGAATTGAATTAATAGACTGACAATGTCACACAAATGACTAAATATTTTCATTGTTTAAAAATTACCAAATAGTTCAAATAATCCTACACTGTTTGCAAAATAAGCTTTATAATTGATAGTACCAAGTTTACAAAGTTCATAAATTCTATGCAAATATTTACAAGTAATACTGTTGAATATACAAATCCTTATGATGCAAATATTCAACATGCACTTGCTATAAACTACTGAAGTAATAGAATATGCTGATAATACACAGCATCTGTGGTGAGAGAAACTGAATTAATGTTTTGGACACAAAAACAGAAATTGCTCAAAACTCAATGAAGTTCTGAAGAAGGGTCACTGGACCCGAAACGTTAACTCGATTTCTCTCCACGAATGCTGCCAGACCTGCTGAGCTTTTCCAGCAATTTCCATTTCTGTTTCTGATTCCCAGCATTTGCAATTCTTTTGGGTTTTTTTAAATATGTTTTGGACCTTCCTGTGAGAGCTGGAAAAAGATAGAAATATATCAGGTTAAAGCCAATACTGAGGCAGTGAAATGTAGGAAAGTTAGGGTGGCAAAGAAAATAAACAGTAATATCTGAAAGGATGGAGGGCAAGAGTGATTAATGAACAAGAGGATGATAATGGTGGTCAGCCACATTCCAATGTGGGAATGGAAATTGTAATATTCCTCGCTCTGTGTACCATTTAAGAACATATTTTGTAAATTAAGAATATCAAAAATGTAAGGCGGTACCTCTGAGTGAAACATGTCGTACAGAGAACTCAAAATTGACGGCACAATTTGAAATTTGAAATGTCTTGCACTGAGGCTGCATTTCTGATGAGGGATTTGTTTGCTAAACATGAAGACTGTTGCAGTCATCCAAGTTGAATTTTTCTTACAAAAGTCCTGTAATGTCTAAGTCAAAATGTTTCTGTTTGCAAATTCTATGAATGAAGTGTATATTTGTACATTTAAAAAAATGATTGTGGTGGTGCAAGGCAAAATTGGATAGCAATGAGACAAGTAAAGAAACAATAGTTTTTTATTAAATACTGAAAGAACTGTGGATGCTGTAAACCAGAAACAAAAACAGAAGTTGCTGCGGAAACTCAGCAGGTCTGGCAGCATCTGTGAAGAGAAATCAGAGTTAACGTTTCGGGTCTGGATCTGAGGAAGGGTCACTGGATCCAAAACGTTAACTCTGATATATCTTCACAGATGCTGCCAGACCTGTTGAGATTTTTCAGCAACTTCTGTTTTTGGAATAGGTTTTTATCCGTTCATGGGATGTAGGCATCACAGGCCTGACCAGTATTGATTGCATATTACTAATTGATCTGAAGAAGGAGGTGATGAGCTGCCTGTGTAAGTTGCTGGAGTTCCATTTGGTGTAAACAATCCACAGTGTTACTGGGGGCGAGTTCCCAGGATTTTGACTCAGTGACACTGAATGATATGGTGATATATTTCCGAGTCAGGATGGTGGGTGGCTTGGAGGAGAGTTTGCTGGTGATGGTGTTCCCACGTACCGGCTGTCCTTGACTTTCCAGATCACAGTGGTCACGGGTTTGGAAGGTGTCAAGTTTCTCAAGTGTTCTTAGAGCTGCACTCATCCAGGCACGTGGAAAGTATTCCAAGACACTCCTAACTTATAGATGGCAGGGGAGTATGTGGAGTCAGGAAATGAATTACTTGCTGCAGGATTCCTCGTGTATTTATATGGCTGGTGAAGTTACCTTTTTTGATTGGTGATAAACTCTCCAAGTCAGGATGGTGAGTGGCATGGAGAGGAACTTGTTGGTGTTCCCATGTATCTGCTACTTAGGTGGTGGTGGCTATGTGTTTGGAAGGAGCTGTCTAAGCAGTCTTGGTGAATCTCTGTAGATGGTACACGCTGCTACTACTGATTGTCAGTGTTGGTGGGAGAGGATGCTTATGGATGTGATATCAACCAAATGGGCAGCTTTGTCCTGGATGGTGTTAAACTTCTTGAATGTTGTTGGAACTGCACCCATCCAGGCAAGTGGGGAGTATTCCATCACACTCCTGACTTGTGCCTCGTAGATGGTGGACAGGCTTTGGGGAGTCAGGAGGTGAGTCAGCAAAGTCCCCTGCGAGCCCCACATCATTCTGACTTGGAAATTTATTGCTTCATTGTCGCTGAGTCAAAATCCTTGAATTCCCTCCCGAACACATCTACCTAACCCACGCGGCCTGCAGCAGTTCAGGAAGGCAGTTCACCACCATCTTCTCTGAGGCAATTAGGGATGGACAATATATTCTCAATTGTCTCTGTCCATGAATGAAAACTCTTTATTGAACCAGACTTGATGCCTCCCATCTGCTGGTAATGGTGGAGGGAGGGATATGTTGGGCAATGAGGTTACAGATTGTGATTGAAAACAATCATGTTGCTGCTGATGCTCCACAGTGACCCATCGATTCCAGGCTTTGTGTTGCTAGGTTTACTCAAAATCTGTCCCATTCAACAATGTGTATCAAACATGGCGGACAGTGAAATAACTCCACAGAAGCCGGTATCCTGTCACCATGTCCCCCTTTAGTTACACATAGAGAGTCCTTGACACTGATCCCGCCATCCCTAGAGCCAGCTCAGAGTGAGCAGAACTGTTGACCCTCCTGTTTTGTCTGTCAGCCAGGGTTCCCTGATTGGACCAGGTTAACAGCCCCAATCAATGAACTTGTATTCGATGAGGGCCATCTGGCTGACCTTGTTACAAATCACTACATCCCTCCCCCTCTGAGTATGAGGACATAGGCCTGCTGTTTTTTATTTGTAGCTCCTCCTGGGTGTTTTAGCACCAGGTCAGGTTCCTCCAACTCTGCCTCTGATATGGGTGGCATGTAACACACAGTTGCTCACCTCTTGTGCCTGGAGTATCTCGGAAGCAGGTTGTTCTCCTATTTAGGCAGCAAAGACAGCGAGGTGGCAACATCCGTCATGTCCGTCTCAGATCCCGAGGTAACTTCAAGGACAGGGAGGTAACTCGATGGACAGGGAGAATCCATAGGTTCCAGAACAGTTGGAAAGGCTGTCGAGGAGCTGGGCACAATTTTCTCCTGCACCACTTGCGAGTTTGCAGCTTTCATATGGTCCATGTACTTGTTCAGGACCGTCACACTTACCCAAACTTTATAAGTCACCGGACCTGACCTCGCGTCAACCATGCCCCTTACCCATGCAGGGCCATTCCCATGGTTCCTGCACCAAACTTCATCCCTTGAAGCAAACTGTCTCTCTTAGTCCAGCGTTGGCATTCCTGATGCCATTTCACCCTCCCACCCAGGTCCGGGAAGATCGGATTTGACCTGGTGCAGAGTCTTCGCCCCATTAGCAACTCTGCTAGAGCTATCCCTGTAGTTGCACGAGAGGTAATCAGATAATCAGGTAGGAACTGGGACAGTTTGGTATCTAGTGAAGCTGTAGGCTGTTTCTTTTAAGTCTGCCATCAAAGTTTGGACTGTAGTTTCTGCTAGACCATTGAATGACAGATGGTATGGAACTGTCCTTGTACATCGAATACCATTTAACGTTAAGAAATATTGAAATTCCCTGCTGGTAAACAATAGCCTGTTATCTGTGACCAACACTTCCAGGAGTCTGTGTATTGTAAAAAGATGTTCACGGTTTTATTATTGTCATTCCTTGTGTTTGACGAATGAACTTCATGCACATCCAGCCACTTTGAGTGGGTGTCCACAATGATTAAGAACATTGAACTCATGGAAGTTCCTGCAGAGTCGACGTATAACTGAGTCTCGGATTTACCTGTTCTGAGGAAGGGTCACCTGATCCGAAACGTTAGTTCTGATTTTTTTTTTCTTCAAAGATGCTGCCAGACCTGCTGAGATTTTCCAGCAATTTCTATTTTTGTTCCTGATTTCCACAATTCTTTCGGTTTTTGTTTTCTGGAGTTTACCTGGTCGTTCCCACAAATGTGAGGGAGCTGCCCCACCAAGATCTGCATCCAATCCTGGCCAACAGACATATCTTCTCACCAACATCATCATTTTGGAAACCCCTGGATGACCCTGGCAGAGGTCAGCCAGTATCTGGCAGTGACCTTTGCTCGGAACATCGTAATATATCATCCTCGATTGTGATCTGGTCTGTCTGGGTCCAAAAAGGTTTCAGTTCTGATTGTGATGGCCCTTTGGTTTCCCCCAGCTGTTTCAGGTTTGCCAGGACCAAGTCTTTCTGTGTCTGAAGTCTGATATTGTCAGCTGTGACTGGAAGTGTGTACAGAAAATTTAAAGCCATTACAGACACTTCCAGTGGCAGTACCACCAGTGATGTATCTGCTAATGGGAGGTAGCTCAATGCATCTGCATTTGCTACTTGGCATCCTGGACAGTGTTCCAACTTGTAATTTATATACGCTTAGTATTAGAGCCCACCGCTGAGTTTGGCCGGAAGCTATGGGTGACATTGCCTTGTTCTCTTTGAGTAGACCTAGCAGGGGTTTGTGGTCCATTATTATTACAAATTTACGTCCGTAAAGGTATTGGTGGAACATCCTGACTCTAAATATGACTGCCAAACCTTCCTTCTGTATTTGGGTCTGTTTACGCTCTGCAATAGATCAAAGTCCTGGGGATGTACACACTATTGGGCATTTCTCTCCATTGGGCCACCTATGAGCTAACACTACCCCAATGCTGCACGGGAAGACATCGCAAGGTAATACCAGATCTCGCTTGGGAACATGGTGTGCCAACACCTTAGAGAATGATAGTTGTTTCTTCACTTCTCTGAAAACTATGGCTTGGCTATGCGACCATTTCCAAAGCTGACCATTTTTAAAGACTTGATGCAAAGAGCCAAGATGGAGGCCAGGTTATGTATGAACTTTCTGTAATAGTTCACCAATCCAGGGAAAGACCTAAGCTCCAGTGCAGACATGGGAGCTGGGGCACCTTTGATCACCCTCACTTTATCTACCAACGGGTGTAACCCAGTCTTGTCGACTCTGTAGCACAAGTAGGTCACTTGGGGTGCCTGGAAAACATTTTTTTTTCTTTTAAGGTGTATGCCTGTGTGGGAGAAACATATAAGGACAATGTCCAAGTGCTCAAGTGCTCCTTAATGGTCTCCCCTGTTATTAGCATATCATCTCAATTAATGGTGACCTGAGGTAGACTTTGTAAAACGTTCTCCATCGTCCACTAAAAAATTGCACAGGCTGATGATACCCCAAATAGCAGTCTAGTATATTGGTACAAACCCTTAAGGGTATTAATTGTAGCATACTTCTGCGAATCCTCATCTAACTGCAATTGCAAATATGCATGGTTCATGTCCAGCTTCTTAAACAACAGTCCCTCTGCCAGCTTTGCATCTAAATCCTCTAAGTGAGGGATTGGATATTTATCCAATTGCGAAAAGCAGTTTACGGTTTGTTTAAAATCCTCACAGAGGCAAACAGACCCATCGGGCTTCACAATGCTGTCCATTCTGCAAAATGTTGTGGTTTGACGATTCCTTCACTTTCCAGCCTTCTGATTTCTGCCTCTGTTTTTCCCCGTACTTTTGGCTGGGCCTCGCAGAATCATGAAATTTGTTTCCTGGTGAACAAGTAAGGTGGCTTTGGCTCCTTTCGTAGTCCCTAGAGAAACTGCTGGGTATTTAATTAGGACTTTGCTCAGGCAGCTATTTTCCAAGTGAAAATGTTGAGGCAATCTTGGTGAATTTTTCTCAACCAATTTTGCCCCATCAAGCTTGGGCCTGAACCTTTTACCAGGATCACTGGTAACTGAATTACATGCTTCTCATAAGAGTCTGGAAACAAAGTTGTACCCTTTAATCTGTAAAGGCTCCCCAGTACAAGTTCTCGGTTTAGCCAAGGTCTTGCGTGAGTTTAAAGGTTCGAGTCCAGAACAAATTTTGTTTAAAAACTGGTACTGTGATCACTGAAACAGCCGCGCTGGTATCATCCTCCAATAGAACCAGGTGACCATTTTACCAGACGTTCATTTTGATTGGTTCTGATCTGGATGTTGCTAAGCAAATTTATCGTTCCAAATCAGAATTAGGTGGACTTTCCAGGGTGTGCACTCTCCTGGCCTATGAGTTCTCTTACTCAGTTTAGGCCTAGTGGACTCTCTTGCTGCCTCGAGTCCACATACTGGCAGCAACTACAATGGCTTGCTGGCCTAGATCCTGAAGAAAATGTTAACTGTTTAGCCAAGGCTTGGCTTTGTTTTGGGGTTTTGCTGTGGGCTGACCGAGAATCTTTGTTCAGGATATCTCCTGAGTGAGGTTATGCAATTGCCTTCACCCAAGTGGTGGCTGACAGATATAAACAGGAGGGTCAGAGGTTCTATTCACTCTGTGAGCTGGCTCCGAGGGAGCTGGATCGGTGTCGAGGACTCTCCACGTGTAGTAAAAGAGTGACTTGTTGACAAGATACCGGCCTCTGTGAAGTTATTTCATCTTCCTTGTCCATTGTTCTCTATTTCTGAGTGTAAAGTTCATAAATTATAATGTGATGTGTTGCCAATAAATTGGGATGAGAATATTGCAGGGAATACATGCTAAATAGAAACGTTCTATTGTATTTCAGTGTAACTATAGTCTTTCCATTGACTTGTTTTCTTTCCTGATTCTGTTTTGGTTTCACTTGCCATCTTCATGTCTCCATCTAATGTATCCTGACAAGTTGCTTTTAAGATAAATGTCTCCGAAAAAAAACTGACATTGAATCAAACAAGAATAATTTGGGAAAGATGTCTAAAAGTTTGATCAAGGCAATAAATTCTCCCAGGTTTCCTAAAGTGCTGATTTAAGTGAGATTGTGAGAGATGGGAAGAGATTTAACAATGGAGTTTCAGATCTTTCTACTTAGTTGCCAGATGTTTGGATGCTGGTGGGGGGGTATTAAGAAGGAGTGGAGAATACACAAGAGGCCAGAGTTGGAGGCTGTAATAGATAAAGTACAAAGGATAGAAAAGAAAAGTGTAACAGATAGAAACTATGAAGAAATATTCATCACGTAGAATCATAGAAATATACAGCACGGAAACAAACCCTTCGGTCCAACTCATCCATGCTGACCAGATATCCTATTTGCCAGCATTTGGCCCATGTCCCTCTAAACCCTTCCTATTTATATATCCATCCAGATCCCTTTTAAATGTTGTCATCGTACTGGCCTCCACCACTTCCTTTGGCAGCTCATTCCATACACGCACCACCCTCTGCATGAAAAGGTTGCCTCTTAGGTCCCTTTTATATCTTTCTCCTCTCACCTTAAATCTCTGCCTTCTCATTTTGGACTCCCCTGCCCTGGGGAAAAGATCTTGCCTATTTACCCAATCCATGCCCCTCATGACTTTATAAACCTCTATAACATCACCCCTCAGCCTCCAACACTATAGGGAAAATAGCCTATTCAGCCTCTCCCTATAGCTCAAAGCCTCCAACCCTGGCAACATTCTTGTAAATCTTTTCTGAACCCTTTCAAGTTTCACAACATCCTTCCTATAGGAGAAAGACCAGAATTTCACACAAAACTCCAAAGTTAAAAGAAGTCTAGAAAGTAGATGAAAGACACAGCATTTAGTAGGAGCATTTTTCCGGATGGTTGCTTATTTAATGCAGTACTTTGTGAACAGAACTGTACATGCCAAACTTATGACTGATTTTCTTTCAGACTTGCAAACACATCATTGTAAAAGATATGAATATCATCATCATGGACATGAGGTGACAACGTGAGACTACTACAATCCTGGAGTCTGTATAAATTATTTAGAATAAACAATATGTTGCTTTCAAGTTTTTATTACCAGTTTCTGACAACTGGATTATTTAACACATTTTGTACATTCAGGTGAAATAAAGTGAAATAAGGTGGTTAATATTTCTTTTTGAAATGCACCAAGTATTTCACATGTATGATGTGAAATTGCAAATGCTAGTTATGTCCAAAAGTGTTTATAAAATTGACTCTGAAATTCACGCTGAAGCTAATAAATGCTGTTCATTTCTTTGCTATGTTTGGTGCATGCTTTTCTTGTTTTGGATTTAAAAGTGCTACTTTGCAAAGTTAGTACTCGTAGAAATGGTGTTTTGCATCATTACTGATTTTTAGGTTGCTCCTTGTAATATTATCATTCAACCATTCTCATTAAATTTAACTACGTGTTTGATCCCATGTGGCCTGGGGAATTGTACAAACTTTTTATTGAGTTTGCTTTTACAGAAGCAAAGCTGCAGAAACTTCCCAAGCTATTGTCATGAAGAGAAATTGCTAAGTGACCACAGCCATAGCTGCAGTGACACTTTTTTAGCCAGATCGGCTCATCTCAATAGAAAGTACCTTATGTACAGCACTCATACAACGTAAGGCTATGTAAATGTTGAATTAATGTACACCATCCAGTAATTAAAAGCACTTACAAACTCTGCTTTTTGCTTAACCGTTTACACCAAATACCCAAAAGGATTAAAGTTCACTTGCAAAAGTGAACATCAAGACCACGCATCCCACAAGTGTGTCTATTACTCATTTTTTAATTTACTAATCAGAATGCAGTGGGTACATCTGAATTCTCAATTAGTCACATAACTAATGCAATGGACAATGTTGTTCTATGAGCTATTTCTGTTATAAATTTCCACTAAATTTATATGTTTTTCTTCTAATTAGATAATTATTAACTTGGAGGATGGGGATAAAAACATCACCAGTGATTAATTTAATGTTTTAACACATGAATTGCTGTGGGATGTACCTGATGTAACTGCTACTGGTGAACACATGTTCTGGTGTACAAACTCAATTGGGTCTCAATGGAAGTAGCCATATTAGTAGATTGTAAATACTACATCATTAGAATGAATTGCATGAATAATTGTATTTTCCTCCTAAATTTATACTGTAAAAACAGTTAAAACAAAAACAGCCCAGTGTTTTTGTTTGGTTCTTAACTTATTTATATGGCCCAAAATTAATCTTCTCTAATAGTTGAACAAAAAGTAACTAGTTTAAAGGAACAGCTTACACCGATAGGAATGATGCTCAATTAGCAACACACTGGATTATTACTGAATTCAACATGGAATACCTTAAATGTAATGCTTGCTGAATAATAATTTTTATGGTGAGTAGTTCCATGTGACAAGCATTATGATATTGTTAGACTTTACACATTCCAACATAGTTCCCACATAATAGGAAAAATCTAAAGATTTAAGTCAATTTGTAGCTTCATCGCGTTTTAAAAACACATTGTTAATTTCTTTAGTTTTCAGGTTCAGTACTGATAACCACACGTAATTGAAATTTGAATAACAAAAATAAGCTTTCTACATGGGTCTTTCAATTCAGTTCTTTGTTAAATTGGATTATTAACTTCTATTAACAGCACAAGACACACCTGAGTTCAGAAACCCAGTGGACTGCTTGAATCAAGCATCCTCTGTAATAGTTTATTAAACCGTCATTTTTTTGAAGCATTAAATCCAAGATGACTGCATTTCCCAGAAAATAAAGTAAAAGCAGACAACAGTGAAAGGAAATGTAAGCAGTTTAGGAAAATGTGAACACAATTTACATAAATTAGCAATGGGAGATTATTTAATCTGAAGCCAAAAGTTTTGAACCAAATTTAAAATGAAAGGTGATATCTTGAAATAAATAAACCAAGATACAGTTTAAATTTCCTCTGTCATCTTTGATTTTAGTCATGTCTGATTAGTTCACCATTACTCTACTAAATAAATAGATGTCAAATATTTCAGGAAACACAAGACAATTGTGAATATACTGGCAACACATTCTGACTTTATTTTAAAAACTCCCATTCATTCAGTTAAAGCTACAGCTAATATCTAGTGTCAGAGCAATGGAATGAAAACAGTAAAAAGTATGTTTCTCTAATTGCACATTCACAGTTTTCTTGTTGCAAAAAGATACAAAAAGAGGAGAGAGGAAAGATGACGGTTTAAAAGCATTTGCGGTGTACAATGGATGGACCAGCTTCGTCATATTCGGGCTTGCTAATCCACATCTGCTGGAAGGTGGAGAGAGAGGCCAGGATGGAGCCACCAATCCAGACTGAGTATTTGCGCTCAGGAGGAGCAATGATCTATTATCAAAGGTACACAACAAAATGATATCAGTGACTTGTACATAACCAGTTTGCAATCACAGCTTAAATAATGGGCAATGTTCACTCATTTGTTTCTTTGAAAATGTGGCTTGCTATTGGAATTGTTACTTTACAACTTTTATTTTGCTTTCTTCAACTTCAAACATTTGGTAACTGCAGAGGTGGGCTGGGGATCAGGCTCTGTCTGTTCAGCTGGCTATAAGGGCATGACAGTGATCCCAGATGCCTAGCTTCTTTCTGCTTTTCCACTTCCTGATCCTGCAGAGGGGCCTAACCCTTTGGAATTTCATCATGTTGAGAACTTCTGGTACTGTGGATACAAACCCATTTGCAGGCACTGAAGGCTGTTAGTTCTCCTCTGTCAAAACACGGCTGTGGGTTCAAGACCTACATCAGGGCTAAAAGCATTTATTCTAGGATGACCCACAGTAATAACTACTGAATTTCCAAAAGTGTATTCTTTTGGATGAGATGTTAAAATGAGGTCATCTATTCCTGCTCATGATGAAACAATCGTCCTGACATTATTAAAAGAAAACACAGTATTTTTAGTATTGTGACCAAAAGCCAAATCCTACACCTGCTTTCTTTCAACCTCCCAACCCCAACAAACATGTACTGTCAAACTCGAATTTCTATCAATAAAAAGTTGCACACAGCCAATTTACAATGCTGATTAAAATGCATCTTAAAGTGGAATACTATTTTAAAATTGTACAATAACTTACAAAATTTACTACAGGCTGAAGTATTACAGAACTTGAAATTGTTGTTGACTGGAAGTAGTTTTAAAATGTTACTGTATTATATACAGCAACAGCAATGGTTATAAGGTCTTTTACACTGTGATAATCTGAATGGTTCATTTTCATCCAACCAACTGCTAATGCTAAAACATATTCCAGCAAGAGTGATGATAATGTCACTGGATAAGTAAATCAGAGCCCTGAAAATTCCCTGGGAACAGGGTTTCAAATCTTATCATGGCAGCTGCTGGAATTTAAATTCATTTAATAAGTTTGGAATTTAACGTCAGTCCCTGAAACAGTGGCCATTGAAACTATTGTTGTAAAAGCCTATCTGGTTCACTTACATCTTTTGGGAAAGAATATCTGTTGTCCTTACCTGGTCTGGTCTCCACGTAACTCCAGACACATAGCAATGTGGTTAACTCATAACGTTCCTCTGAAAGGGCTGAACAAGCCACACATTTCAAGGGCAATTAGGGATGGCCAACAAATGCAGGTCTTGCCAAGGACTCCCACTTGCCAAATACTTTGTGCCCCTTTTCATGCATTTAGCCTCCCTTCTGCATTGTCATTAAGCATCATTGCCTGACTGAGAGTCAGAGAGGTAAATTGCTCCTGTACTATTATTCAGCTAGTCCGAGGAGATAGGCACATTTTTCTCTTACCACTTCGAGGAAATGCACTCCTAGAGGATGAGGCCAGGACTTGGATGAATAGTTTGCACCAACATCTATCCATCCTTATTCATCTATCTTAGCTATCCATACAAGAGTGTGAAGTTTTTTTTTAAATGTACAGTTATTTAAAGTTAATATATTTTAGAAAGATACCTTGAAATTTATCAGAGCTCTGTTAATTAAAAATAAATTTGTAGATTTGTTTTTAACATGTAACCCATGGAGAGCCATGTTTGCTGAACATAAACAAAATATCTACCTAATTGGAAGTGCATCTTATCAATAAGGACATTTAACCTAGACCTTTTATGAGTTGGGTCAAGAAACTTCTTCAAATTATCAATGAAGACAAGACAGTAATCTACGCAGTGTGCATTTACTGCAAAACCAAGTGAAATAAACTGAGAAGCTGAACTGGTTCAGAGATAGTAGGAATTGCAGATGCTGGAGAATCTGAGATAACAAGGTGTAGAGCTGGATGAACACAGCAGGCCGAGCAGCATCAGAGGAGCAGGAAAGCTGACGTTTCGGGCCTAGACCCTTCTTCAGAAATAGCGGGAAGGCTGACGTTTCGGGCCTAGACCCGTCTTCATTTTAATTCTTCATTTTTTCATTTTAAGACCCATTTCTGAAGAAGGGTCTAGGCCCGAAACGTCAGCCTTCCTGCTCCTCTGATGCTGATTGGCCTGCTGTGTTCATCCAGCTCTACACCTTGTTATCTGAGAAGCTGAACTACTTGGTGAGCATCATTGAAATAGCCAAATAATAATGTGTTGAGATTGGCTATAAATAATTTATAGTTGTGCACTTGATAAATGGATATACAGATGGAACGGACATTAGGGCAACTTTGATTTCAGAAACAGTGTATACCTGTGTTATCGGTATTATACCGTGTTATAAGATACCATTGACAGAATGCATTGAGCCAGAAGCAATGTGAGTATCAGTTGATGTTTATGGTGACTACACGATCTGAACATCAACATGAGTAATTTCTGCCTTCTTCTGGCTTTAACAATATAATCACAGAAAAGAAAACCCTTCTCTCATTCCTTTTACCCATTTTGTTGGGCGAACAACCATTCTGCTTGACATTATTAAACAAAGTCAACAATGATGAGACACAAAATAACAGTTGTGCTGTTTAATTTCGTTAAATGCTTATGCTACTAACCTTGATTTTCATGGTGCTGGGAGCAAGTGCTGTGATTTCCTTTTGCATACGGTCAGCAATACCAGGGTACATGGTGGTACCTCCAGACAGTACGTTGTTGGCATACAAATCCTTCCTGATGTCGATATCACACTTCATGATGCTGTTATATGTGGTCTCATGGATGCCTGCAGACTCCATTCCTGCCAAGTAAATGGTATAGTAAATCCCATATGATCAAAGGAAGTTTTGAGTTCTAGACACTCATGTGAAAGGAATCTCATGTTGTTGACTATGTAGAAAAATGCAAGTTTGTAAACCTACTATTTATGGAGATGTGATCCAATTCAAGATGGCAAATGGATTAAGCAGATGATGGTTAGATAAAATTGCGTTAGTTATATTATGACACCTGATTCCATGTAACCTTACTGATACATAGGGACCATAGGAACAGGAACAGGCCACTCAGTCCCTTGAAAATGTTTCACCAGTCAGTTAGATTCTGGCTAATCTGAACCAGAACTCCATTTACCCAATGGAGATGTCTGCACATGTAGTACCCTGATTCAGGATACAATAGTGATGGCTCTGCCATGAATGACTGACTTAAAAGCTGCCTGCTCCCGGGTCAGTTAGCGTCATTGTAGAATTAGTAATAAAAGTGAATTGTGTTCACATTTGGGACTACAGTTTTCCTACTCAATGAAGAGGATGTTGGTCATGATGGACCACAGTGGCTGGGATACTAAGTTATTGCATAGCTGACCCATGCATTCTTTTTAGACCCTTTAAACCATTGAACTAGCAACTAATGCTGAAGCATTAAATCAACTCACCAATGAAAGATGGCTGGAAGAGAGTCTCTGGGCAACGGAAGCGCTCGTTGCCAATGGTGATGACTTGGCCATCAGGCAGTTCATAACTCTTCTCTAAGGAAGATGAGGAGGCAGCTGTGGCCATCTCATTCTCAAAGTCAAGAGCCACGTAGCACAGCTTTTCCTTAATATCACGGACAATCTCACGTTCAGCTGGGAATCAAACAGAAGTAGTACATAAGATTTCTCTTTGATAATACTTGATTGGATCTCATGGCTGTGCTAAATATACACCTGCACATAGGCTTGTGATTGCTCTTCCTTCTACTAAATTTAAGTTGGCAAAAAAAAATTGAGGTATCATGTTGCAAGGAGTATCTTGGAAAAATAAAAAGTAAAACTAAACAAATCATTCAAAGCTACCCAGTAAAATTGAGGATATCGCGTCAATAACTTCCTACCAATCTGATCATTTGCATCAGTTGAATTTGCACTTGCTCCAATTGGATAACATCTACCACAGTCTTTCCTTGGTATATAAAATGCTGCTTTGCTTGTCTTTCCCAAGGCAAGGGTGAAGACGAGTTATTTTTAATAGGAGCTGTTTGTATCCATCTGTTGGTTGAACAATCATAAGGATCCTACGTGAAAACTTGGCTTTGGAATCATCAGTCAGACAACTGGGGGAAGTGGGTTTTGTGGCCACTATGGAATTAGGCATTTCTCAAGTTATTCTAAATTGGGATTCAAACAGTTTTTATTTCCTTTCATTATAAAAATAATTATTAAAAGATACATGACATGTCTACACTTAAACACTTGTGAAAACTTCATGCTTTGCACTTATTGGCATTACTGCAGGCTTAAATGTACTTTGAACATAAAGTAGGTCATCCTTATGACCACGGCTATGTAAAGTCATGGCTGTATTTTAAAAATAAAAGCCCTCCTGCTCCTCACCTGTGGTGACAAATGAATAGCCGCGTTCAGTAAGGATTTTCATGAGGTAGTCAGTGAGATCACGGCCAGCCAGATCCAAGCGCATGATGGCATGGGGCAGGGCATAACCCTCATAGATTGGCACATTGTGGGTGACACCATCTCCAGAGTCCAGCACGATACCTGCATACAGGCACAACCACCTGATCAGAAACAGCCACAAGTAGGCCCTCCTGTCTCCTAGTGCAGGGAACATCTCCTTTACTTACCAGTTGTACGGCCGGACGCGTAAAGGGACAGCACAGCCTGGATAGCAACATACATGGCTGGCACGTTGAAGGTCTCAAACATGATCTGGAAATGAACAAAATAGTTATGTAGTGCCATTAGGTTAGTCCATTGTTTTCAGCTATGCCAGCATAAATTCAATATCCAAAGTGTGCAATGGCGTGGAAATAGTTACATCAATATTTTTAACATAATGTTTATTTAATAGAAGTACTAGATCCATTTGGGGGGTTTGCCAAATCATTGCAGCATAATGTAGCTAGTCAAGAGCAAATTGATTAGTGCCAAGCTAGCAACAAACTGGCAGTACAGTACCTGGGTCATCTTTTCACGGTTGGCCTTGGGGTTCAGGGGAGCCTCAGTGAGCAGAGTTGGATGTTCCTCAGGGGCTACACGTAGCTCGTTATAGAAAGTGTGGTGCCAGATCTGTGGGAAAATGACCAGTGTTTTAAAATACAGTTGTTCTATTCATCCCTGTTGCAATTATTGTATCAATTTGCTTGGTTCAGTATCAGGCCTTTGGAGCTGTTTCTAGCTGGGTTGATTTAACTGGTTCAGGAAGAATACAAATAGTCTCTTGCCTTCTCCATGTCATCCCAATTTGTGATGATGCCATGCTCGATTGGATATTTCAGGGTCAGGATCCCTCTTTTACTCTGAGCCTCATCACCTACGTAGCTGTCTTTCTGGCCCATTCCGACCATAACGCCCTGTAAGGTTAAACAAGACAGGCAGAGTCCATATGTATGATCCACACACTAAAGCAATGTTTGAGAATATACAATTAGTGGGGCCAGAATGCAACACTTACAACTGGGAATAATTAACATGGAGTTCCTGTGAATTTGACATTTATAAAGCTGCACAGCTGTTACAACGACTTTTGGAAATCCTAGCGTGTCAGGCAGCATCCCTGGAGTGAGAGCAAGCTAACGTTTCGAGTCTAGATGATTCTTTATGACTCAGCTCTGATGAAGAGTCATCTAGACTCGAAATGTTAACTTGCTCTTTCTCCACAGATGCTGCCTGATCCGCTGTGACTTCCATCTTGTCTGGTTTTCAGTACAGATTCCCGCATCTGCGGTAATTTGCTCCTACGACGACTTTTGGTTCTTTTTGATCTTGTATGGGATAAACTTCATCCAGAATCGAAGCTTGTTATTTTCATAAAATTATACAGCGCAGGAGGCGATTTGCTCCCCCATGTCACTACTCTCAATAAAAGTTATTCACTCTACTCCCATGCTTTAACCCTAAAGCCTTCTAAAATATTACAGGAAGTATATTTACTGTTTGAAAGTTACCAGTGATTCTACTCGCACCACCTTTTCAGGAAGTGGATTCCAGATCAGAATGATTCTAGTGTGAAAAATATCCCAGTTCCACGCTGCCTTTTTCCCCAACTGCTAGTGCCCTTCATCTCGCCCTGTGGCAAATGGAGATCATTTTGCCTCTCTATTAAAACTCAACATTTTGTCTCACTGTCTAAGAGTGATCTCAGCAATGAGTATCGATCTAGTGCACACAACCAGCAATGGTAATAACAAGCCAAAGGCTGCTGTTGTAGCTGAGCAGTCCCTGCTGGGGCCTGGCTGCTGACCTGATGGCGAGGGCGGCCCACGATCGAGGGGAAGACCGCTCGGGGAGCATCATCCCCGGCGAAGCCAGCCTTACACAGTCCGGAGCCGTTGTCGCAAACCAGCGCTGTACTTTCCTCCTCGTCACACATGGTCAATCTGTATGGGCCTGGTGGGGATAAAGGAGAGACACCATTTCAGTCCAGATAACACAGCCAGAGACCTCTGTGTGTATGTGTGTGTGTTGATTCACGTGGTTACCAAATACATTCATACAATCTAAATTCAATGGTCTGTCCCAGAACAGGATGAGGGACAAATCTGAACTTTGCACTTGTTAGATAAATATAAAACCATATTGGGAATGAAGCGCGTTTGTGCTTATTTAACTTAAACGTCCCAGCAGTGTTTCTGCAATCCTTTGTGAATTCAGAATATTCAGCAAAAATAGATTTTATTCAAATCCTGAATCCCACTTTCACAGGCAGGTCTTTTCAGTTCAAGGCTGGTAAAAAATTTTCAAAAGAGCCAGTAGATCCCTGCTGTCTAACAGGAAGTGCAAATTCATCGAAGAGCTTTCTTTTAATGCATCTTTCTCCCTAATTAGGAAATCGCCTGCAACATCATAAAAGTTCTCCTCAAGTATGTATTTCTTAGTCCAAGTTGCTCCTGCCTATCCTCGGGCAGTCATCTCGGACTTGCAGTACCACGAGCGACCAGAGGGGCGCTGGAAAAGGGATTGGGAAAGGACCATATTTAGTCATAAACCCAGAAAATCCACAACACTGAGCGGCTGCTACACAGTGTTACAGCTAATCCACGTCAAGCAGGTTACATTGCCAGAATTAGCTCTCTTTGCAAAGTAGTGATCCTTCGCCAGACACTGTCACTCTCTGTTCTGCCGATAGCCCATTGCAAAGCAGATACAGAAAACAATACTGAAAAAGGAGGCTTGATTTCAGGACTAAACAGTAGGAGATTCTGAAATCTAAACGAGAGCATTTAAAAAATATATATTGAAAGCAGTCGCTCGTTTATATAAACAGGTAAGAGCGGAGTCAAACTCCAGCACATCTGGGAGTTTACGCAAGCAGTGCATTAACTAGACATAAAGCTGTCAAAATCTGGAGAACAATTTTATGAATTATCCCGCAGCTACTCGTTACTTATAGAAGCAAGCAGTAATTGTGCCGACATTAAATTCGTGTAGAAATCCTTAGAATAAGTCTGTCCAATCATCAGCAACTACAAAAAATCAAACCCACTCTATTATCAGTCCTAAAGCTCACTTTTCAAACCCCATATAAGCTAGACAAGGTAGATTTCCACGTTAAATTTTCTGATATTTTATCGCCACTTGGAATAAGCAAACGACAGGCAATAGTTATCAATTTGCCTTAAAACGGATGAAGCATTTTCTTCAAAAAAAATTAATAAATGCCAGGCTTTCATTTGAGAGAAACCTCATGCATGCAGCCTGCTACTCGCGGTTTGCCCATCGGTTCAAGCTGAGAATAAATCCAGATATTGAATCAGGTACAGAGGCAGGTATTAACCCTTGCCTGGGACTCACCCTGTCTGCTTTGCCGGGGTCCTTTACTCTGGGATGGTGTACTCTTCCTCCCCGCTTTGTTAAGTTTTATAGCCCTTGAGTCTCGTCACCTTCTGATCCACCCACATCAGCCCCAAAAAAGGACCAGACCCCGAGCCCGGCTGCACCGATTGCTATTCCACAGCCATATACGGTTCTCACAAAAGCCCTTCTCTGGGTGGCCGAGGTACATTCCAACTGCGCAGTTCATGAAGTGAAGGGGAATATCAGCGTTTAGCATAAACAGAGCCACAACTAGGGGGGAGCAGCAGCAAATATACACTGACAGTCCGCTGATAGATGGCACTTGCCAATGTTTGATCATCCTCCGTGACCACTCAGAATCTTAACTCAGGCGGATTAAACTTCCTACCATAAGATGACCGCAGAAGTAATATTTCTGCACATCACTTTTGATCTCTGAGGCACATCCAGCGGCAGTGTAAAGTTTCACTTGAATCGAGAGGATTCAGTGCAACACAATCTATGGGGAGACGAGGAATATCCTTAGATGGTAAAGCCGAGAGATAGCCACATCCCTCTCTCTCGGAAAGAGCTCAATTTCATGAATTTAAAGGGATATCACTAGAAAGGGAATTGCAAATATTTTGCCAACTTCGGTTTGCTTGAAAACAGATGGTTTGCTCTTGGTGTACTGTCTGATTGATTGTTGTTCCTTTGAAGCGCACTGGACAACAATGACAAGGGTGTCGTTGAACTTATAGCTCATCTCGTGTTGAAAGTTAAGGTTTAAGTGTCAGAGTTCAAAGTGAAGTGTCTATTCGCTGAAAGTCTCTCTTTGGTCTTTGCAGAGAGTTGTCCTTGGTGGAGTGTTGCAGACTGGCACACTCCAGGGTCCAGGACTATGTGCTGAGGGACACTGTAAAGCTTGGGGCAGCAAGACTGCAGTGAGGAGAAGCTGTTGGCTAAGACCTTACAGACACAATGTGCTGAAGCACCGTTCACTTGTAGAACTCCCTGGGCTGTAGATATTTTTCTAAACAACTTGTTCGGAGATGTTATTACACACCTCTGGAACAGGTGGGAGTGAACCAGAGCCTCCAGGTCCAGAAGTAGGGGAACTGCCACTGCACCACAAGAGCTCTAATGCACACACCTTTATTCACACGCAGCCAGCTGCACTGTCCAATGGCCTGTATACTTGTTATTGAATGTGTTTGGGAAATGTCACATGTACTGCATTTGGAATGAGGTACCCAAGAGTGTAACACAATCAATGGAGAAAAGGTGTATTTTATTACATCTCCATAAAGGGCAATTTGAATTTTTTTGGAATGCACTTTTGGATGGCTTGTGAATAAAGTATATTTTGTGAATGAAGTGTCAGGAAATGACCATCTTAAGCGGCATTGCCTTTGACCAACATCCCACCATTAACCATTTGAGAAGACCACATGTACACAAGCTTGACTGGACCAGCTAGATAACACCATTGTTACTAAAGCAGGTGAAAGGCAGTCTGTCCTACCAGGAGTAGTTCAACTCCTCACTGAATAAAGCTCTCCAGTAACCACAAGGCTCAGTTTGGGAATGTAATTGAATACTCTTCATATATCTAGATGGGGACATCAGTTTAATTAGAATTCCCTCCACCCGTGCACTATCTGCAGTAAATGATTAAAAATCATGTGACAGCACCTCTCAAATCCATGGCATCCATTATGGAGAAGGATAAGGCCACAAGTGTCTGGAAACGCCATCATCTCTGAGTTCCAGCTCAAGTCACACAATATTCCAACTTGAACAGATACAACTGAGTTCTGAAACTCTCCACCTAATAGTATAGTAGGAGCACATACACCAAACAGTCAACAGCAGCTCAAGAATAAAGCTGAAGGAAAACTCAAATGATGAGCAATAAAATACAAGCATTCCTGAGCATAAATATATGAATTCATTTATTACAATGAGCTTTATTTGGCTTTTAAGACGCAGGGAAAGCTTCACTTCCACCTCAAGACACAGACATACTGAAAGGAGTATCAATAATTCTATAGCTTAATTTTAGTGTTTGAAGTATAGGCCCCACTTACATAATGCACCTCTTTTGTGTTCAAAGAAATAGCTTAGGTTTCAGGACAAAGCTGTTCATGAACTGATTAAAAACAAGTTGTTTGAGGCTCTTTCCACATAACCAACCTACATTCCACTAAATGTGGACCATTTTCCCTCATGTCTCAGTAATCCAAGCAGATGTGTAGTTTTCAATGTGAGTTGTAGTTCTGCACCGTCCCCAGTACAAATCAGTTCTGTCTGCTAAATATTACATTTTTAAAAAATGTGCAGAAGTATAACTGAAGTCTTGGACTGGAGCATAAATGAAATTTAACAAACACATATGCTCATTACAACACATAAGTATTGATTAAAATCACTGACAATTCATTCAAGATTCTTGTCAACAAATGGGCTTCAAGGATTGAAATGTACAAGGCAATACTTTAAACTGGTGGGCTAAATGGACAGAGAATTTTCTCCGAGTTGAAACTGACTGTGTAATGTTATAATTGGCTTCATTGCCAATTAGTACATTTTCCAAAGGGAAATTAACACCAGAATTTATTAAATAAGTGGTTATATTGTAGGATTTCCCACAGATAATGCCGACTGCTATTTTATTCTGTAAAATTGGACAAAAAGAGCTTAATTTTCCCAGCTCAGCTTTTTTATTGTGGAAGTTGAGACCATTCCCACACTGACAATCCACACACACACACTAGAAGGTATTTAATTAAAAATTCACCTTTCAAGACATGGACCATTTAGGGATGGCGTGTGAAGTGGACTACCCCTGCTCCAGAATGTGTATGCTTTTATTCAAGGACAGTTCTGATAAGCATTTAAAGAGTTGTAATGGAATCTGCACATGCAGCATGGGGTCTGAGGCCCTGGCTCCAGTTACAATTTCTTTTCATGGATTGTAAATGTTTCCTTTGGATATTATATATCTATTCATTCTCAGAATGTGGGCATTGCTTGCAATGTTGGTATGCTTTTTCCAATTCTTAGTCATCCTGTGAATATAGCAGTGGACTACCAGGTATTTTTGAATCATGCAGCCTGTTTGCTGAGGGTACCCCTGCAATGTTGTCAGGGAGTTTTGGTATTTTGACCCAGCAATAATGAGGGAATGATTAGGTACTTCAACTCAGAATAGTGTGTGAATTGGTAGGAAGTTTGGAGCTGATAGTGTTTCCATGCACCGGATTTGCTTGTCCTTCTATATAATAGAAGTTATGAGTTTTAGAGGCATTTCCAAAGATACCCTTCCACTAATATCCCAGACACAAACCAAGATTATTTTATTTTATGGTAATTCCCTGTTCTTGTTTTAGTTCAAGGAGAAACAAGTTCCAAGAGCCCTCTTGTAAAATAGAGGGCGTTCTCTGCAACCCTGACCAATAGCATCCTTGCAAGAGTCATGAAGCACAAACAGCCTCAACATCCATCAAGTAGACAAATTATCTACACATTGAAGGAAACACTCAGATGCCTGAATAGATGAGATTGTGCAGCCATTGTCATCTGCTGTATGTATGCTCCATAGCTTTGACACCCATAGCCATATAGGGTGACCCTGCAGGTCATGCAGGGAGTCAAGGAGAACCATCATCTATAGACCAGATCAACCTATTCTGAAAGATATTTGCAAGCTAGAAGAGCATTTTGCCAGGATGACATTGAGGATACATCAGCCACTTACATGTTCACTAAGCAATGATCCACTGCACCATCACTAATGCATTACTTCAATTACCGTGAATGGCTTTCTTTTGATTTACTGCTACTTTATCCTGTAACATCGGACAAAAAGAGCTGAATTTCCTCAGCTTAGTTTTTTTTTGCAGATGTTGAGACCATTCTCACATTGACAATCCACACGCACTCTCCTGCTAGAAGGCTTTTAATTAAAAACGTACCTTTGAAGACATGGACCATTTAGGGATGGTGTGTGGAGTGGGCAATTACAACATTACTTATCTGGATATTGACCAGGAAAGGTTAGACAGAAAGGGTTAAGCAGTTAGGATGCCACAGTGACTCAATGGTTAGTATTGCTGCCTCACAGCACCAGGGACCTGGGTTTGAATCCAGCCTTGGGTGACTGTGAGGAGTTTTCTCCCACATTCCAAAGATGTGCAGGTTAGGTGGATTGGCCATGCTAAATAGCCCATAGTGTCCATCAATATGCAAGCTAGGTGGGTTAGCTATGGGAAATGCAGGGTTATAGGGCAATGGCAGGGGGTGGGTCTGAATGGGATGTTCTTCAGAGGGCCGGTATGGACTAGATAGGCTGAATGGCCTGCTTCCACACTGGAGGGATTCTATGAGAAAGGTCTGACTCTAACCTCTGGGTAGCTCCACTACTGATACCATTTTACCCTTCCCCAATGACTACACAGCCCCTTGTCTTCCAATCTGAGCACCCTAACGATCACCTGACAACCCTCCAAGTACCCCCACATGCCCGAGCCCTAACCCGACCTGACTGGACCCCAGCCTGACAACTCCCTACCTTCGAGACTATGTCATAGTTTGCCCACCCACTCACCACCTAGCCATCGCATGTACCTGCCACCCTATCCAACTGCCTCCCTTACCTACTTATCTCAGCCACATCCCCATTCTACCTCCCTCTCCACTCACCCATTCACACCAGACATTCAGAATTAGGTTATGGCAGCCACTGCAGTAAAGAGGGGAGGAGGTCTCTTCACTGCTCTGTCTGTGAATTCTCACACGGAGGGAGTTCCTCAGGAGGCAGACCCTTTCAAAGGTATCTAGATAAATGCACAGTTTCTGTTTGATCAGTGTCAAACAACAACAGTTCGGACATTGATTAGAAGATTTGGACCACTGTTTTAAATTAATTCACAAAATGTTTACATGGGGTTATCCTGGAGCCAGGATTAAAGAAAGACAGGACAAGTATCTGAAACGAATGTGACCGTTCAACAATCATTATTTTTATTATATTCATCTGATTAGGATAAGGTGAGACGACAACTGGTAGAAACTGTGTTCAGAATTTCATGCGTCCCACCCAGCAGCTTTGTGGTAGCGGGGTGCAGAAATTTCCTTGTGTGGTCTTTATGCCACACTCCCACCTCCTACCTGCTGCTGTCCTGCCCACTACTTTTTCCCTTTCATCAGATGAGACTAAGGCCTCAGCAGCCCACTCATTCTCACTCTACCTGAGGCCCTTAAGTGGCTAATTTTAAGGCCAACATAAGGAATTCAGGGATTGGGGATAGGCTTTCTCAGACCCGAGTGGGAGGAGAGTTAAGCCCCTTTGAAGCTCAGGCCCTCCTTCCTCCTTCCATGGTCTGGGCATAACGGATACACCCTCCTCACCAGCTCTTCAACTCAGGATCCCCAACCCCTCACCATCCTACTCCTACTCCCATGGCCTTCCATCTAGTCCTCACTGTAGAGTTCTCAGTCCTATGCGTTGACTCAGGGGAGTGTTTGTAGTTCCAGCAGTGGTCACTGTTCTCAGGGCATTTCTGGTCCTACAAGAGTTGCGATCCAATCAGTTTGGAACCCAATCAAGCCCCGAGTGAGGGTCGGAATGCTGGTCTACAGCCAATTAATGCTCTTGGAGCTTGTTGGATAATATGCCAGGCTGTTTTTGTATTGCGCTACACTTAACTGCAGTGATGTTAGGGTTTGAAAATTTATAATTAAGATATTTTTCTAATTGTTGTATTTGGGGGCAGCATGACCCAGACTTCCTCATTGAGACTGCAAGATATCAGTCCAGGAAATGCAATATCTACAAGACTGCAGTTCTCTAAAAGTTCAAATCCAATTACATTTGAAGGTGACATTGCTACTGATCAAGATTACATGGTTAAAAAAAGTGCAATTGACTGCGCTGCTGGATTCTCAGTGGAAAAGAATCTTGACACTACAAACAGAAGTGTAAGCAAATAATGTCCAATAACGATTGCTTAAATCCTTTTCTAAGTTGCTTCCTTGTACAAGTTACTCATGGATTTTAAAATTCAGTTTGTTTTCTGCCAGATTGATGCATCGTTATTTGCTCCAGATGTTCTAGTCTAACATTAAGATAACTAATTAGTACAAATTTGTCCAAAGACTAGAGATGTATAATAGAACTAATCTACAGTCTGAGAAGGAAGCCCACAGGCAATCATAGAAAAAGTTGAGGCATTGCATCAAAAGAGGATGAATTATTCAAGCATTGAATAATTGCCGCTTCATGAGCATGTTTAATTCATTTGACTTCAGAGAGTAAAATTGATCTTATCTAAGTTTGGAAAGCAGCATCTCTTTTTGGCATGGGTTTTCATTGACATCTGGCTCAGTGCAGCTGTAAGATATGGAATACATCAGCTGGTGTGACAGACCGTGTTTAGAAGTGCATTTACTCACAGGGAAAAAGAAACATGTGAAGCAACAAGATTTGAAGGCTGACATCAGCAGATTCCAATGTAGTAACAAAGGTTTATTTTTTAGAAGGTGTAAAATTCAGGTCAGTTAACTCTAAATGCTCTTCGGTCCCACATTTTACCATTTAAGTAATTTTTCAGTTCTCGAGACAGCCAGAGTTGTTACACTGATTGAGAGATCCCTTATCATGATCCAGTAATCTCTGTTGCCTTCTTCATGAACTCATAAGTAAAAGAAAAACAAATTAAACCAACGATGTCTTTAATTAAGCAGGAACTAGAATTTTGCCCTGATATTTGGACACAGGAACTCAAGTTGTCACAAGCTCGTCCTATCTGCAGGAAACAAGATTGGCACCACCTTCCCTGTTTGTAAGCTGGCCCTGAGCTTTTCCTGAGCTGTCCTGGTTTCCATTGCTTTACTGTTCTCCTTTGCACATAGCAGGGCATGAGTGGCACTGTGAAGAAACTAGTTGCTTTAGGCAGTGGAGCATTTTTAAAGGTGCAGATGCTGTGAAAGGAAAAAGGAATCTATGGGAAAGCTGCTGAACTGCCATTGGAACTACCATCTCCTCCTGGGGTGGTGGTCGGGGTGAGGGGTTCAATGTGTTGGAGCTGGCTCCTTCCGAATGCAGTACAAAACTATTCCTCTAGCCCTGCACCCTCTTTATAGCTATTGTTATTCTTCTGCTTTAAATATTTGTCGATTTTTCGTTGGAAGCTGCAAAAAGTCTTTTAGCAGCGAGTAGTGGATTTCACTGGAATGTCTGCTTCTTACAGGAGACTGTGCATTGACTGTGCTCCTCCATTGCTGTCCTAAATCCCTGTGACAAAGCATTCTGTATCATGACAGCTCCCAGCATAAACCAATTGCTGCAACCACTTCCATGAATTACATTCACTGCACCATTCTAGTCTGGAGGATTTGATGTGGAGATTGGCACAAAGAGACTTGTCTATTCCTTATTTACCGAATTGAACCGGTGTTTCACAATTCTTGTAAATTTAACAGAAACATCGAAGAGTTGCAATTGTATGTTATTCATTGTTTCAGACCACTGGGGAAGAATAACCTACAAGTATGAGGAAAGAGATTTATAAATCTGTGACACTGAGTGGAAAAGTCTTGTGGAATAATTGATAGATGCTAACAATACTTCTCATCAAAAGATAAATTTGGGGGTTGTGAATTGTGAAACATGCCTTTCATAGACATTTCATTAATCCAGAATTGAGGAAGTTGTTAACTTATCTTGACAGGTAAAACAACAGTACTATGTTTGACCAAATGGATGGAGGAGGCATGGCACATTTTGCCTCCAGTTGTGCTATTGTTACCTACTAAAGCTAATTTGCTAAGCTTTTCTTTTGATAGCATGACCAAGCTCAGAAACTTGTGGAGAATCTTACAGGTATAAGCCCATATCCTCCACTAGCCAGGTCATAAACTTCTATTTGCAAAAAATTCTTGGTACTAAAATGCTAAACTAGTGAAACAATTCTAACATCAGTTAAATTTCATTCATGAATGTTGACTACTGTTCTGAGATTAAATTATATCTAAACTCCATTTTTCAGCCAGGATTGTCTACTGAAGTGCTTGTTCTGGCAAAATGCCAGCTTCAGGAAGCACAATATTCCTGGTGAGATAATTTGTTGAGAGTCCAGGTAAAATAAAACTCAGCAATGGAATTTTCATATTGTGGGGAGTTGGGCTGGTGTGTGGAGGGTGTCAACGAGGTGGTAATTTAGTTTAATCAAAATGTTCATAAGAAAGAGGTGAAGGCCCTTGCTTGATTTTGCAGAAGATAATCAGTCAATGTTGGAGAGCTGGAGGAGTTTACAGAGATATGGAAGGATGAGCTCATGATCAGATTTGCAAACAAGGAATCTGAAACTCCGTAACTCACGTTGTGCTAAGGTGTGACATCATTTTAGGACGTGCAATAAATGCTGGCCAGCCAGTGACGAATGTATATGTCCAATGAGTGAATTTTAAAAAAAGTTCCATGTACTGAAAGAATTACTGCATTAATTGGACCTTGCTGCTTTATTTGAAGCAATAACTGCTTTATTATGCCGTTAGTTTATTATGATGTGGAGGTGCAGGTGTTGGGTGGACAAAGTCAGAAATCACATGACACCAGATTACAGGCCAACAGGTTTATTTGAAATCAAACAAGCTTTCAGAGTGCAGTTTCTTCGTCAGGTGCAGTGAGAGAGAAAAGCACAAAGAATCCAGAGTTTAAAGGCAGAGAGATCAAGGGCGGAGAGATCAAAAGATCATACAACTGGTGTGAGTGGAGTGATAAGTCTCCACAGATAACCAGGGGTGTTAGATGGTGAGTAAAGTGTTCATAGAGTCAATGTCAGTGCTGTGCTGTCATGACCATCAGGAACATACCAGGGTGACATCCCAGGTCAGATACTGAATTGTAGGTGTGAGGCCTTGTACAGAATCTGTCTCTGAGTTTTAACCTGGAATCAGGATGGTTTTACTTGGAAAGTTGTATTCATAAGATGCCACACTGACTGACTGTGACTACAAATTGTGTATTTTTTGAACAAAATAGAATGTGTCTGCGAATAAACAAACATCTTGGATGAAATGATTCACATCATAGGTGTGTGTGTGTGTGTGTATGAGTGAGAGAGAGAGAGAATGCATGTGTGTGTGTGTGTGTGTGTGTGTGTGAGAGAGAGAGAATATACCAAGTAATTCAAAATTGTATGAACTAATTAAGGTAGAGAGATCATCACAATTTATCAAGATGATGCTTTCAAAACAGGACAGTAAGGAAGGTTTTATTGAGGTCACCTGTAGCACAACATGAACCCAAGATCATGGTTGAGGCCGTCCTCATGGGTACGGAACTTGGCTATCAGTATCTGCAGGGTGGTTCTGTGTTGTTGCATATTTTAGAATCCGCTGTGAAGAGGACACTTACCTGAAGATCGGAGGCCGAATGCCCTTGACCCCTGAAGTGTTCCCTGCTGGGAGGGAACATTCCTGTCTGGCGATTGTTGCACAGTGTCCATTCATCTATTGTCACAGCGTCTGCATGGTCTCGTCAATGAGACCAGGGCATCAGGGCATCTCTGCCCGCAGCATGTGAGATAGACAACTTTGGCCAATTCACATGAGTATCTGCCATGTACGTGATAGGTGGCATTCCCACGTGTCATGCTGGTATCCATTCGATGATCTGACATGTCTTGCAGAGGTTGCCATGGTAGGGTTGGGTGGTATTGTGGTCAATGTTGTCCTGAGGGCTGGGTAGATTGCTATGAACAATGATCTGTTTAAGGTTTGGTCGTTGTTTGAAGGTGAGAAGTGGAGGCACAGGGAAGATCTTGGGGAGATACTCATCAACATCGATGACATGTTGAAGGCTGAGAAAAACATGGCATAGTTTCTCTGCTCCTGGGAAGTTCTGGATGACAAAGGGTACTCTATCGGTCATATCCTGTGTCTGTCTTCTAAGGAGATTGTTGTGGTTTTTCACTGTGGCACGTCGGAACTGGCGATCAATAGTTGAGCACTGTATCCCATTCGTATGAGTGCATCCTTCAAAACCATCAGGTGCGTGTCGCTTTCCTTCTCATCTGAACAGATCCTGTGTATGTGCACGGCCTGTCTGTAGGGGACGGCTTCTTTAATATGTTTAGGGTGAAAGCTAGAGAAGTGCAGCGTCGTGAGACCTATCATCTGACACTTCACTCACACCAGCTGTATGATCTTTTGATCTCTCTACCCTTGATCTCTCTGCCTATAAACCCTGTGTCTGTGAGCCCTGCTCTCACACTGCACCTGACAAAGGGGCTGTGTTCTGAAAGCTTGTGTGATTCCAAATAAACTCACTAGTTTTACAGAAGGGGCTCTGAATTTAGAGTCACTGAGGCTGTTGATGGGTCAGTGATGAGACTGGGTCATGTCCCTCACACGGTGAGTCTTTCCTCCTGCTGATGGGTTAGTATCAGTGGGAACTGGACAAGTCTTTAAGTAGATATTTATTATCAAATTAAAGGTAACTGATTGATGGCAGGGTGGAAGGACATTCATGGACTTAGTGAGGTGGAGCCAAAAAAGTAATGGGATCTTCTGATTAAATACCAACCACCACCAAACTCACCATGGTGGGGAGGGATAGCATTATATTTTACTTACTATTTCTGTTTCCTTCTTGACAGATGCTGTGTGACCTAATGAGTATGTCCAGCACGTTTATTTTTATTTCAGATTTCCAGGCCATGCCGTATTTTGTTCATATCGCGCGTCAAGAGGTGGATGCTTGGAGCAGAGTGATTGTCCCGTGAGGCTGTGAAATCAGGACACGAGGGAGAAGGGGTGAGGTATGGGATCCAGGAGTTCAGAGGTTGGGGAAATGAACGTTCAGGTGTGAGAAATGAATGGAGAATGGGAGAATTCAAGCCATAAGATCAGGGACTGGGACTAATGCAGAAAGCATTGGGGAGCAGATAGCACTGGTCGTCAGTTCCTTTCAAATGAGATTGGAAAGAACACGCCAACTTTTCTCAGCTCCTCATTCAGGTAAGTTGGTTCTGTGTTTCAGTCGATGCCCAAGGCTATGTTCCCTGAATGTTGTAATGGCACTGCGCTGCCTCAGGGCAAAGCAATATTGGAGGAGGAGTCTAAAACATGCATTAGGAACCATGCATATGAAAATAATGAAATTCTTACACTTATATAGCACTTCTCGCACCCACTGGATGTTTCAGAAGCATTTTACAGCTAATGCCATATTTAGTGAAGTGTTGGTATTAGTGTGGTAGCAACAGCTAGCTTGCTCATAGCAATCTCCTACAAACAGCAAAGTGATAATGACCAGAAAATCTATCTTTCTGATATTGATTGAGAGATAATTATTGACCAGGACTCTTAGGAGAAAGCCCTACTCTTCTCCAAAATAGCGATATGGGATCTTTAATATCCAGGGTACAGGACACATTGATTTAACATCTCATCCAATGTTACAGCACAGCACTTCCTCAGTGTATTCCCAGATGATCACTGCTGGCATTTTGTGATATTTGCCACCTCTACCAGTAAGTAATATTTGGTAAAGATTATTGAGGTAGTTTATTGCCACCAATCTTCCATCGTCTTTGCTTTGGCTTGGGCCTGTCTAGTGATGAGTGGGAGAGGATACACACTGCAGAGTATCTACAGTATCTACACTGTTCAAGAAGGTTTATTGCATGATAGCTGTAAGTACAACTGCATCTGTTTGGACATAATAACTAGGACTTGGGAAGCTGGTACAGACATCTGTTGCTCGCAAAAGCCAGAGTGGAACACTTTTCCTCCACCTGCAGACTATCAAGAGAATAGGTGGAGCCAATAGAATATGGATGTTAACCCCTTCAGAACCTTTACCTTATTCAACAGCTTCACTGCCAGAAGTAATGCCTGAGGCAGCTAAGATTCCACGGTGGTACTAATTCAGCAACATAGACTGTTTACAATGAGTCCAAACATAAAAGGTACAGGACACCTCTTATGGAGCTGGGAGTTCATAGTGAACAACTCTGGCCAGAAATGTGTGCAGACATCTTGCCACCATATTGGAACATTAGAGACTTCAGTAGTACCTGAGAATTGGGCACTTGTGTGAAACTGATTTCAATGCCATGATATTTAATTCTATAACTTTATGTAGAGTTAGCATTTACACTATACATTTAACATAGTGACCACCTTAAAGGTAATATGAACTGTATTTAAGATTCCTGAACAACATATATAAATGTCCCACAGCATTACTTGTAAAAGACATTTTGTTCCCAAGGCATTCAAAATGCTTAAAATATCACTGCTCAGGTTGTTGAACATTACATTTTTATTAAACCCACTAAACCCATTACACTGTTATTGTTAAAGCCTTGATAAATGACATTTCCAATGTAAAATTAGATTGAGCAATCAAAATATAGATTAGTGAATTTGCCAAATAGATTTGGAGTTTGCATTATGGTTGGATTAGAACAGAAAAGAAGAATTGCAGTCCTAAGAAGATAAATTCATCTGTTCATCACTTTCCATGAGAATAGATACAAAACAGAGCATGGAGTGTCTATTATTGAACCCTAAATACAAAAGAATGTGATCTAGCTACAGTAAGTCTATGGCTAGTAAGAATAAATCTCATCAGAGTAAAATAAATCGTGATTTCTGACTTACATCTCAGGCTAAATAAATCACTCAAGTTCATAAGGATTATTTTCAGGAATTCGACTACTGTTAATAAGAAGTCCAAAAGATCATTCAGAGTAATTGATATCTTTGGGAGTGGCCAGGTGATAAATAATTTTAGATCCAAGGACAATTTCTCCAAATGAATCCCAAACAGTTTCTGCAAAGTGGAACTAGCCTTTTAATTCCTAAAAAGCTGAATAGAAACCCTGAGGCGTCTGATTATACTCATTGACAGAGTACATGTCAAGCATTATCCTTATATGGATAATTAACCCAAGCGAGAGTAAAGCAGCTCTCTCCCTGGTTAAGTAATAGGAGTTTAAGCAGCAGGATTATGGGGAAATAAAATGTATTTGTATCTATTATATTTCAAACATCTGCTTGCTCTTGAAGCTCATTCTGCCAGAGACCTTGTCACCCATGTCCGTTCAACCCCTTTCCATAATTAGCCACACCTTAAGGGCACTCCCTTTCTGGTGAGCGATGGTCATCGACAGAACACTCTGTAGCAATTGCTATCCCATCTTGGGTAAAACAAACTGCTGATTTTGTGCTTTGTAGAAGCAAACTCAAACATATCAAGCACCCTATAGACTGAGTAATCTGTTTGTATGAGTTAAAACATTTCCCTGTAAGGAATAATACAGAACTGTGCATCAGGAGAAGTGTCCATTCTGTATGAGGTAATTGAATCTGTAGCTGTAGTACACAAGTGTACGTTGTGAAATTGATCTCAAGAAATTGATTTCAGTGATGGTATTAAAGTTGACTCAAAGCTGTTTGAAACTGAGTAATAGCTTATCCATAAACTAACTGGGGAATCCTTTGAGAAAACTTTAATTATGAAACAATTGGGTTAATACTTTCAAATACTGAGCTGAATCTCAAATTTAAAAAAAAAACTGGCATATGTTATTGTCAGTTTGCTAATTTTGTTCTAAGTAGATAGTCTCTATTTTTTAAAAATCATCCTTTTGAGACAGATTAGTCTTCCTCTAGACTTCTCATTCAGGTTTAAACTGGCAAGTAAATCAGTTACTTTCAATTGTAGAACGGGATCATAGATACATCAATTATAAGCATAAAGGGCACAGTTCAAATCACTTCCTCAGCAAGTGATAGCTTTGCCCTAAAGAGTATATTTCTCAGGTTAAATTCATCTCCTTCCATAAATGCATCATATAAGGAATGTATTAGTGCTGCTGACTTAATCTGTAAACAAAATCCAAGGAATTAAAATCATTTCTGACATTCTCTTCCTTATTTAGCCATTATAGTGCAAAGAATGCAGAGGCTCAGGAATTCAGGAGTTGCACAATTTGAGTTGTACACAGGGCAGCTATCTTGAAAGACCCCTCTGCAACTAGCATAAAACATTTTCAGAAGTTGCACTCCTCTTACATTAAAAGGTCCGAGCTGAAAGCCTTACCTAAATTGGAAGAGTAGAAGCAGCAGTGATCATATTAACATTATCAAGGTACTAATCACATAGGTTAAAAGAACTGCTGAAGAGTGATGAATTTACATCTAATATTGTGGCCACTACTTGGGATCACTGCAGAATCTTCATCAAAAAAAAATGAGTGTGATTGTATTTTCCATAAATAGACATTTGAGAGCTTTGGCAACATCAGCCTCTTAAGAAAGAACTCGAGGCTCCAGACAACTTTACCCACAGAACTGGCCAATATCTCATTCCAAAACAAATATGCAGTTCATCCACGCTGAAAAAAACTCACTGTGGAAGTTTTACTCACAAGCAGCAATCACCTGTTTTTTTCATATTTATCATGAGGGCACCCATGCAGAGTTACTAAGTGGAATAGAGATCAGGGCATTTATATGTTTTCTGCTTGTTGTGCAGAAAGCTCATAATTCCCTGATTTCCAGGATTTATCAAGAGTTAGTAGCTGAATCGCCTCTGGCATTGCTCATGGATAGGCTGAGGTCTGGAACACATATTATGGTTTAGCAATGAATGGTGACATTGAAAACAACATCCGAATTGGGGTTTGTTTTAATACAGCCGATTCATCAAAAGAAGCTACCATAAAGATCAGAGGAAAGTAAAGAAAAATTAGTGAGCATCTCAGTGGCCTTCAGGTAGGTGGGTCTGATAGTCTGGTGCAGGTTGACTTAGGCAGGGCTGGGGTCAAATCTGGGTTGGGGATCAGGCGCTGTGAATGGGATGGTCATTAAATATATTTTTTTCTTTTGAGGAGATTATTATGCCTGCTTTGTCTGGGTGTGATGCTACGTCAAGGGATAACAAACTTAGAGAGATTAGGTAGACCCTTTATTTGCATTTGTGAGGAACCTAACGTCACATGCTCGGCATTGGGTAAAACAGTCCTCTTGGTCACCCTTACATGATGTAGCAGATGGAACAATTCCAACCTGCACTTGAGAAAATGATGCTGAGCAACACCATTTCTAGGCTGTAGTTTATCTACTGAACTGGCTTATTGCTGCAAGAGCACGACTGAATCTACTTGTGGGCAGGTAGTCAAAAAATGCACACCTTTTCAGGCCTATTAGCAGCCAATTAATGTTGGTACTAGAAGTTTTTTTGTTGATGGTAATTGCTTGGCTATAATGCCTGAGAAGATGCCAGTATCTCCCAAGGCCAGACAAAGCAACAGGAAATGATTGACATTCTTATTCATTTCATAGCTATTTTCTTTAGGCTGTTAAGTGGTATTTTGCTGGTGTTTGATGTAAAATCCAAAATGTGAGGCCTGCATGCCAATTTTTTAGATCATGTTATTACATATCTTCCATGGGATTGTTCACATTGGTCTGGAGAATGAAATGTTTTACAGCCACAGGAATGTAATCACAATACATTGTTACAATATATTCATGAATTGTCGCTGAATAAATCAGGTTATTGAGGATGGGGGAGTGCAGTGGGGTGGTTCATGATGGTCGGGAATATATAGGGCAGTGACAGATAAAGGAGGAGTTGGAAGTGTCCAAGTGCACCCTAATGGTCAGCAATGGGTGACAATATTTTGAGGTACAGTTGTTGCTTCATGTGAGGGCACAGTCCAAATGCAAGGCCCTAGGTTTTTGACAGAGCTCCAGCTACCAGGGGCCAAACTGAATGGAATCATTTCTAGTGCATGTTGGCTATTTCTATTCATTTTGTAAAAATTCTAATTCATAAGTTAGCTAAGTTAAATAATCTATTTTTGAAAGTTTGAGTTTGAATTTGATTTATTGTTGTACTTAGATACAGTGAAAAGTGTTGCTTTGCGAGCAACACAGGCAGATCATACCATACCAAGTGCATCAGGGTGGCAGAGCAGAGTGCAGAATGCAGTGTTACAGCCACATGGAAGGTGCAGAGAGAGAAGTCAGAACTAACATCTGAGAGATTAGTTCAAAAGTCTCATAACAGTGGGGAAGAAGCCGCTCTTGACTCTGTTCATGCGTGTATTCAAACTTTAATATCTTCTGCCTGATGCAAGAGGGTGGAATAGAGTATTACTGGGGCGGAGGCAGGGAGGTGGTCTTTGATTACATTGGTTTCTTTCCCAAGGCAGCAGGAAGTATAGGTGGAGTCAATGGATGGAAAGCTCGTTTGCAAGAAGGACTGGGCTGTGTCCATGACTCTCTGTGGTATCTTGCGGTTATGGGAAGAACAGTTACCATACCACGCTGTGATGCCTCAAGATAGGAAGCTTTCTATGGCGCATTTAAAAGATTGTCAAGAGTCTATGTGGACATGTCAAATTTCCTTAGCCTCCTGCCTGCTTTCTTGACCATCACATCAACGTGGATAGCCCAGAACGGATTGTTGGTGATCATTACTCCCAGGAACTTGATGCTCTCGACCAACTCTGCCTCAACACCATTGATGCAGACAGGGGTGTGCCCCCCACTCTGCTTCCTGAAGTCAATGACCAGCTCCTTCATTTTGCTGATGTTGGTGGAGAGATTGTTGTCTTTATACCATGCAGATAAGAACTCAATCTGAATCCTGTTCTCTGTCTCATTGTTATTGAGATCCAACCTACAATGGTGGTGTTATCAGCAAACTTGTAAACAGATTTGGGGTGGAATTTGGCCACACAGTTGTGAATGTTTAAGTAGTATAGTAGGAGTCTGAGTACACAGCACCGGTGTTGAGGATTGTCATGGAGGACGTATTGTCACCTATTCTTATTGAGTACGGTCTATGGGTCAGGAAGTCGAGGATTCAGTCACAAAGTGGGGAAACAATGCCTAGGTCTCAGAGTCTGGAGATGAGTTTGTTTGGAATTAGGGTGTTGAAGGCAGAGCTGTAGTGCTGAAGACGGGTAATACCCGAAACGTTCACTGCTCTTGACCTCCAGATGCTGCCTGGCTTGCTGTGTTCTTCCACCTTCCTGCTTGTCTACATTGGATTCCAGCATCTGCAGTTTTTTTGTCTCTAACCTTGTTATCCAGATGTTCCAGGAATGAATGTAGGGCCAGGGAGATGGCGTCTGCCGTGAATCTGAAGCGAAAGTAGGTGAATTACAGAGGCATTGCAAAAGAAACCTGACCATAAGACCATAAGATATTGGAGCAGGACAAGGCTATTCAGCCCATTGAGTTAGCTGTGCCATTTGATAATGTTTGATGTTTCTCAGCCCCATTCATCTGCCTTCTACCCATAACCCTCGATCCCCTTACTAATCAAATACCCGTCTATCTTTGTCTTAAAGGCCCTCAATAACTTGGCCTTCCCAACCTTTGGTGGTAATGAGTTGCACAGATTTGCCACCGTCTGGCTGAAAAAATTCCTCCTCATCTCAGTTCTAAAGGGTTGTCCCTTCACTCTGAGGATGTGCCTTTGGTCCCAGTCTCTCCTACTAATGGAAACAGCTTCTATGCTATCCAGGCCTCTCAGTATTCTATAAGATTCAATTAGATCACCCCTCATTCTTCCAAATTCTATCGATTATAGACCCAGAATCCTCGACTGCTCCTCATATGACAAGCCCTTCATTACCGGGATCATTCTTGTAAACCTCTTCTGGACCTTCAAAGCCAGCATATCCTTCCTGAGATATGGAGTCCAAACCTGCTCACAATATTCCAATTGCAGTCTGACCACAGCCTTATACAACTTCAGCAGTACATCCCTGCTCTTGTATTCTCACTCTCTCGAAATGAATGCCAATGTTTCATTCACGTTCCTAACTGCCAATGAACCTGCATGTATGGTCACCATGGTGGGGATAACAGAGAAGGCAATAATGTTTCAGGAAATATTTTGAATAATTAGAGTTCATTTTCCTAAAAAGAATGCATGTTGCTGTATTAGAATTTGTAAGCTTGAATCATTATTGAGAAATAGACTAATAAGTGATCAAATGGAAAGGATTTGAGTGTAACTTGGACTGATTTGAATTATGAGCTTTTCTTATGCTAGTGAACAAAGAGAACAAAGAACAATACAAGAGAGGAACAGGCCCTTTGGCCCTCCAAACCTCTGCTGACACATTTTTACCCTTCCATACTAAAAATGTCTTCACTTACAGGATCCATATCCCTCTATTCCCTTCCTATTCATATATTCGTGCAAGTGTTTCTTGAACGCTGCTATTGTGTCTGCTTCCACCACCTCCTCTGGCAGCGCAATTCAGGCACACATCACCCTTTTTGTGAAAAACCTGTCTCGCACTTCTCTTTTAAACCTCCCCTCCTCAACTTGAACCTGTGTCCCCACGTAACTGACCCCTCCATCCTGGGAAAAAGCTTCATACTTTCCACTCTATCCATGCCATTCACGATCTTATAAACTTCTATCAGATCGCCCTTCAACCTCCGGCATCCCAGTGAAAACAAACCCAGTCTATCCAAACATTCTTCATAGCTAAAATCCCCCATACCAGTCAGCATCCTGGTAAACCTTTCTGTACCCTCTTCAAATCAAACACATCCTTCTGGTAGCGTGGTGACCAGAACTGTACGCAATATTTCAAGTGTGGCCTAAATAAAATCCTATAAAACTGCAGCATAACTTGTCTGTCCTTATACTCAAGGCCCCTTCCACTGAAGGCAAGCATGCCACAGGCCTTTTTTTACTATCTTATCTACCTGCGCTGCCACCTTCAGTGAGCTGTGGATCTGCGCACCCAGATCCTTCTGCATATCAATACTCCTAAGGGTTCTGCTATTCACTGTATATTTTCTACCTGTACTTGACCTTCCAAAATGCATCACCTCACATTTGTCCAGATTAAACTTCATCTGCCATTTTAATGCCCATACCTCCAACTGATCTATATCCTGTGTTCATCCAGCTCTACACCTTGTTATCATTGATGACACTGTCCACATTTTGTGGATCAATGTGCATCATTACCTCAGGGGCCCTGTGCACAAGGAGAGGGAACTACATTGTTTTCTGGCTAACCTGGAAGTAGTAATAAAATCTGTCACATGACTTGGCCAGGGTACAGACTTTCTCAGTGGGTACAGGGACACACTGATTGCATGGTGGTAGCTCTGCAGATGCCACATCTCAATGGGGGCATGTATTGAAACCTGAAGGTTATTGGTCCATTGATGTGCAATTGGTGTCCTGTCATATACAGAGCTTCATGTTGGTGGAGGTCCACTATCCTGGCAACAGCCACCATGTTTGTATCCTGTTCCAGTCAGTGAACACGATGAACCAGGGTGTGCCTTTTTAATGACAGTGGCAACCTGTTCTACCCATGGTTCATGACTCCTTTCTGCTGTCTGATCACAAATGGACAGGATATATCCTGAGAGAGGGCAGCAGGTTCACATACCCTGCAACTATCGATGCTCTTTGGGGGTGGCCCATCAGCACCCTGGTTAATCTGCTGGAGCACAGGTTGCTGCCCTGCTGTAAGAGCCTATAGATCCCTTAGCAGGGTGAGCCTACTGGGCAACACATATTGGCTTTACACCCTCGGTCTGTGTTTCCGGTGTAGCCATTGGATGACTTCCATCCCCATACTACACTAGATGCTGACAAAGCAGCCAGCAGACACAATGCACTATTACCAATTCCTCTGCCTCCGCCGCATCTGCTCCCAAGATGCGGCGTTCCACTCCCGAACATTCCAGATATCCTCATATTTCAAGGACCGCAACTTGCTCCACTTCAGTGGTCGAAAACGCTCTCAACCGCATCTCTTGTGTTTCCCGCTCCTCTGCTCTCACATCCCCTCCCTGCAACAAAAACAAAGACAGAATTCGCCTTGTCCTCACATATCACCCCACTTACCTCCAGATTCAACGCATCATTCTCGGCCACTTCCGCCACCTGCAATCTGACCCCACAATGATGGATATATTTCCCTCCCCATCCCTATCTGCCTTCCGTTGGGACCGCTCTCTCCGTGACTCCCTCATCCGCTCCACACTCCCCACTAGCCCCATCACCCCCGGCACCTTTCCCTGCAACTGCAGAAGGCTACACCTACTCGTACACCTCCCCCCTCACCTCCATCCAAGGACCCAAAAAACCTTCCACATCAGACAGATGTTCACCTGCACATTTGCTAATGTGGTCTATTGTATCCGCTGTTCCCGATATGGCCTCCTCTACATTGGGGAAACCAAGTGGAGGCTTGGAGACCGCTTTGTAGAGCACCTGCACTCGGTTCGCGACAAACGACAACACCTTCCAGTCGCGAACCACTTCAACTCCCCCTCCCACTCCTTGGACGACAAGTCCATCCTGGGCCTCCTCCAGCATCACAACGATGCCACCCGGAAACTGGAGGAGCAGCACCTCATATTCCACCTCAGGAGCCTACAACCCAATGGTCTCAATGTGGACTTTACTGGTTTCATAATCTCCCCACCCCCGACCTCATCCCATGACCAACCCCCACTTTCATCCCTGCTTCCTTGACCTGTCCGTCTTCTCTCCCACCTATCTGCTCCTCCCACCTCACTGACCAATCCCCACCACTGCCTACCTGCACTCCCCTGTCACCATCCCACCTACATTCCCCAGTCCCACCCCTCCTCTCTTTATTTATTTCTGAACTCCCTTTCCCCTCCCCATTTCTGAAGAAAGCTCCCGACCCCAAACATCAGCTTTTCTGTTCCTCTGATGCTGCCTGACCTGCTGTGTTCCTCCAGATCCACACTGGGTTATCTCTGACTCCAGCATCAGCAGTTCTTACCATCTCACATTGCAGATAGTGTTCTCATCAAATTGGCTACCACTTCAGAGCTGGAAAGGATGGACTCTAATATCATTGCAATGACTTCCGCCGTGTTGGAGTCAAACTCCTCCATGCACCATGACTGCGACACGCAAAACATCTCTGCGTGCATTGTCGTCAGCTTTTCCCTGTACATCACCCCCTAGAAATCCTCATTTGAGTCCACCGCAGTTAAACTCATCCATGATGTCTCCTCCCTTTCTGGTCTGGCTGTGGCCCACTTGCTCTGTCAGTGATACAAACTGTGCTGATCCCAACTCTGTGTCCAGCCTCTGTATCTGAGTTGGCTGCCATGATTGTCACACCAAGGGACGTCACATTTTCATGTATGTTTTTGCTCGTACTCGTGTTCCTCATGAGGCTGCAGTGATTTTCCAGGGAGCAGATCTTCACCGTTTGAAAGTGAAATTGTAAAAGGTGAAGGCAGGAATGAAAGAGAGGAGATACGGGAGGAAGGCAAGCCAATGTCACATCGTTCATCCACAGCTTGCACTACATTCCAGATGGCAAGATGAGGGTGGAGGTGGGATTAGAGAGGGGGTGTTAGGTCGGAAGATACTATCTTCCTGAATTTTTCTTGGCCATGCTCATTGCAAAATGCCACTGTCACTTGGTGAATAAATCTCAGCTCTGTCTCCCCCAAGTGGCTCAGGAAGTCACTAGAGAGGCAGCAGAGGAGATTTACCAGGTCGATCTGGGCTGCAGAGTTTTAGTTATGAACAGAGATTGGACATACTAATATTGTCTTCCTTGGAGCAGAGGAGATTGAAGGGGAGTGTGACTGAGGTGCACAAAGTTACAAGGGGCATGTACAGCATAAAGGAACTTTCCCCTCGGTGGAGGGATTAATAACCAGGGGCATAGATTTAAGGTAACGAGCAGGAGGTTTAAAAGGGATGTGAAGAAAATGTTTTCCCCTCAGAAAACATTTGTGGGAATCTCAAACTGTAAGGGTGGTGGAGGCAGAAACTCTCGTAACATTTAAGAAGTATTTAGATGTGCACATGCAATGACAAGGCATCCGAGGCTATGGGCCAAGTGCCGGGAAATGGAATTAGAATCGTTAGGCGTTCGCTTTTTACTGGCACAGGCTCATGGGGCTGAAGGGCCTTTTTCTGTGCTGTTGATTTCTATGATTCTATGACTATGTGCCTGTCCACCACTGATTTTCTGATTCTCTGTTATGTCCTTCAAGAGAGATAAAAACAGTGTCAATTAATAGGTTGGAAAATGCTCACTAAGACTTGCATGACTGCTAAAAGTGTAAGGCTAAGGGTGGGATACCAGAACATTGGAAATTACTGAGGGATGAGTAATGGCAGTGTGGTGTATTGAGCAATGTGTGAGGTTGGTGTGCCAGCAAGTCGAAAATACCATTGATGATCCATTCACGGTATTGAACAAACATGGGAGGCCTTTAGCTCTTTGTGAGAGTATCTGCTCCATTTATTACTTCTTACTCCTTCTTTGAAACGTGGTTAGATATATACACCCACCAGTTGTTGAAGCCAAAAAGCACTTCCACTTTAAGGGTGCGGTTTAGCTATAACTTATGCTAACCACAAATGCACCTGGATCCTCTGCCGAGCATGCTGCCACTCGGTAGGATGTTTCATAACTATGCTGGGACAAAATAGTTCGCTGAAAACTGGCACAATCTATTTTTAGTCCAGTGGGTCTTTATGGCACCTTCTTGGAAAAAATATTTTAAAATATCTTTGGCCTCATAAGCACCTTATCAGCACCAGTTTTTTTTTCTTTATTCATTCACAGGATGAGGGCATCGCTGGCTAGGCCAGCATTTATTGCCCATCCCTAATTGCCCTGAGGGCAGTTATGAGTCAATCACATTGCTGTGGGTTTGGAGTCTGTAGGCCAGTCCAGTTAAGGATGGCAGCTTCTTTCCCTAAAGGACATTCGAGAACCAGTAACACTTCACCAACCTCTGTGACAGACAACTAATTGCAGTAAAACTTTACTAACCTGTTAGAGTTTACAGGTCTCAGTGACTGTCTGCCAACTTCAACATAGTTGAGCCAAGGATGAAGGTGGGATGTGACAAGTGTGTATGCTTCTGAAAGATACCTTCACCTCATGACAGCTTGTTGCTCAGCACTGGGCACCAAGTTTCACATTAAATGAGTAAAACAAAAATGATGATAAGTATGCAAGACTAGTACAGGAAATATATATGTGCTGTAATGGAGATCAATGGAACTTTTATAACACAGGAGCTGGCCTAAAATCAAAGGGCTGAGCACCCTAATTTGGCCAAATGACCACTATGTCTATTTTCATGATAGATATTATATTCGATAATCTTGTAAAAGAGTTGTTGCGAAGCAAGTAACTGAGTGGGCATTCTGAAAACAAAATAGCAAAGTTAAAGACCTGAAATAATCTGGTTCTATTTATAAAGTTACTAGGTTAACACACTATGCATTTACAAGTGAAAATAAACATTATTACTGATTCGAGGAATGCCAGTCATGTATTTTTAGATTCACAAGGTTACCTATTAGTTTTGAAAGTTTGCAAATGTGAACGATGTTTAATCCTTTGTTAGTGTCTTGATCGTTAGCACTTAATGCTCTTTACAGCATGTTTGTGCAGTGTACAATATTTGAAAACTTCACAGTCACTTTTTGTATCTGAGAAATTTCTACTGATTGCTGCATTCTTCTTGTTTTTTTTTATTCTGGATGTTACCTTTAGATTTTGAGAGACAGTACCTTGACAGTTAAGGTGACAGCTTGCTTTCTTGTTGCTGTTAGTGTTGTAACAGCACTTCTAAATTGTCCCAGAAATCATAACCGGCATTGCCCTGGTGTCCCATCCCTTCAGCTATATGGGTTATAGCAATGCCTGCCTTCTTTGGGGGAAATGGGACATTCTATATTCCATTGTAATCAAGTGCCATTACTCACCTCTTTTACTGGTATTACAATGTAACTTGTATCAGTTCTGCCTCCTGTCTATGCCATGCGCTGGAAAAATTCATGAACTTTGCTTCCAACGCTCACGCTTCCCTCACCGTCACATGGTCCAGCTTCTTCCTTTCCCTTCCTTTATAACTTTGACTCCATTTCTGGGGAGAAGCTTTGAACCAATAGCCATTATTTTGCCAACTCCCAAATGCAGTTACCTTGAGCCCAGGACTGTAAGAAACTACAGGAGGTGATGTGCAAAGCCCAGACCATCACAGAAGCCAACCTTCCATCCATGGACTCTATTTACACACTTGCTGCTGTGGAAAGGCGGCCAACATCATCAAAGACCCATCGCACACCGGTAATGATCTCCTACAACCTCTTCCATCAGACAGAAGATACATTAGGTTGAACACATGCATGAGCAGGTTCATAAACAGCTTCTTCCCGGTCGTTATCAGACTGATGAATGGACTCTCTAGCCTCAAATAATGCTGATCTTGCTAACGTTGATCTCACCTAGCGCATGCCCTGTGCAATGTAACCTGTACCTCTGTTTAAGTCATTTTAATCTGTACATGCTTGCTTACTATGATCTGTTTGTACTGCTCGTAAACAAAGCTTTTCACTGTACTATGGTACATGTGACAATAAATCAGTCAATCAATCAATTTCCTCCCACCCAGCTTCCTGTAAGGGATCTGTTCCATTCTGTGGTTTCTCTGCCTTCATTATATCTGTTGAGTGATGCCCCCTGCCATGTCAGAGGGCTTTACATCCTTTCCTTTCTCCTTAAGCAAGGATCCTCCCACATAATGGCTGACAGGGCCCTCAACCCTTCTGCTTTCACCCTTTCCCCTCCTCCTAGAAACACAATGGGTCTCCCTTCTTGAAACCCACCCTCAACCTTCACATTCAATAAGTCTCCTACCTGCTGCCATTTCCAATACCGAATTTGTGATTTCACCAGCTAACTCAACTACCCTTCCCCTTGCCTTTCTGCAGTAACAAATCCTGCGGTGTTTACTTGGTATTACTATCAAGACTCATGCTAAATGCTGTCACATAAACATCAGTAAAGAATCATGTCAGGAATACATGATTGTGCCGTTAATATGAGAACAGAATGACAAGGATGAAAACATCATTTATGTGTCTCATATGCCTTCTTCGAAGAGCATCTCAGTGCATTGGTCTGTCAGCTTCTGTGTCACAGTGAAGTAGTTTCTGTTACATTGTGATGTTGAAGTCCCTGTGTAAACAGGGACTGAGGCCAATGTTCTCAGTGTGGATGAGACCGGGCACTCCCAGTGAAGCTGACACTGTGTTAGTAAATGTGAATTCCAAAAGTGCAGAATAAAGCAAGAGAACAGCTTGAGATCTGACAGTAAGATGGGAGAAATCGAAGCTTGAGGAAATTGTTCGAAGAGTCATTTGTTTTTCTCCCCTCCCCTCCATTAAAAATGCAGAAAATCTTGTTAATTGTCTATAAATTGATTGATTTACTTGCATGTACTTTCATAAATGTGTCTGCTGCAATAACATCAATTGTATTCTCACACATTGAAAGGAGATGTGGTAAGGTTTAGGTGGAACCAATGAAACTTGTCTATGCAAATGGGAAATTTGAAACGAGTTGCTGCTAGTTTGCTCCTAAGTATACATTTCAGGTGGTGCTGTACGCTTTTTTATATGGTAAGGGGAGAGATGTAGAACGTGAGGGGACAATGTTACATAAGTGAAAAAATACAGACTCAGACGGATACTCATAGAAGGTCAGCTCAGAGTCAAGTAAACTGCTGAAGCAACACACATCTGGTTCAGTCACAGCTGCAAGTTGGGTTGATGGACAAATTTAAGACTAGAACTTGATTGGCATTGATGGGATTTAAAATGGAAAATATTGGTTGTGTTGATGAAATGGGAATTCATCCTCTCTTTTTGAAGTTCTGCTTAAATTGAGTCTTAAGTATATTAATAGAAAACTATTAAAGGTTAACAGCAAAATTGCTAAAGATAATTAATGCAAGGAATAATTTAACTTTGCTTATTATTAATTCATTGTCCTTCCCTACTGGGTGGCATGGTGGCTCAGTGGTTAGCACTGCTGCCTCGCAGCACCAGGGACCTCGGTTCAATTCCACCCTCGGGCGACTGTCTGTGTGGAGTTTGCACGTTCTCCCTGTGTCGGTGGGAGTTTAGTCCAAGGATGTGAAGGTTAGGTGGATTGGCTGTGCTAAATTGCTCATAGTGTCCAGGGATGTGCAAGTTAGATGGATTAGCCATGGAAAAGGTAGGCTACTTAAAGTCGGTTTGGGTAGGATGCTCTTTGGACGGTGGGTGTGGACTTGATGGGCTGAATGGCCTGCTTCCACACTGTAGGGGTTCTATGATTCTAGTGACCTTTGAGAAGGTGGTAGTGAGCTGCCTTCTTGAATCACTGCAGTCCACGTGCTGTAGGTAGACCCACAATGCCATTGTTGGGGGTATTGGAAAGCTGCAGGGAAGGAATGCCAATGTATTTCCAATTCAGAATGGTGAGTGGCTTGGAGGGGAACTTGCAGGTGATAGTGTTGCTGCTCTTGTCCTTCTCGGTAGAAGTGGTCATGAAGGCATTGTCTAAGGAACCTTGGTGAATTTCTAAAGTGCACCTTACAGATGGTACACACTGCTGCTACTGTGAATCGATGGTGGAGGGAGTGAATTTTTGTGGATGTGATGCCAATCAAGTGAGTTGCTTTGTCCTGGATGATGTCAAGCTTCCTGAGTGTTGATGGAGTGGCACATATTCAGGCAAATTGAGAGTATTCCATCACACTCCTGACCCGTGCCATGTAGATACTTGACAGGCTTTGAGGATTCAGGACTTGAGTTACTCACTGCAGTATTCCCAGCCTCTGACCTGCTGTTGTAGCCACAGTGGCGAGCCTAGTTGAGTTTCTGGTTAGTGGTAAGTCCCAGGATGCTGATGATGGGGGCCTCAGAGATGATGATTCCATTGAATGTTAAGGGATGATTATTAAGTTTCCTCTTGTTGAAGATGACCATTGCCTTGCACTTGTGTGGCATGATTGTTACTTGCCATTTGATAGTCCAAGCCTGGATATTGTCCATGACTTTCTGCATTTAGCTACTGTTTAAGCAGTCACCAATGGTGCCGAACATTATATAATCATCAGCAAAAGTTCCTACTTCTGACCTTATGATGGAAGGAAGTTAATTCAACTCCGACAGCATTTGTTTGATTCTCTCTCACACTGCACTGTAAGGTGGACCTCACTGATATTTATCCCTCAAGTAGCATGACTAAAGCAGATTAGAAAGTTCCTGCTGACAGCAACGACCCACTGATAAATTCCAACAGCGCGTGCTCACTTCTGATTTCTGGTCATTATTGTAATGTTTTATTTGCAGGATGTACATTAGTTGCCCACATTTCTTACATTACCGCAGTAAACTGTATTTCAAAAGTACTTCAATGGTTGTAAAATGCTCTGGGATATCCTGAGCTCAAGATAGCTGCTGTTAAATGCAAGTCATTCACTTATTTGCAGGCAATTCTGCTCTTTTCTGGCTGAGTCAACTGTGTTTCTTCACAGAATAGGTTATGAGGTAAAAATGAGATGAGGAGAAATTTTGTCACCCAGTGAGTGATGTGGAAAAGGTTTGGGGGAGAAACGGGTACAGGCTACTGAGTTGTATGATTGTCTATGTTCGTAATGAATGGTGGAGCAGGTTTGATGTGCTGAATGGCCTACTCCTTTGATTTTCTATGTCTTTATATTTCCCATTCTCCCACCCTTGACTCCACAGCCTGTTCCTTTCTGCATGTGCAGGTCCTGAGGAGCTGAGTAGTCAGCGACTGTGGTGGGTTAAGGATGGGAAGGAGTTTGCACTTGTGGCAGGGCGATTTGGTCATGAGAGATCAGAACTAAAGGTGGAAGACGGCCATCAACTGGAGACAAAGGCTGGGAATTCAGAAAAATGTCTTCAAGCACAGAGCGGGGAGAATGTGGGGCTTGCTCCCACAGTGAGAGGTGAAAGGGGTAGCTTCGCCCTGCCTCTGGCTCAATGAGAGCTGGTGTGCAGGTGCAACAAAGAGTTAGCAAGGCAAACAGTGAGCTGGCCTTCATCACAACTGGATTTGAATACAGAGAGCTGTGGGAAATTCAGGGGATAAATCTTTCAAAGGGCTGGCACACTGGGTGGGCTGAATGGTCTGCTGATGCCAGGAAGTTTGAGTTAAAGTTGTCTTTTGTTGTTTTTCTGTTTTCTGTTCAGAGATTTTACCATCACAGTGGCTGTTCTGCTTTATGGTTGTTCTGGCTGCTAGCTGGTCTTCAAGCTGTACACATTTTTTTTGAAAAAAAATGTGTTTTGAGTCCTTCTCTTCTCCAAACAATCTCAAATTTGTTTCTTGATATTCATGATTGTCATGATTTCCTAGGCAGTGGATCCTTTCATTGTTAAAACATTTGATCCTGCAATTTTATGCCCACACCTAAGAGTTAGGGTCCAACGTAGACAGGCTGAGAAGAAGGCATGGTCAAGAATTGTCTTGAGATTTAGGGCTTCTTTAGGACTCTGTTTATTGCATATTAAATCTAGATGCTAATACCTAGTAAAGTGAGGTATACCAGGCTCTAATCTTGCTGTTACATTGTTAAGGCAATTCTCTACATGTGACTATTTCTTCGAATCTACTTTCTATCTGTCAAACTTTGCCGACATTGTACTATTTATGTCCCATGAGGAGCATTTCCATCATCACAAGGCTGCTCCAGGGTCCCAAAGCCCTGTCATCAAATTATTGATAATTTGGTCTGTAATGTTGATATTTCAAAGCTGTTCATGGGATAGATTTAGAAATTTGGTCCAAAGCTTTTAGCAAGGATTTGTAGCTCGGTCCGTTATGGTGAGTTGTGACCGGACAGTATAAATTCCAAGCAGGAGTAGAACAACATTGCTTCATCGGAGGCCTAAGTGATGATGTTACCTAGCATGGTGACAAAACGTCTGAACGAGAACAAGCCAGCTCAGTGAGCAAGTCAACAACCTCACTTGGTCCAAAGCCTTTACTTAAGGTAGACATGCTCGGCAGCGGAATCATTTACAACGTCATCCATTGTGCAAGAATTTTGCTTTAGAGCAGAACAGGCCTCAGTAATTTGTAAATATTAAGTGTATAAGTGTTTCAAGGTTGATTAAGAGATGTCCAAAATTGTTTCTGACAGTTTCTCAAGACAATCCCATAAGTGTGTCTTTGCCAAATGTTTCACAGAAAGAGGTTAGCATCATTAGGTGAGAGAAGGGATATTTATAAAAGACATAAGAGGCAAAGTTTACAGGGCGATTCGCATATGGAATGAACTTCCTGAGGAAGTGGTGGATGCAGGCACAGTTACAACATTTAAAAGACACTTAGATAAGTACATGAATAGGAAAGGTTTGAAGTGATACAGGCCAGGAGCAGGCAGGTGAGACTAGTTTAGTTTAGGATTATGTTTGGCATGGACTGGTTGGACCCAAGGTTTTGTTTCTGTGCTGTATGACTCTATGACTCTATTAATAAAAATACATTAGACCAAATAGAAAAACGTGAGTGAGTTTAGTCTTTCCGATATTGGTTGCTAATCTTCTCATTAAAAGACGTTGGACAATTGGGTAGCATAGGTAACAATAACAGGTCCATTTAGGTCCTAAAAGGAAGTTAATGTGAAGAGAATTTCTGGCATATAATTTCCCTTACCTTCTGTGATCAAAGTCCATATTATGATTAGATGGAGATTTTCCTTCACCAGCCTGCCTTTATGTAGGCACATTCATGGAACTCCTGACAACCTACATCAAATGAAATAATCACCTCTGAGTCATAATATTATGGGTTCAAGACCAACAGAGACAAAATGTAGGCTGACGCTGCAGGAGTGTTGCACAGATACAATGTTGGCTTTTGGCTGAGGCATTTTTCCTCTCAATTGGACAGAAAAATTCCCATAACACTCTCAAGACAACCAAAGATTTCTCTCCCATGCTTTGGAAGATATTTATCCATCAGCCAACATTGTTCAGAAAGATTATCTAGTTATTATGACAGTGCTCTTTATGGAAGATTTCTGTTCATAAATTGGTAGCTCTGACTAAACTTGAGCTTTGTGTTGGCTATAAAGTACACCCTGAGGATGTGAAAGGTGCTGTATAAATGCCTTTCTAGTTTATTTTCTACCAAAAAGTGCCATTAGACCATATAGATTTGCAGGGCCTATATCTATAAGCATTCTTGTAATCTTACCTATTGCATACTTTCTGATTTTAATCCTGAAGTACTCTGTTTTTACATTTTATGTAACTCTCTGGTTTCTCAACAACAGCTCAAAGGAAATCTCCTCCAGCAAACTTTATGCACAATAGAAAGTAGTGAAAACTTCTGCACTGCTAATGTAAAACCGACGCAAACCAAATAATTCTAGTACACTGGGTAAGGTTGAACAAGAACAAAATTTGAGGTGAGGCCTAATCACACCAGCATTTGGTCTCATTTTACATTTTTTTTGGGAGAGGGCAGCCAAGTCCTGAACCATCCTGCCTGAGGCTTTTTATTAAACATAGACGTGCATCAATTCACACGACTAGATGGCTTTACACAATGTTAACTCTTCATTTGTTTTGATTCTTCCATGGAACATGGGTGTCACTGGCTAGGCCAGTATTTATTTCCCATATCTAAATTTCCAGAGGGCAGTTAAGAATCAATCGCATTCCAACAGGTCTAGAGTCACATATAGATCAGAAAGACAGATATCCTTCCCTAAAGAACATTACAGAACCAGATGGAGCTCTTACTACATTCAATAGTGGTTATATGGCACCATTACGTGAGCTTTCAATTTCAGATTTCTGTTGACTTCAAAATTCAACAGCTGCCATAGTAGGATTTGAACCCACGTCCCCAGAACATTCTGAGGAAAGGTCATAATGAACTCGCAATGTTAATTCTGCATTCTCTCCACGGATGCTGCCGGACCTGCTGAGTTTCTCCAGCAATTTGTGTATTTGTTCCCAGAACATTAACATTGGGTTCTGGATTATTAGTCCAAATGACATGAAAGGCCAAATGATCCACTTCTGCTCCTATTTCCAATGTTTCTATATTTGTTCCATGTTTAGTTTTTGTACCTATAAAGTGAATTCTAAAACAAAAACATTTGCACGAGAAATGGATGCTTCCCTTAAATTGGGAGGCGTCATGTTTTTAGCACTCTGGAAATTGTTACAGCTTACGTTGCCTTTAATTGGACAGTAATTGTAGCTTACCAACACAAGCAACCTTCCTGGATTCAACACAGGTTTTCTATTAAGAGGGACAGACAGCCTTTAAGAACTGGAGGCTGTTGGAATGTCATGAGCCTTATACACTGCTGGGATCCTGGTTGATCGCGCCTCCACTCAGCAGCATGGTGTCATGTTGGGCTGGACATTAAAATCATTGTCATGAGGAGTCAGTGCACTGTTTTCATTCTGGCTGCTTCAGTAAAATTGGCACATTACGGGGCTGTTATAGAGCAGTGGTAGTGTCCCTATCTCTGAGCCAGGAGGCCTAGCTTCTCGTCCCACCTGGATTCTGCACTAGTGGCATATAATAACATCTCTGAACAGGTTCATTAAAATATGTCTAGAATGGGCAAGTTCCAAACCCTGTCTAAACACAGATGTGAATACTTTTCTAACTATTAAACTTAATTAAGGCTGATTACACAAATATAAGGTCTATTTGATAAACGTAGGTTGGGAAGGATAACGGTAGGCTAATGCATGCAAGATTTGCATCATGCCATTCAAAACCTGTTTGGAGATTTGGACATTTTTCCCAACTGATTCACCTATGCCTACTTCATGGAAAAATGTGGAGATGCTGGTGTTGGGGTGGACAAAGTCAGAAGTCACATGACACCAGGTTATACTCTAACAGGTTTATTTGAAATCACAAGCTTTCAGGGCGCAGCATTCCAAAAACATGTGATTTAAAATAAACCTGTTGAACTATAACCTGGTGTCTCGTGACTCCTGACACTTCATTGCAAAGGCTGGGAAAAATCTGCTCCAAGACTGAGAAATTAGAATATGAGTATAAACTAACAGTAAGTATAAAATCAGACCACAAGAACCCGTACAAATGTATGAAAAGGAAATTAGTAGCTAAAATGAATGATGCCCCGTGAGACTGGAAAATAAATAACGTGAAACAAGTAAATGAGAGAGACTTTGATTGGATACTTTCCATCTGTTAACATGGTAGACATTAAAGGAATTCCAATAATAGTAGAAAGTAAAAAAAAACAAAAATGTGAGAGAAATTCTGAAGAATTAATATCGCTGGACAAAAAGTATTGGGGAAACTAATGAGACCAAAGGGTGATAGGTCTCTTGGACTGGTCGCCTGCATCTGAAGGTCTTAAAAAATACGTGAAGAATTACTTGAATTTTTTTGTAATTGTCCAGTAATTGTATTCTAGAATATGATTGGTAAACTACAAATCTAATGCTCTGATAGGAGAGAAATAGAAATCAAGAAACTAAAGGCCAGTAAGTTGAACATTTGTCATTGGGGAAACATGGGAATTCATTACTATGGAAGTTGTAGATAGATATTTTGAAAATAATTAATCATACAAGCAAAATCAACATGGATTAATGAAAGCACGCTGTGTTTGACAAATTTATTAGAGTTTTCTCTGTGCGTAGGAAGCAGGGTGGATAAACAGGAAACGGTAGATGTGTTTGGATTTCCGAAAGATGTTTATTTTTGTTTGTATTCATTCATTAGGTATGGGTTTTGCTAGCTATGGCAACATTTATTGCCCATCCCTCTAAGCAGTTAAGAATCAACCATATTGCAATGGGTCTGGATCAGATTTTGGCCAGACCAGGTTAGAATGAAAGATATCCTTCCCTAAAGGACATGAATGAACCTGATAGATTTTAACAATAGTTGATGGTACTTACCTTGTTGCCATTAGTCTAGTTTTTTAATTCCAATTTTTTCCCCTCATTGAATTCCAATTTCACTGTCTGCAATGGTAAAATATGGATTGATGCCTCTAGGATAGTCACCTAGGCAGTGGGTTATTAATCCATGACATTACCATTACACCACCTCCTCTTAAGGGTACCATTCAAGAATGTATAATGTTGTGGGTAATATTAAGCAGAGCTAGATGATTGGCGAACTACGAAGAAACAGATAAATGGGATAAATGAGTCCTTTTCAAGGTGAAAGCTCTAGCTACTGGGGTGCATGAGCAATCAGCACTGTGGCCTCAATTATTTAAAATCTACTAATGACTTGGATGAATGAACCAATTCTATTGAAGCCACATTAACTGACAATACAAAAATAGACAGGAAAGCACATAAGTTTATGGATGGGCAATATAATGGCATAAAATGTGAAGTTGTCCACCTTGATGGAAAGGATAGAAAAGCAGAATATTAATTACATAATTTAATTGTTTAAATTTAGTTGTGATGAAGAGTTACCAGACTTGAGACCTTAACTTTGTTTTCTCTCCACAAATGCTGCCAGACCTGCTGAGTATCTCCAGCAATTTCTGTTTTTGTTTCAGATCTCCTGCATCCCCAGTTCTTTGTTTTATATTATTTAACTGGAGTCAGACTGCAGAATGCTGTGGGACACATATAAAGATTTAGATATCTTCACACATGAGTCACAAAAAGCTAATGCTTCAGGTACAGCAAATAATTAGGAAGACAAGTGAAATGTTGGCCTTTATTGTAAGGGCTTGGTGTATAAAAGTGCAGCAGTCTTGCTATGACTGTGCAGAACATTGGTGAGACAATCCCTGATATACTACATATAGTTTTGGTCTCCTTATGTAAGGAGAAATATAATTGCATTGGAGGCCATTCAGAGAAGCTTCTCTAGGTTGATATCTGGGATGAAAGGGGTAATCTTGTGAGGAAATGTTCTGTGGGTTGGGTCTACACTGATCAGAGTTTAGAAGAATGAAAAATGATCTCATTGAAATACAAAATTTTGAGAGGGTCTGGTGGAGTAGATGCTATGATGCTATTTTCCCCTGTGGAGGAATGTAGAATTAAAGGGGAGCAGTTCCAGAACAAGAGGACTTCCACCTAAGACAGAGATAAGGAGGATTTATTTTCTCTCCAATAATTGTTATTAATTAGAATCATCTTCCATCGCTGAGAGCAGTTGAGGCTGGGTCTCTGAAATTGCGCTAGACCGATTTTTGATCTGTAGGGAGTGAAGCGTTATTGGGTGTGGAGTGGTGGGGAGTAGGGTAGGGCAGATAGTAAAGTGGAATTGAGACCACAAATCAGATCAGCTAAAATCTTATTGAATGGTGGACCACACTCAGTTACCAGATGGCCTATTCCTGCTCCTATTTCCTACATTCTTATGATCTGTATCCATCTCTACTAAGTGTGCTGTCCTGTGCTGGTCTGTACCATCTGTATTGGTATTTCCTGCATTATTTCACTTACTTACTGTGCTGTTCACTGTTTTGCTTTCAATGCGCTGGTTCACACATTTAAAATGCACAGTTCAGCACCTTCTGAAGATAGTACGATCAATTCTTGAGCAGATTCCATTTTCTTCCTCCAGGCTCCACAAAATGATCTCTTAACCTTTCATTAATGCATCAGCATGAGTTATTGGCCTGAAATGATGATTCATATTGGGAATGATTATATATCACTCCACTGACTTTCAAATCTGTTTGATATAAACCCTCTAAAACTTCCCCTAAAGCATGAATTGCACAAGTCAAGATGGTCATGAGAGTGAAACACAAGCCCAGGTACTTTTTTGTAGAAAAACAAAACTTCTTTTCTATTGCTTTGCTGCAATGAAGGAAGTAGTTGCAGTTTCACAAGTTTTGCTGCTCTGTTCATACCCGTTTAAAACTGGTTTTATAACCATTTACAATGCATTCACAAACATGAAAGATAAAAAAAGATTTCTATACTTTAATCTCATAACATACATTAAACACCTCACCTGCTTCAACTTGTTTATGTCTGTGTGTTATAAATTATTGTAAATACATTTTAACTGCAGGAGTGCTTGGTTTTAAATAAAGTGACTGAACACGGGGCATTTTTTGGGGGTGACAGGGTGAAAACATATAATCCATTACATTAGGAGTGAAAGCATGTTGAGTCCACACATAACAGCAAGTGGAGAATATCTCATCAAATGTCACACAAATGTGGCTTTGGGGATTCAGAAGATGAATCATTCACCACAGAGGAGGGCTTTGCTGACGGTAATGCCAATGAAAGCCAGGGTGGGGGGTGCGACAGTGGGTAAACTGTCTTGTTGATAATAGAACATAGGAACATGGGGAGGCCATTCTGTCCCTTAACTCTGTTTCACCAATCATGGAGATCACAGGAGATTGGTGACATAATTGCATATACCTGCCTTTGCTCTATTCTTTTAACAGCTAGTGTTAGAGTATTTAACCGTATTTAAATACTATTAAATTAACAGTATATAATTAGAGTCATTGAGTCCTACAACGTGGACACAGGCCCTTCGGCCCAAACTAATCCATGCCAACCAAAATGTCCATCCACGCTAAGCCCACTTCCCTGCACTTGGCCCTTAACCTTCTAAACCTTTCCTATCCTTGTATTTGCCCAAATGCCTTTTAATTCTGTCAAATGCTGATACAACAAAATAATACCTGGACTCCAAGAGTTAAATTATGAGACAAAATAGCACAAGCTAGAGCTGCATTCCCTGGAATTCAGAATGTGAAGGAGTGATGTGACCAAAGCTTTTCAATGTACATATTAAGAGTAGCATAAATAGAAGGAACATTGTTTTTTGCTGGTTGGGGAAACCAGGGCTCAAAAACACAGTCTAAAAATGACAGTCAGACCTTTCAGTAGTGAAATTCAAAACACTTCCACTGGGGCTTTTCCACACCACAGGGAGTTCTGTCGTGGGGAACTGATCCTGTGCAGTCAGGCTTGCAGCAAGACCCTGTGAAACATGGTATCAGCCATGGCCAGTGAAGAGATGATTGTCCAATTAATGCTGCCTCCAAGCTCATACAAAACTCTTATAGCATTTTAAACTATCCACCAAGACCTCCTTCCCACTGATGAAGGCACCTGATGTAAGAGCTTTAGTATAACAATTCACATGTCCCTTTTGAAGATGCAGATAATGCTGGCAAATGGAATTAGGTCAGATTGGGAATGTCTGGTTGGCATGAATGGGCTGGACCGAAGGGTTTGTTTCTGTGCTGTCTGACTCTATGACTCTATGGCTAAGTCTCTTGCTTGTAGATTATTTTCAAAATGACTTCGGATTTAATGCCGTAAGAGAAAAGGTTGCTGCTGAGTTTACACAGAATCATAAATTCATACAGTACAGAAGAGGCCCTTCAGCCAATTGAATCTGTACCTCAAAAAATGCACTACCATCTACACCAGTCCCACATTCTCACACTCGACCCATAGCCTTAAATGTTATGACGTTTCAAGTGTGCATCCAAGTGCTTTTGCAAGGTTGTGAGGTTACGCGCCTCAACTACCCTCTCAGGCAGTGCGTTCCAGATCTCCACCATCCTGTGGGTGAAAAAATAACTTTCCTCAAATCTCCTTTATACTTCTTGCCTTTCACTTTAAAAAAATGTGTGCCCTTGTCATTGAGTCTTCCACAAAGGACAATAGCTGCTTTCTATTCACGCTGGTTATTTGCTCGTTGAGCTGGTAAGTTTGTTCGCAAACATTTCATCACCATGCTAGGTAACATCATCAGTGCGTACTGGAAAAACATGTAATGTTTTTGGCAGAGCTAGTAAGAACTATCTTACTAGTCGGTCCCGAACCGAAACATCAACTTTCCTGCTCCTCTGATGCTGCCTGGCCTGCTGTGCTCCTCCAGCTCCACACTGTGTTATCTCTAATGTTTTTGGCAGTCTTTGTATAGAGCAAACCGGAAGGAAACTAGCCATCAGGATTCACGAACACCAACTAGTTACCAAGATACATGACCAACTGTCACTCATTTCAATACGCGAGGACAAAGAGGGACACCAATTCAACTGGGACAACATAGCCACCCCAGGACATGGCAAGCAAAGAGACGCACGAGAATTCCTGGAGGCCTGGCACTCAAACCGGAATTCCATTCACAAACATGCAGAGCTGGAGCCCATATACCAACCACGAAGAAACAAGTCTGGAAACGATGACACCCACCCCAGCAAACCGAGACACATAAATAGCAAGTGGGATGGAACGCCGACACTTCACCGGAGGCGCACTGATGATGTTACCTAGCAGGGTGATGAAACATTTGCGAACAAACTTACCAGCTGGGCGAGCAAGTAAACAACCGCATCAACAACCTGAGCTACAATCTTCTCAAAATCCTTATCCACTTCTATCAGGTCTCCCCTCAACCTTCTCTGCTTCAAAGAAAACAACCTGAACCTATTAAGCCTCTCTTCATAGTTCACCAGCGTCTTGGTGAATCACTTCTGCATTCCCTCGAATACAGTCACATCCTTCCTAATAGTGTGGTGACCAGAACTGCACACTGTACTCCAGCTATGGCCTGGGACTTTTTTCACTGGAATGTAGGAGGTTGAGGGATGACCACATAGAGGTTTATAAAATCATGAAAGGCATAGATACGCCGAATCGCAAGGATCTTTTCCCTAGGGTGGGCGAGTTCAAAACTAGGGTCATATTTCTAAGGTTAGAGGAGAAAGTTTTGAAAAAGACATGAGGGGCAACTTTTTACACAGAAAGTAGTTCGTGTGTGGAATGAACTGCGAATGGAAATGGTGCATGCAGGTACAGATACAACATTTAAAAGATATTTGGATAAGTTCATGAATGGGATAGGTTTGAAGAGATATGGGCCAAACACAGGCAAGTGGGATTAGTTTAGTTTGGAACATGGTCAGAGTGGACTAGTTAGACCTAAGGGTCTGTTTCCATGCTGTACGACTCTCTGACTCTAAAAATGATCATCAGTAAGAGATGACACATATGAAAACGATGCAGGCAAACATATTTTTCTTTCTGAGCCAGGAAAATAGCCTGATGTAGGAAATGATAATTAAATCAAATTCGTTTGGAATGTTGTGCAATTCAGAGCCATCCTCTAATCTTTTAATACAGGCCTCTCATTAAAGAAATAAACGACCAACCATGCCCAGGGATTTGTGAGGCCCATGACTTCAATGGAATTTGATAGTTAAATAAATCTTGTAACCAAAGTGGGTTGACTTTCAGGAAAATTAGTAATGATCAAAAAACAAATTTAAAGCATTAAAATTTGCATTAAAACAATAAAATGAATTCATTACACCTATATTTAAGATTAATTGTATTAGAACTAATCATGCAGTCCAAAGATAGACTTCGTATGAGGATCAAGTTGGATAAGTCAGATTCACTTGACTAGCTTGGGCAAGTTTCACTTACTTGGGGGTTAAAGTAAACATTGTTTTAAAATACTTTATGAAGATCCAATTTGAAATATTGTAATTATAATTATTAAAATTTAAAAGTGAATTCTCTATTAGAAATAAATATATTTTCCTACATCACATGTCATGTGGTCATTTGTTTTCACTGAGACTGAATGGTATAAATTGTTGCTTTGATAAACATGTATGTAGCAAGTCAGGTCAGGTCAGAGCTGGGAATCTTGCAGTAGTATAACTTACCTCCTGACTCCCTGACGCCTCCACTATCTACAAAGCACAAGTCAGGAATGTAATGGAATATTTCCCACTTGCTTGGATGGATGCTCCAACAACACTCAAGAAGTTTGACACCATCCAGGACAAAGCAGCTCGCTGGTTGGTACCCTTCTACACTTTTAAAGGTTCAGTCTCTCTACAACCATGAACTGTAGCAACAAAATGCGTCATCTACAGGATCCACTGCTGTTACATTTCAATTCTCTTTTTTGACACCTTCCAAACTCATGACCTCCACCACTTAAGACGGGGAAAGCACGTGTGGGTAAACCTCCACCAACAAGTTCCCCTCCGAGTCACTCACCATCCTGACTTGGAACTATATCGCCATTCCCTCACTGTCACTGGACTAAAATCCTGGAATTGGCTTCCTAACAACACTGTGGATGCACATATACCAGATGGACTGCAGTGGTTCAAGAAGGAAGCTCACTACCACCTTCCTGAGGATAATTAGGGATGGACAATAGCAACTACATGCTATTTCAGAAAATATTCTGAAAACATCATTATGAGCATAGTAGAAAAACTGGTTTCTATGCTAACATTGATCACTTTACACTCAGGATGTTATTTAAGAAAATCCTATATTCTCACCATACAACAAGATGCAGGTTGTCACACTACTATCCCATCTGAACGCAGCTGTGATGATAGAGTGGGTGGCAATCCAAATTTAGAAAAGAACTAATCATTTTGAAAGTGAATAATTTGTTTAATTCTTACTCATACTGAGAAGAACATCACTGGGGAATGATCACTGAAACATCCTTTGAGTTCTTCAGAGTGACAATATATAATTCCATGTTTCTGGCAATTCCAGTATTTAAATAAAAGATGTTTGAACATATGATGATACGAAACAGGAGCAGGAATGGGCCATTCTGCTTTCTCAAGTCTCTTCCACTATTCAATCTGTTTCAGACTGATCTGGTTGTGATCTCTGCTCCATATTCTCACCTACTCCCTTGTTAGTCAAAAACCAATCTACATCCACCTTAAAATTATTCAATGGCCATGCTTCCACCATTGTTTGGTGAAGAGCGTTCCAAAGACTCATGAGCCTCTGAGAAAAAAGATTTCTTAAGCTATCTTAAGTAGAAGACACCTTATTTTTAAACTGTGCCCACTCGTTTCAGTATCTCCCACAAGAGGAATCATCCTTTCTGTGTCTTGACTGTGATGTCCTTCCAGGACTTTTTATAAAATCAGTAAAGTCAACAAAATCACCTCATATTCTTCTAAATGCCAATGGATACAGGCCCAGCCTGTCCAATGTATCTCAAAAGATAAAACTCCATCCAAAAGTAACAGTTGAGTGAACATTCTCTGAGCTGCTTCTAAAGCATTTATATTCTTTCTTATAAAAATAAGAATACAAACATGGTGTTTAATCTGGGTAAGTGTGAGGTGCTGCACTTTGGGAGATCAAATGTTAAGGAAAAGTGTATAGTTAATGGCAGGACTCTGAACAGCATTGGTGTACAGAGGGATCTTGGGGTTCAAGTCCATAGCTTTCTAAAAGTGGCCACGCCAGTAGATAGGGTGGTGAAAAAGGTATATGGCATGCTTGCCTTTATTGGTCAGGGAATTGAGTACAAGAGATAAGATGTCATGTTGCAGCTTTATAAGACTTTGTTGAGGCAACACTTAGGGTATTGCATCCAGTTCTGGTCACCACATTAAGGGAAAGGTGTGGATGCTTTGGAGAGGGTGCAGAAGAGGTTTTCCAGGATGCTGACTGGATTAGAGGGAATGAGCTATAAGGAGAGGCTAGAAAATTTCAGGTTGCTTTCTCTGGAGTGGCAGATGCTGGGGGAAGACTTGATAGAAGTCTATAAAATTATAAAATGCAGAGATAGGGTTGTCAGTCAAAATCTTTTTCCCAGAGTTGAAAAGTCTAAAACTAGGGGGCATGCACTTATGGTGAGAGGGGGAAAGTTCAAAGGAGATGTTAGGGGCACATTTTTTACACAGAGAGTGGTAGGAGTCTGGAACTTGCTGCCAGGGGTGATGGTAGAGGCAGATACAATAGCTGGTTTTAAGGAATTTTTAGATAAGCACATGAATATGCAAGGAATGGAGGGATATACATCAAGGGCAGGCAGAAGGGATTAGATTAATTTGGCATCAGGTTTGGCACGACATCGTAGGCCAAATGACCTGTTCCTGTTCTGGACAGTTCTGTATTCTATGTTCTAAGGAGACCATGCACAGTTTCCAAATATTGTCTCACTACTGCCCTGCACAACTGTAGAAAATCATCCCTACTTTTACATTCCATTCCTCGTGTAACAGTCACTAGCATTTCAGCTGCCTTCCTAATCATTTTTTGTGCCTACATGTTAACTTTATCTGATTCATGCATCAGGATACAGAGATTTTTCTGTACCTCAGATTCTGCAATCTTTCATAATTTCAATGACATGCTGTTTTTCTCCTCATCCTGCTAAAATGGACAGATTTGCATTTTCCCACATTATACTCCATCAAATTTTTGCCAACTCACTTATCAACATTCCTTTATAGACTCCTTATGTCTGCTTCACAGTTTATTTTACTACATGTCTTTGTTTTTATGAGAAAATGCAGCTATCATACATTTCTTTGCCTAAGTAATTAATACAAATGGTAAATTGTTTAAGCCCCAGCAGTGATTACTGTGACACTTCATTTGCCAAATCATGTTAACCCAAAAATGACCCATTCATGCCTATTCCATTTCTTGCAACTGTCCAATCCCCTACCCACACTATTATGTAACCCTTACACCATCAGCTCTCATTTTACATTGTAACTTTTAAATTGGCACCTGGTCAAACATCTTGTGTAATTCCAAATAGAGTACACCAACAGCTCCGCTTTATCGGTATTAAATAACAGTACAGCACAGGAACAGGCCCTTCGGCCCACCAAGACTGTGCTGACACATGATGCTTTTCTAAACTAAAAACCTATTGCCCTACATGGTCTGTATCCTTCTATTCCTTGTCTATTCATAAATCTGTCAATTTGCTTCTTAAATGTTGCTGTTGTATTCACCTCCACCCCTCCACCACCTATTCTGGCAGCACATTCCAGAAACCTACCGCCCTCTGCGTAAAAAATTTATTGCTCACATCTCCTTTAAACTTACCCCTTTTACCTTATATCTATGTCCCATAGTAATTGACATTTCTACCCTGGGACAAAGATTCTGGCTATCCATTCTATCTGTGCCTCTCATAATTTTGTAAATTTCTATCAGGTCACCCCCTCATTCTTCGATGTTCAAATTGAAACAAACCAAGACTGTCCAATCTGTCCTCATAGCTAATACCCTCCAAATCAGGCAACACGGTGGTCAACCATTTCTGTACCCTTTCTAAAGAGCTTGTTAATTCCTCAGAAAAATTCTCATAAGTTAGGTCATTGTCATTTCCCTTTCACAAAAATATATTGTCTTAGCTGGGTTGCAGAAGGATTTCCAAGTGGCGTGGTATATTGGCATTGAAAGAAGTTTCCAGTATTTTTTTCATGACAAATGTTAAGCTAATGGGCCTATAGTTCCCTATTTTCTTACGTCTTCCTTTCTTGAATAGAGGAGTCACAGTTGCTGTTCTCTAATATGATGTGACCTTTCCAGAATCCAAGGAATTATGAAAAATTAAACCCTCTGTATTGACCTATGTTAGCAGTCACTTCTTTTAAGATCATGGGATAAAGTCTATCAGGATATGGACTTATCAACTTTTAGTTCTGATAACTCCTCCACGTGCACCTTCCCAGGTGAATAATTGTTTTAAGTTCCTCCTTCCCTTTCACATCTGATTTGCAGTTATTTGAAAAGTTATTTATATCTTCAGTTCAATTAATATCTGTTAAGTTGATCTACCATTTCTTTATTTTGAATCATTTATTCACCAAACTCACTCTCTAGAGAACCAACACTCACTATTTTCCTTTTAAATACCTGTAGAATCTCCTGCTGATTGTTTTTATACTTCTAACTAGCTTTCAATTGTATTTCAATTTCTTCTTCTTTATTTGTCATTTGGTCGTTCTTTGCTGTTTTTCACATTCTGTCCAATCTTTTAAATTGTCACTTCTTTTTGTATTATTATTCACTTTTTGTTTTAATGCGATTCTATCTTTAACTTTCTTCTTAAATCATCGATGCACATCTTTCCCTTATTTATTTCCTCACTGGAACATATCTTTTCTGAGCAGTCTGAAACATCTCCTTCAATTTCTGCCACAGCATCTCTATTGTCCCATCCCATAACCTCATTTTCCAGCCAAATGTTTGAAATTCCAGAGTAATCTGAGGTAGACTGGGCACCTCACAGGGCCAAAAATGGCTAACATTTGAGCAACAGGTGAAGCTCACTGTTTCACATGGCAACTGTGCAACTGCAACATGACTGGTATTCAGGAGCTTCCATTAAGCAAGAAGGACATTCTGCCCATCACACAAATGAATACTGTGGTTTATGAGTTTCACTGCTGGCTTGATGTTAGGTATGTAGGTTATATGTTCCAAAGACTGGGGATAGCATTACACATCATGTCTGTTAGTCACTGTATCCAATCAGCCTGTGCTTCAAAAGCTCTAAACATGGTATCCAACATTAGATATGGCTCTGCAATTGGGCAACAGTTGCTGAATAATCCTGATTGCCACCCTATCAATTATCATGGAATGCTGAGGACATTAAAGTCATGTCATGCAAACTTTTCTTCCCATGGTACACACAGAACAATCCCTCATTCAATGTTACACTCCATGCAGCTAATGTGGGGCACACTATAGTACCATACAGTGTGAGCTATGCTCTACCCACTACATTCCCCCCTCCCCATCTCAGGATAGCAGACTGAAGAATCCTGGGGCACATCAGTGCTTTACAGATCACTATCTTCTTTACAGAAGTTAATACACCTCGGAACATCCTGCTCACTGAAGTTCCTACTGCCACCACAAAAGGAGCTCGAATGAAGGTCCTGGAGGTTTTTTCTCTCTGCTGGTGACTGTCTGAAGACCTGGGCACAGTGCCGAGAGTGTTTCGCTGACCTTTTGCACTCTGTCGAGGCTAATGAGATGTTTCTATTATGAGTTCAGCCTGGCAACACTGGTTGCAGCATGCCAGGCCTTGGGTGGACAAACAGCAGCATTGCAGGAACATGTGTCCATGACAAAGATGCAGCACTGTCAATGACACAGGTAGGCAATGAGGAGAATTAATCGAAGAATTCTTGGAGGTATCGCAAAGTGCTACCACAGCATCCTCTCCTTGTTCTTGCAGATGATGGTGTTCAATTTCGAAGATCTCCAGAAAAATGGAGATAGATGTCTTGCAGATGCACATGGCTGAATGCTGATGGGGACAGGGGTGGTCTGAGCTTTGGAAATGGCAGCTCAGCTGCTAATGGCAATGAAAGCTTTTCACCAGGAAGGTAGGGAATGGTAGTAACTGAGTACAGGACAGCTTTGGAAGAAGGATGCTTTGCATCACCTGACCTCATGATTGCCTCATGCTGCATGCTTTCTGGTAGCAGTTGCTTGAAGGTATGTGACTGAGTTGGTTTTGTCTCCATAAGACCATAAGTCCATAAGATACAGGGACCCAATTGGGCCATTTGGCCCATTGAGTTTGCTGAGCCATTCGAGCATAGCTAACATGTTTCTCAACTCCATTCTCCTGCCTTCTCCCCATAACCCTTGATCCCCTTTCCAATCAAGAAACCCATCTATCTCTGTTTTAAATGCATTCAATGACTTTGCCAATGAGTTCCACAGATTAACCATTCTTTGGCTCAAGAAATTTCCCTTTATCTCAGTTTCCAAGTGTTGTCCCTTCACTCTGAGACTGTGTTCTTGGGTCTTAGTCTCTCCTATTAGCAGAAACATCTTCTCCACATCCATTCTATCAAAGCCTTTCAGTTTTATGTAAGTCTCAATCAGATCCCCCAACTTATCATTCTAAACACCATCAAGCATAGACCTGCAGTCCTCAACTATTCCACATATGGCAAGCCCTTTATCCCCAGGATCATTCTTGTAAACTCCTCTAGAGGCCTCCGAAGGCCAGCATATCCTTCTTTAGATACGAGGCCCAAGTTTACGCATTCTCTTGTCCTTCCTATATCCTCATCAAAACATTATTAGAGCTTGTGTTGGCAAATATTGATTTTTAAAGAGTTGCTGCCAACCTGTCTCAAACTGCTACTAACCTGGCCGAAGCATTCAGAACTCACTGAAGAGAATGGCTGCTCCCAGCTGAATCAGTAAATTGAAGAGGATTTACCTTTTAATGGCTATTCTGATATAAGTAATGTGTGTGTGGGGTGCAACTCTAACCTCTCAATGTCACTTGGGGGAAACTTGGGTGGGTTCATTTGTCCAGGGGAAATTCCAATTTTCAGAAATATAAATTAAGCTCTGACTGTTCCCAACCTCTATTCCCAACTCCTGGAAGACATGAAAATCCAACCCATTCTATCAACAAATCTGATACCAGAACCTGAGCACAAAATCTGGATTGACACTGTATGCTTGTGTTACACAGTCAGAGCTTTCTTCATTCAGGGAAGTCAGACAAATAAGGAAGGACTTCTCTCACCACTAGCTAAGCTATGCCTTGTTTGTAAGTTCTGGTGACAAGATGTTCTCAAGAAACCACTTGATTTTCTATCACCTTTATCCACAGGCCTTTTTTTACATACTAACCACTGATGGACTTGTGGTCAAAGGTGTTTTTCTGTATAAAATTCTCCATGAGGGAAGATGGTATGGCACTGTATAATTACTTGGAAGCTTCCACAGCGATGTGGTTGTATTGATTGAAATGAAGTCAGCCAGGTGGGTGGCACAGTGGTTCAGTGGTTAGCACTGTTGCCTCACAGCGCCAGGGACCCAAATTTGATTCCACCCTCGGGTGGCTGTCTGTGTGGAGTTTGCACATTCTCCCCGTGTCTACATGGGTTACTTCCGGGTGCTCTGGTTTCCACCCACAGTCCAAAGATGTGCAGGTTAGGTGGATTGGTCATGTTAAATTGCTCATAGAGTCCAGGGATGTGCAGGCCAGGTAGATTAGCCATGGGAAATGCAGGGTTAGAAGGATAGGATGGGGGATGGGTCTGGGTGGGATGCTCTTCTGCGGGTCAGTGTGGACTTGATGGGCTGAATGGCCTGCTTCCACACTGCAGGGATTCTATGATTCTTGGTGGAACTTGTAGAATATGAGCTCCTGATTTGGGCTGTTAACCTGGTCCAATCAAGGAGCACTGGCTGACAGATATAAACAGGAGAGTCAGGGGTTCTGTTCACCTGAAGAGCTGACTCTGAGGGAGCAGGATCATTGTCAAGGACTCTCCACGTGTAAATAAAGGGTGACTTGGTGATAGGATGCTGGGCTCTGTGGAGTTGTTTCAGTGGCAGACACATATTTAGGAGCTCAAATGTGTCCACAGTCTCCCTTAACTTCAAGTCACAAACTTGCCAGGTTAGCTAGCACTTGCATTTTGAAGACATTAATTTGCCCATGCTGGGCAAAAATAAAAAGCTCTTCCAGCTGATGGTGCTTTATTCAGTGTATTTATTTCACCTGAATAAGTCTGTGAGATAAACCAGTACAACCAGCCACATGTAATTGTTCAGTACTTTAAACTATCGGGTTTCTTAGCAACCAAAAGTGTTCAACTTCCTTGAACTTAAATAAGAAAGTTAGTATTCAACCTCGAGATAACCACCTCATCTCTGAATGCATGTACCGTACCAGGAATTGTGCAATTCGAAAAAATCAGTGGGCTTTGTTTTCATCTCAAGATCTTTTCAAAACAAAAAGTAGATCTATTTTAAGTCCTAATTCAACATATCCTGAATATGGAAGAGCAGACAGGACATTTGAGAAGCAATGTCGAAGTTTTGCCTTGTTGTTCGACATGCTTCCATTTGATAATATGTAACATGCAATCGAAAGTTCTGCTATACTGATTGAGCGATGCCAGTGAGGGCATGATGTGAAATGGGTCCCTCCTCACTTAGAAGACATGTCATAGAGTCATTCAGCATGGTCCAACTCGTCCATGCTAACCAGATATCCTAAACTGACCTCGTCCTATTGGCCAACATTCAGCCTATAATCCCCCAAGCCCTTCCTATTCATGTACCGTGCCTTTTAAACGTAGTAGCCGTACTCACCTCCACCACTTCCTCTGGCAGCTCATTCCATACGTGCACCACCCACTGCTCAAAAAAGTTGCCCCTCAGGTCTCTTTTAAATCTTCCCCTGCCTCACCTTAAACCTATACCCTCTAGTTTTGGACTCCCCTACCCTGGAAAAAAAAAATCTTGGCTGTTCACCCTATCCATGCCCTTCATGATTTTATAAGTGTCTACAATGACACCCTCAGCCTCCAACCCTCCAGGGAAAATAGCCCCAGCCTGATTCTCTCCTTAGTTATTTTTTTTTCCCTTAATGTATTTTGGAGAATCTCTTTGGATTCTCCTTAACCTTATTTTCCAAAGATACCTTATGTTCCTTTTCTCCACCTCCTGATTTCCTTCTTAAGTATTTTCCTACTGCCTCTAGACTCCTCTAGGCATTCACTTGATTGTGGCTGTTTATGTCTTGAAATGATTTAGCAATACACTGGGGTCCACGGTCAGACACGATCTGATCTGGAATACCGAACAAACTGTCAACGACAGTCAAGTCATTGAACAATGGGAAATTTAAAGAAGTGATCCATCATAAGGATGTAATCTTCCCCATGGACTGGAATTAGTCTGTTGCCAGTTGAATCAAACATCATGTGGATGTTGAGACTCCCTCCCGACTGTTGGGTTTGATATTTTTGGCACCTTCGCAAGTTGTTGAATATCCTGACTTATCCTTGGTCAGTGCTCAGATTCATGGGTTAGCTGTCGTATATGTTCAATATCCGTGGGTCCCTGGTGTAATATGGACATAATATCTTGAATTGAATTGAATTGAATTGGCTTTATTATCACGAGTACAGTGAAAAGGTTACAAGTTATCACTTATGGCATCATCTTAGGTACCAAGGTATCTAGGTACAGATTCTTGAGTACAAATTCTTAGGACAAACACTAGAAAAATAAAGAAATTAAAAGTCCAGCATTATAGAACTTTGAAAGCACAAAGTCATAGTAAGAAATTAGAAAAATCAAAAGTTCTGAATAATAGTCCTTCCATGATAATATAATTAAAAAAGGAGAAAAAAAGAAATTAAAAAAGAGAACTTAAGACATAGTGCACTTGGTCTATTTCACAACCCCCAACCCCCCCACCCTGCCCCCATTGGAATCCTGGGCTGGAGCCACCGTGATGCCGAAGAAAGTGCTGCATGGAGCCACAGACTGATTGAAGCCGAGACTGGGAGACCCAGACCGATGCTGACCAAACCAGCTGCTGAAGCTGCCCAAAGGACTCCCAGGCTGGACTAGACCAACCATGCCACCAGGAAGATGTTGTCGAAGCCTCAAGGAAACCCAGGCCTTTGGAATCCGGGGCTTGAATCCACATTGTCTTCAGCCGCTGTTGAAGCAGCCTCATCGAAGGACCCACTAGGACACAGCCACAGGGAACAGCTGCAGCCATACTCTTTTCTCTGCTCCAGTAGCTCAGAGACCTCAGTGCTTCTGGTATTAGGACTTGTTTGCCCGTGAAAATGACTTATTGCAATATACACCGAGTTCAACTCTGTATGGTCAAAAGGAATGAATCTTCTCGGGTTCACCTTTAGTATTGTCAAGTCATCCTGTATAATGATTCTTTGCCTCTTTTATAGTTGTTCATTTTTAGCAGTTGCCAATTACAACAGTTCACAATGGCTCTGGCCAAAGTGTAATAAATTCTCAAGTTCAAACTTGAGAATATTTTCAACTTCTTGGTCTAGAATATCAACATTTTGATAAAGAGGAATATCTTTGTTGACCAGTGGTCAACCTTCTGAATTATAGCACTTCGCTTCATTCCATTCAGTTTTGCTCAAAGTTACCCTGGATATTGATGCCATACTTCACTGAAGGATCAGTAAGTTTGGTTGCATCAAGATGCAATACTGCACCACCCCTTAAAACTGATGAATTGGTCTGGGTACAGGTTTTGAAATTGTTTAGTGATTCAATTGCCTGATATGTGGCCTGTTACTTCAAGTTGGTTGCAGCTTGAATGTTACGAATTGTAACCATGCCGAAATCTGTGCAGACTTGTCGTCCTGCCGCTGCTGCATCATTGCAATTTCCTAGGTAGAAGATTTCAAGAAGCCAAGATGAACTTGTGTATTGGTGGTGTAGCATGAATATGCCAATGCAATGGTTCAAGAACAGAAGTCACTGGACACCATGTTATAGTCCCAAGGTTTATTTGAAATCACAAGCTTTTGAAGTGCTGCTCCTTCATCAGGTGACAGAGCAGCAGAGCTCCGAAAGGTTGTGTGATTTCAAATAAACCTGTTGGACTATAACTTGGTGTCCTGTGGTTTCTGATTTTGTCCACCACAGTCCAATACCAGCACCTCCACATCACAGTTCAAGAAGACAGTTCACCACCCACTTCTCCAGGGCAATTACACAGAGAGTGGTGGGCGTGTGGAATGCGCTGTTGGCAGTGGTAGTGGACTCTGATACTTTAGAGACTTTTAAGCGATTCTTGGACAGGTACATGGAGGATAGTAAAATGTAGGGTATGCAGGGTAGTTTGATCTTAATAGGATAATAGGTCAGCACAACATCGTGGGCCGAAGGGCCTGAACTGTGCTGTACTGTTCTATGTTCTAAATTAGGGATGGCCAATAAATGCGGACCTAGCCAGAGATGCCCACATCTCATAAACAAGTGAAAGAAAAATTCTTAAATCTTCCTCAAAAATTAATGTTGCTTGTCTTTGTATATTATGTGCTTGTTAATGATATGCCTCTGTAATTTGTTGGTGGGGTTTGAGAGTGAAGTGGTTTCAAAGATTTTTAGGGCAGTATGTTTTGACAAATTACAAACTGAGGCTGAAATGTACCATCACTCCATCTCACTAATCAAACTTCAAGTTGCTGTCTTCATTTTTCCTCAATATTATAGAATGAACGATACCTTATACTTTTTTTATTCGCTGTTCCACCTCCTCGGTAATCTTCAAGTCTTATGGTTGAAGTTTATTGAAGAAAGTTCTGCATAATTGCTCTGTGGTTACTGCTGTTTTGATATGGATGGTTTAATTAAAAGTTTATGTTGCTATTTACATTCATATCTGGTATTTATTCTGCACCTTTGTAACTATTTTTTTCCTGCTTTTGCAACTGTTTTCACTTCTGCTGAAACAGCCCCTTGTATAAAGAAGAATTTGTGAAGATCTAAATTGCGTTATGTGACCATTTATTGTCCAAGATTTGCTCCATCCCCATCATTTGCTTAACAGAAAATGAACCAGAAGCAATAAATACCAGCAGCCTGTTTGATGCACTGCAATAATATTCCAGGTCCACATCCTCCATTTGGCCATTCATTAATGATTCCTAACACCAGCACAGCAGTGAAAGCCAATCATGTGAACTGATGTCATCAGCAATAATGGAGGTTTTTGATACAAGAGAAATATGAAAAAATAAACAGGACCTCTGAGCTACTTTATCCACCCAATCTCATTGCCATAAATTATTTACTGATAGAGACCGTCTCCGTCTATTCTCCTCAACACCTCTACAATTAGCCAGCTTTATAAACACAAAGAACATGAGTAACCAGGTTAAGGCTATCTAGCTGCCTGGGAACTTATGGCCATCAAAATAAATCTCCAAATCAGAGTTGTGGGGGAATTGGTGAGAATGGACATGGGTGAAACCTCCTCTATAGTACTGTGTCCAGTTCTGGTTGCCCCATTATAGGAAGGATATTATCAAGCTGGAAAATGTTCAGAAAAATTTTACATGGATGTTGCCGGGAATGAAAGGTTTGAGTTATAAGGAGAGGCTGAATAGGCTGGGTCTTCTTTCACTGGAGTGTAGGAAGTTGAGGGGTGCCCTTATAGAGGTTTATAAAATCATGGGCATAAATAAACATGAATGGCAGGTGTCTTTTCCCTATGGTGGGGATTTCAAGACATGTGTTTAAGGTGAGAAGAGAATGATTTAAAAAGGATGCGAGATGCAAGTTTTTTACACAGAGAGTGGTTCGTGTGTGGAATGATCTTCTCGAGGAAATGGTGGATGTGGGTACAGTTAAAATGTTTAAAAGACATTTAGATAAGTACATGAATAAGAAAGGCTTGCAGGGATATAGTCCAAGCATTAGCATGTGGGACTAGTTTAGTTTGGGATTATGGTCGGCATGGACTCGTTATACCAAAGGATATGTTTCTGTGCTGTATGTCTCTATGATTCTATAATGCCTTCATCTACTTTACTATCTCAGGTGACGGGGTTGCTTAGCTCAGTTGGCTGGACTGCTGATTTCTGTACAAGATGAAAAAACTGCATCCTGGAAGGACTGGGTCAAATATTCTAATAGGGAGTTTCATTAGTGCTATTGTCGAGAGGTTAGCCAGATTGGCGGGGGTTGTGAACTTGACAGTGAATTAGTGAGAAGCAAAACTCATAAAGGAAGTAAAAAATTAGAAAGCAAAAACAGAAGATGAAACATCCACAATAATCAGATAGAGTGAGAATAGAGATTAATGTTAAAAAAAACAGAATTATAGTCACCCTATCTGAATGCAAGCAGCATTATCAAAAAAAGATTTTTTAAATACACAAATTAAGTATGATTTAAATACCGTTCAGAAATTGTGACAATAGGATGACCAAGATTAGGAATTGCATATCCAAGGATATTTGGTCTTTAGGAGAGCTAGGTAAAAGGGAAGAGCTGGTGGAATAGCACTTTTAATAAGGGATGCGAGAACAGTACATTAGTGAGAAAGAATCTTTGATCCAAAGATCATGATATAGAACCGGTTTGGGTGGAGCTAAGAAATGACAAAGGTCTGCAAACATTGACGCAAGTTATTTATAGTTCACCAAACTGTATTGATAATATTGGGCACAGTATAAATCTAGGCATTGGAGTAATGCAATGTGGGTGATATAGGAATAATGGACTACTGCGATTCACACATAGACTACGTCAGTCAAATCAATGCTAACACAGTGGAAGATGAATTTCTGGAGTGTGTGTGAAATTGGTTTCTGGAGCAAAATGTTGAGCAGCCTATTAGGGGTCAGGCTATTTGCATTTAATGTTGTGTGATGAAAAAGAACAAATTAATAAGCTTGTTGTAAAGGAGCCTTTGGGAAAAATGACAATATGATCGAATTTGCATTAATTCAGAAATTACAGACTTATATCTGAAGAAAATACATTATGACTGTATGAGGGGTAAGTTGGCTATGGTGAATTTGGAAATTACAATAATTACAATTATTGGATGGTAGACTAGCGAGTATTTAAAAACAACTACAGGTCTACAACAGATATATATTCTTCTAAGGCACAAACATCCAAAGAGAAATGAAAATTTAACCATTGTAAATCAAGTAGGTTAAAGATTGCATGATACCAAAGGAAATGGCTTATATGGCTTCCTGAAAAAGGGTAAGCCTGAGGATTGGGAACAATTTAGAATGCAGCAAAGGAGGACAAAGAAACTAATTAAGAAAATAAAAAGAGCATATAGATACAAACTAATGAGGAACATAAAGGTAGACTGTAAACATTTTTTTAGGTACGTGAAAAGGAAAAGATTAGCTAGGACAAATGTGGGCCGAATATAAATTGGGACATGAATTATAGTGGGGAACAGGAAAATAATGGACAAACTAAATAGTTACTTTGCATCTGACTCCAAGGAAGAAAATATAGAAAATCTCCTAAAAATGTGAGATGACCAAGGGACCTATGAAACAGAGAAACTAAACAAAACAACCATTAGTAAAGCAGTAGTACTTGAAAAGTTAACTGGATTGAAAGTTGATAAATTTCCTAGTGTTGGGGAAGGTGGATAGAGAGATGGATTAATCGGTTATAATCTTTTGAAATTCTATAGATTCTAAAAAGGCTCATGCATTCTATAAAGTAGGAAATACAACCCCATTATTTTATAAGAGAATAGGAAGAGTAAAGAGATATATATCTGTTTTCTTGATGTCAACAGCAGCGAAAATGTTAGAATGCACGATTAGGTAAAGATAAAGTTGCTGTAGTTCCAGAGGACTACTGGAGAGAGATGATTGGTGGTAGTTTAACCTAAGGGTCACCACACCTCAGGCAAGGAACAAGGTTCATATTAACCTCAGCCAGTAGGGGAATTGAACCCAGGTTGTTATTGTCACTCTGCATCACGAACCAGCCATCTAGTCAACTTAGACAAACAAAAAAGAAAGGCTACTTCAAACCAAGGTCTCGGCCTAACTGCCTAGCTACCAAAATTGAGGATCACTGAGGTGAACACCAAAATAATATAAATGCTAACATCCAAAAGATACTGCACGAACATCACATCAATCCACCCTTTTTGGCTTAGACTCTGATCTATAGGTCTTGTGTATTTTTGCCTATAGTTTCCACCCATGATATTCCTAAACAAACTGTGTCCCATCAAACCTACCCATCCTATGTAACAATGAATATGCGTGCTTGTAACTAAATGGATGTTTAAATTGGTCAGATTTCACATTGTGATGATGTGTGGAATAGTGAGGTTTGATTTCCAGTGTATTATTCTCACCAGCCTGTTACTTGTGGGATATCATATGGATCAGTGTTAGGTCTATGGCTGTTAACAATCTACATAAATACTTTGATCATGGGGACCAATGACTCTTGTGGCACAGTGGTAGAACAAAGGACAATACAGCCCAGGAACAGGCCCTTCAGCCTCCAAGGTTGCGCTGACACATTTTACCCTTCCATACTAAAACTGTCTTCACTTACAGGATCCATATCCCTCTCTTCCCTTCCCATTCATGTATTTGTCCAGGTGCTTCTTGAATACTGCTATTGTGTCTGCTTCCAACATCTCGTCTGGCAGCGCGTTCCAGACACTCACCACTCTTAGTGTTGAAAAACCTGCCTCGCACATCTCTTTTAAATTCCACCCCCTGCCCAACTGTAACTTAAATGTGTGTCCTCAAGTAACTGACCAGTCCACCCTGGGAAAAGCTTCATACTTTCCACTCTATCCATGCCATTCACAATCTTATAAATGTCTATCAGGTCACCCCTCAACCTCCTGTGTTCCAGTGAAAACAAACCCAGTCTATCCAACCTATCTTCATAGCTAAAATCCCCCATACCAGGCAACATACTGGTAAACCTTTTCTGTACCCTCTTCAAATCATCCACATCCTTCTGGTAGTGTGGTGACCAGAACTGTACGCAATATTTCAAGTGAGAACGAAATAAAATCCTATAACTTCCAATGAAGGCAAGCATGCCATAGGCCTTTTTTACTACCTTATCTACCTGTGCTGCCACCTTCAGTGATCTGTGGACCTGCATACCCAGATCCCTCTGCATATCAATACTCCTAAGGGTTCTATCATTCACCGTATAATTTCCACCTTTACTTGACCTTCCAAAATGCATCACTTCACATTTGTCCAGACTAAACTCCATCTGCCAATTTTCTGCCCTTGCCTCCAACTAATCTATACCCTGCTGTATCCTCTGACAATCCTCATCACCAACCACAACACCATCAATCTTTGTATTGTTCACAAACTTATGAATTACACCAGGCACGTTCTCCTGCAAATCATCTATATAGACAACGAACAGCAGAGGTCCTAGCACTGATCCCTGTGGAACACCACTAGTCACAACCCTCCATTCCGAAAAGCATCCTTCCACCACTACCCTCTTATGATTAAGCCAGTTCTGTATCCATCTTGTTAGCTCACCCCGTGATACCATGTGACTTCACCTTTTGTACCAGTGTGCCATGAGGGACTTTGTCAAAGGCTTTACTGAAGTCTATGTAGACAACATCAACCACTTTTCCCCCATCAATCATCTTCGTCAACTCCTCAAAAAACTCGATCGAGTTAGTGAGGCACGACCTCCCCACACAAAACCATGTTGTCTATCGCTAAAAAGTCCATTTGCTACTAAACGCATATAGATCTTGTCCCTGAGAATCTTTTCCAATCATTTCCCTACCACTGACATGAGGTTCACGGGCCTGTAATTTTCTGGATTATCTCTGCTACCCTTCTTAAACAGTGGGACAACATTGTCTATTCTCCAGTCCCCTGGGACCCCACCTGTGGCCAAAGAGGATACAAAGATGTCTGTCAATGCTCCAGCAATTTGTTCGCTTGCCTCCCTCGATATTCTGGGATAGTTCCCATCAGGATCTGGGGATTTATCTATTTTGTTGCTTTTTAAGATGCACAACACCTTTTCCTTTTTAATAGCAACTTGGCTTAGAAATTTGACACTCCCTTCCCTGAGATCATCTTCCACCAATTCCTCCTCTTCGATGAATACAGTAAACAAAGTATTCGTTTAGGACTTCACCTACGTCTTCTGGCTCCACACATAGATTCCCTCCTTTGTCCTTGAGTGGGCCAACGTTTTCCCTGGATACTCTCTTACTTTTATATATATATAAATATATATATATAAAGCCTTGGGATTCTCCTTAATCATGTTTGCTAATGAATTCCATGACCCCTTTTAGCCCTTCTAATTCCTTATTTAAGTTATTTCCTACTTTCCTTATATATTTCAAGGGCTTCATCAGTTGCCATCCTCCTAGGCCTTACGTATGCTTCCTTTTTCTTTTTGACTAACGTCATAACATCTCTGGTCATCCAAGGTTCACATAACTTGCCATATCTATTCTTCAGTCTCACAGGAACGTGCGGCTTCTGAATTTGTATCTACTTCCATTTGCAATACTCCCACATGTCCGATGTGGATTTATGCTCAAACAGCCATCTCCAACCAACATTCTCCAGTTCCTGTCTAATATTGATGTAGTTCGCCTTTCCCCATTTTAACACCTTTACTCAAGGACTGCTGTTATCCCTATCTATGAGTACCTTAAAACTCATGGCATTATAGTCACTACTCCCAAAATGCTCCTCCACTGAAATTTCACTCATTCATCTGGCCAGGCTCTTTTCCGAAAACCAGATCCAGTATATCCCCTTCCCTGGTTGGACTGTTTACATACTGTGTCAAGAAAACCTCCTGAATTGTCCTTACAAATTCTACTCTACCCAAGTGCTGATAGTGTCCTTACTTCTGAGCCAGGAGAACTGGGTTCAAGTCCCACCTACTTCAGTGTTGCACAATAACATCTCTGAAGAAGTTGATACAAAAAATAGCATCATAGAGGTGTACAGCACGGAAATAGACCCTTTGGTCCAACTTGTCCATGTTGACCAGATATCCTAAACTAATCTAGTCACTTTGCCGCCTTTTGGCCCATATCCCTCTCAATCCTTCCTATTCATGTACACTTCCAGCTGCCTTTTAAATGTTGTAATTGTACTAGCCTCCATCACTTCCTCTGGCAGCTTATTCCATACACCCACCGCCCTCTGTGTGAAAAAGTTGCCCCTTAGGTGCCTTTTAAATGTTTCCCCATTCACCTTAAAACTGTGCCCTTTAGTTTTGGACTCCCCTACCCTGGTGAAAAGACTTGGCTATTCACCCTGCCCATGCCCCTCATGATGTTATAAACCTCTATAAGGTCACCACTCAGCCTCCGACGCTCCAGGGAAAATTGCCCCAGCCCATTCAGCCTCTCCCGGTAGCTCATACCCTCCAACCCTGGCAATATCCTTGTAAATCTTTACTGAACCCTTTCAAGTTTCACAACATCTTTCTTACAGCAGGGTGACCAGAACTGAACACAGTATTCCAAAAGTGGCCTAATGTTTGAATGTGGAGACCAATGACTCTTGTAGTACAGTGGTGGCCTCTGAACTGGGAGACCCACCTCCTCTGTAAGATCTCTGAGCAGGTTAACTGGGAAAGTATCTGAAAATGGAGATCAATTGTGATATTTCCAAATTTGCTGACAACGTAAATCAGATTGGAAATGCAAGTTGTGAGGAGGCTTCAAGAGGACCTTGACAGGTTAAGTGAACGGTTTAGAATGTGGCAGTTGGAATACAATGCGAATAAATGTGGTTATTCACATTGGTGCAGAAAGGCAGAATATTTTATTAAATGGGGAGAGGTTGGGAAGTGCAGTGTCCAAACGGACCTGGGTGTCCTTATCCATGAGTTACTAAATGTTTGCATGCGGGTGCAACAAATAATTATGAAGGCTATCGGTATGTTGGGGGAGGGACCTCTTGTGGTGCAGTGCTAGTGTCCCTAATGTAGTGATTGTAATGAGGTCAGCCAGCTGGGCCTCAAAAAATGAGCTCCCTGATTGGGGCTGTTAATCTGGTCCAATCAGGCAGCTCGGACTGACAGATACAAAGTGAGGTGTAAGGAAGTTGCACGCAGTAGTCCCTTACAATTGCAGGTAGTGGTGTTTCACAGACTCCCAGTCCAAATGCTTATTTTGCGGCACTGTGGAGTCCATGGACCATGTATATATTCATTGTAGGCATCTGCACTCCCTTTATAGTTAACTGAAAAACCTTTTATTATGTTTTTGGTTGCACTTCAGCCCCACGCTCCTGACCTATGGGCTCCCAGTGTGGAGGGGTGTGGGCAAATTGGAGGATCTCCTCATGGGTCTGCTGCTGAGCCTGGCCAGGCTGGCTATAAACAGGTTCTCAGGCAGTGGGCCGGGTTGGGGCTTCGTCGCTGCTGACTTCCTGCCCTTGTTTTGCGGTTACGTTTGAGCCCAAGTGTCCATCAGTGCTCTTGATGCCTTTAGGGAAAGGTGGGAACTGCAAGGTTGGCGGGGGGTAGGGGTGGAATGCTTTATATCCTCCTCCAATTCTATTTTGATTTAATCCCTACGCTCCTCCTTCACTTTCTTCACGTAAGCTTTGCACTTATCAGGCTTTGCTTGTTAATGGTTCACTGGCCACATGCGGTGCTTTCCTGGTGGTGGGAAATACGAAGTTCTGGCACAATGGTGCCTTTTTACTGAATCACTACACATACACACACGCAGTCACGAGTGATGTGGGGGAATAAAAAGAGAAAAAAAAAACAGTAAATTCAGGTCTCCTCAGTTTGGGGACTGGCTTTAAGCTGGCTGGTCACAGCCTAGAAAGGAAAAATGAACAAAAAAGGGGAAGTGTCAGAGGTAGTGACACCGACGGCTGGCCGAAGAGGCAGTACTAAAGTCAGGGATAGTTCATTTGTAACTAAGGGTGACTTGGCGATGGGATACCAGCTCCTGTGAAGATAATTCACTTACCCAGGGACAGTGAGGCACAGGTTCACGTCCCGCCTACTCCAGAGGTGTGTGATAACATCTCTGAAGAGGTTGGTTAGGAAAAATAGGAATGGTATGTTGGGCTTCATCACAACAGGATCCGAGAACAGGAGTAAAGTTGTCTCAGTAGGCCCTAAGTTGAAAGGTTGATTCCCTTATTTGAGGGAGGGATATACCTATCATACAGGAAGTAAAATGGATAATCGCCTGGGATGGTGAAATTATCTATGAGAAAGCATAGAAGAATGTGGGTCTGAATTCCTCAGAGTTTTGGAAAAATTTAAGATGATCCTCCAAGGCGCTGATAGGATGAATGTCGTTGGGCTATTTCTTCTGCAAAATTACTAGAACCACATGGTCTCTAAAAGGGGGCGTGAACTGCTCGTAACCTTTTGATTCTGTTACAGTTAAACTTGACCTATTAAAAAGATATTTAAAAAAAAACAGGTTTAATACAAAGTATAACGTCATGAAGCACTGGCGAATGTTATTTTGTTTTAAAAGAAAAACAAAAACCCTGCGTGAATTAAGGAACCCGTTCGGAAACGCTGACTCAGAGGAAGAACTCTTCTGAGCAGTGGGACGGCAGTTTCACGATTTATTTCACTTTCGCTGTTCAGGGAGCAGCAAAACCAAACCGGAGTCGGGGCTCGGTCTCTGCGCGACAGCGAACCAGAAAATGAAGCGAACGTGCCCGATGTTGTTGGTGTTGTCTTTGCTGGTGAGTGAATTCCAATCGTGACGGTGAAGAGGTAGGAAGTAAGGTGCAGGTTTGAAAGCACGGCCAGGCTGTAGGGTTACACAAGGAGCTGTCTGTTAGCCCCCCAGCGCCTTCAGTGGATCGCCTTTAACATGGACAGGAGGAGCGTTAGCTATCAGGGGCAGCGTGTTGCTTTAGTTTTGTCGTTTAGATTTGTTGAGTCCTGTACAACGCCCAGACTCGACACTCATGGAAATCAAAACTGACCACTTTTTGCATTCAGCACCCCCCAACCCAAGAAGTGCCATTGATTGTGTGACGTTCACACCACACTGTAGGAAGGCAAAAAAAAATCGTACCTTCTGTATACAGATCGTCCAGTGTTTATTCCACAGTTGGGCCACAACCCTCTCTTGTACTGACACTTTAAAGAGCACATGACTACAGCATTAGCGGAAAAAGACTGTGATGTATTTTTGATACCTTCTGTTTCTTTTTATTGCTGTAAGTAAATAATTTTGGTGTTTGTGTGATTTTTAGAACGTAAGAATTCAGAGCAGGAGCAGGCAATTCGGCTTCTCAAGCCTGTTTCCCCATTCCACACGATCATAGCTGATTTCATCTTGGACTCAGCTGGTTTCCTGCCGCTCTCCATAACCTTTCAAGCCGTTACTAATTAAAAATCTGCCTGTCTCCTGTTTAAATTACTCGATGTCCCAGTGCCCATCACATTCTGGGATCTTGACTTCCACAGATTCACGTCCCTTTGTGAGAAATAATTCTTCCTCATCTCCTTTTGAGATCTGCTACCCCTTATCCTGAAACTAAACTAAGTCTCATTCTAGATTGCCCCACATTGTAAGCATTCTACTCTATGTCTTCTTTGCCAATTCCGTTCAATTCTTTTCCTTTTTTAAAAATTCCCCCCACACTACCACTGCACCCAATTCCCTTTCATATCTTATATACCTCAATCAGATATCCTCATATTCTTCTAAACTCCACAGAGCATAGGCTTAAACTGCTCAAACTCTCTTCAAAAGACAAAACCCTCATCTCTGGAATCAATTTAGTGAACCTCTTCTGAACTGCCTCCACAAACAGGGGAACCACATCTGTATGCAATATTCATTTGTTCTGGTGATGTGAGCAGCACGGTCAAGGCTACTATTTATTGCATGAATTTGAGGTGGTGAACTGTGTTTTTGCATTGTTGATATCTTCGGGGTGTAGATACATCCACGGTATTTTTTTCTGTAGCATTTTGATAGAACTGAGTGGCTTCTTGTGCCATTTCAGCGGTCAGAAGTGAGTCATGTTGTTGTGGTTTGGAATTTTGCGTAGTGTACATGGGGTAAGGAGTACATTACCTCCCCTGAAGGATAGCACTGATCTAAGCGGGTTTCTACGACAACCTGGTAGTTACATGACCATTATTAATGTGGTTAGCATTTCATTCTGATTAATTCATTAAAATTTCACCCCTCCCCCCACTCCTGCAGAGGGACTTGAACACTTGTTTCGGGTGTGTTAGTTTGGGCCTGTGTGTTACTAGCCCAGTAGTATCACTACTGTTCCTAATTTGGAACAATATTATATATTTACACTTGTTTATTTGAATGCTTGTTGCTTCCTGTGCCAAGTGTTAGTACGAATCTAATAAACTCTGCAAAAGATGTTTTTTCTAAACAATAAAAATACGAAGGAAAATTTTAGTGATATACATAGCTATATTAAATAATAAATGCTATAATGTATCAGTTTGTCACTTTAAACTTAAATTGCAAAGAAAACTCTTCTTTTTAAGAACAGTATTCCTGTAAGTGTATTTCCCCTAAGATAGTGACTCATATTGGAGTTGTTTCTCTTGTACTAGCAATCAACAGGGTGATGCCTTAATGACCTATCATGTGAAAGACTGACAGTTTACTGTAATGAGATTTATGGTTTGAAAAGCTTTATGGTTTAAAAAGCCAAACCCACTCCTCTGATCATCCATCAAACACAAACCTCACACTCGCACGCTATCTCACTTGCGCTGACGCTCACACACTCGTACCCACACTGTTTCATGCTCACACTCTCTAACTCACGCTCACACTCACATTCATACTCACATTCACACTCTTTCACACACACACAGATCCAGGCATCAGGTTAAATAATAGACAAAAGCAAAGACTTTTTCTTGCTAGTTAATAATTGGTAACAAATATTAAAATAATGACAAATTTTGCTCAGCTGTCGTATTTGAATCGTAAGGCTGACGGTATGGTTTATTTGGTAATGAAAAAGTGAGAATAGCAGGGGCTGAATTTTCAAAGTGAGGTTGAATACATTATCTGGATAATTTCTGACTTCTCCACTGTATTAACAGTAGTAATGACCTTGTTATGCAGATCCTAAGCTTGGCATCCACTGCCTCCAAAACAGGAGCAGCAAAAGTAGGCATCAGCAATGAGGTGGCCTGCCATGGCCTTTTCAAAGAGAGCAGACCCCCTCCTCACTGGGTTTGGAGGATAGTCAAGGTCTGACGCAGTTGAATTTAAACACAAAGGTAAACATTTTAATTTAAGCCATTAAAGGGGGAAGTCAATGCAGCCACATGCAGACTGGACCAGGTAAGGATGGTAGTTTCCTTCCCTAAAGGGCATTAGTGTACCAGATGGATTTTTCCCAACAATGGTTTACAGTCACCGCTTAATTCTATATTTATATTGAATTCAAATTCCACCATCTACTGTGGTGAGATTTGAACCCCAGGTCACTTGAACATTACCTGGGCTTCTGGATTAACAAGCAATAATCCCACTAAAACATCATCTCCTCACGTTAGCCAACCTACTATCCAACCTGTTCTGAGGAACATGAATAGGAAGGGTTTAGAGGGATATGGGCCAATTGCTGGCAAATGGGACTAGATTTATGTAGGATATCTGGTTGGCATGGCAGAGTTGGACCGAAGGGTCTGTTTATGTGCTGTGTGTCTCTTTGACTCTATGAATTGCAGTACAGTTCTGCTATTGCTGATGACCCACAGTACCTCATGGATGCCCAGTCTTGAGTTGCTAGATCTGTTCAAAGTCTGACCCATTTAGCAAGGTGATAGTGCCACACAGTTCGATAGAGGTTATTCTCAGTTTGAAGGTGGGACTTCACAAGGACGATGCAGTGATCACTCTTACGAATTGTTATGCTTTTCCATCTTGTTGGCTCCCTCACCACCTGCCACAGATCCAGTCTAGCATCTATGTCCTTGAGCTAGTCAACTCCTAAATCAGTAGTACTGCTGTTGAAGGTTCCTGTCCAGAATACTTTCAATGCCCTTGTTACCCGCACTGCTGTCTCCAAGTGATGATGAATGATTTGTCAGGAGTGGAGTATTGCGGGGCGGAGGTTAGATATGTAGTAATCAGGAGGAGGTTTTCTTGTACATCTTTGATTCAATATCATGAGACTTCATGTGGTCCAGAGTCAATGTTGAGGACTTGCAGGGCAGCTCCCCTGCTGACTGTGCCCTGTTGTTTTTCCACATCTGATGAGCCTATCCTTCTGGTGGGACAGGAGAAAACCAGGAATGGTGGTGGTGTTTTTTGGGATACTGTTTGTAAGGTATTAGAATAATTCTGTGTTAGACTGTTGCTTGTCTGGTGTGTGAGGCAGCTCTCCCAATTTTGGCACGAGCCTTCAGATGTGATCAGACACCAGCTAAACGGCACTCTGCAGGGTTGATTTTGCTGATGCCTTCATTGATGTCCAGTCTATCTGGTTGCATTCTTCTTTTTTCAGACTTCCTAGCAGTTCTTCTGTCACATACAGGCCAGACCAGATAAGAACAGCAGTTTTCCTTCCCTAAAAAAAAAACTTTGGTGACCCATTTGGGTTTTTAGGCCAATGGTTTCATTATCATCGTTAGACTCTTAATTCTAGATTTTTATTGAATTCACCAGCTGCTGTGGTGGGATTTGAACCCGGGTACCCAGAACATCACCAACCCCATGACTACACTGCACCATCACCTCCATGTCTTGTCATAACTATTACTCACTAATAAGAATAGATTTTTGCATGCTAGATTTCATTCTTGAAGTTTTTGGCTCATTTATTTTAAATATCTTACATGTGATTATGTTTCATAATTTAACTAGAATCTTACTTTTTTTCTTTGTAAATAATTTTCTTGGGGCAACTTTATAGATATCCTACATCATTGTTCTATCCAATCGTGTTTTGCAGATTGTGACAGATGCCCATCAATCTACCTCCGAGGAGAGGAATGCTGTTCAAAATAGTTTATCAAATGCCAATATTTCAAGTCCTGTACGGAGATGGCCTGTAAAACGACGTTTCCGAAGGAATGATAATTGTCCAGATTTTTCGTCATCAAATTGCAACAAATGTAAGCCAGGTAAGTGAATGTTAACTCTGAACACGTACGTTGCATTGCATTGCTGCCATATCTGCAAACTACTTTTAAATAGCACATATTGGAAACCTTTAATAACAACAAAAACCTGCATTACTGTAATGCTTTCACTAAAGTGCAGTCACACAAAAATGGTACCAAGACACTGAAGGATTCATTGGCTTGGCGAAAGATGTGGGATTTAGGTAGGGCCTTTCAGGAGATGAGATATTTGAGAAGTAATGGCATGGCTATGAATGAGATGGGCAAGGCAGTGGCGGAAGGGAGAAGAGAGGTTTGCATAAAATGATAGAATCTAAGGAAGGAACATTAGCGGTTTGGAGGATAGTCAAGGTCTGACGCAATTGAATTTAAACACAAAGATAAATATTTTAATTTAAGCCATTGTGGGGAGGGGGGTCAACATAGTGGGCCTCTGCAGCCACAGGCAGACTGGACCAGGTAAGGATGGCAGCTTCCTTCCCTAAAGGGCATTAGTGTACCAGATGGGTTTTTCCCAACAATGGTTCACAGTCATCGCTTAATTCTAGATTTATATTGAATTCAAATTCCACCATCTACTGTGGTGAGATTTGAACCCCAGGTCACCTGACCATTACTTGGGTCTCTGGATTAACAAGCAATAATCCCACTAAGACATGATCTCCCCATGTTAGCCAACCTACTATCCAAGTACTATCCGACCTGTTCTGAAGAAGGGTCCTTGAACCAGAAATGTTAACTCTGATTTCTCTCCACACTGCTGCCAGACCTGCTGAGATTTTCCAGCAATTTCTGTTTTTGTTTCAGATTTTTAGTGTCCACGGTTCTTTTGGCTTTTTCCCCACTATCCAAGCTGATGTATTACCCCTCACGCCATGTGATCTTGTGCGTTAACCATTTGTTTGGCCTCATATCAAATGCTTTCTGGAAGTCTAGATAAGCTATAATCTACACTTTGCTTGTTACATCTTTAAAAATCTCTAGCAAATCAAACGTGATTTTTCCTTCATAAAATTATGCTGATTCTGTTGGATTGTGTTTTGACTTTCCAGTTATCCTCTTGTTACTTCCTTAATAATGGATTCTAACACTTCTCAATAACCTATGTTAAACTATCTGGACTACAGTTTCCTACCTCTGCATCCCTCCCTTCCTTTTCGAATAATGGTGCAAAAGTAGCATTTTTCAATCCACTGGAACCTTTCTCACATCCAGGGAATTTGGAATATTATAACCAATGGATCCACTATCTCTGCTGCAATTTCCTTTAATACCCAAAGATATCGGCCATCAAGGCCTGGGGACTTTCTGCCTTCAGTCCCAGTAGTTTGCTCAGTACTTTTTTCCTGGTGATGATGATTGTTCTTAATTCCTCCCTTGTTATAATCTCTAGTACCATCCCAATAGTAATGGGTAATGCAGTGTCATCCACCTTGAATACTGAAGCTACGTACTGATTTAGTGACTCTGCTATTTCAGTGTTCCCATTACTAATTCCTCAGTCTCCTGCTCCAAGGGGTCAACAATCACTTTAATTACTCTTCCCTTTTATATATTTGCGGAAGTTTTTACTATGGGTTTTTATAGTTTGTGCTAGTTTTGTTTCATAATTTGCTATTGCTCTTTTTATTATTATTTTAGTAACCTATGTTGATCGTTAATTTTCCCAATCTTCCAGCCTGTCACTTACCTTTGCAGTTATGGTATGCCTTAGTTTTTGTTTCTTTATTATCTATAACTTCCTTGCTTAGCCATGGATTTTATTTTTAACCCCCTTACGGTCTGTCTTCCTCCCCGAAATATATTTTAGTTGGGAGAGATTGAATATCTCCTTAAAAAAAAAAAATTGTCACTGCTCATCAACTATCTCACCTTTTAGTCTTTCTGTCCAGCGCATTGAGGCCAGATGTGTTTCCATGCCTGTATAATAACATTAGTTTAAACCCATAATGCTAGTGTAGGACTCCTGTTTCTTATCCTTGAACTGAGTTTGAAATTCTAGCATGCTATGATCACTCTTCCCTAGCTGAATCTTTTCCACCTGATTACAACTACATTTCTCCTTCCTCCTGTCTCTTGAATGGCTTCCTGTTAATTAATACCATCTCAATACATAATACCACATTCAGAATTGCCTGTTGCCTGGTTGACTCCACAGCATATTACTCCAAGAACCAATCCCTAATACATTCAAGTGAATTTTTCTTCAAAGCTGCCTTTGCCAATTTGATTAATCCAGCCATGATTATTGTTATACCTTTCCTCTAAGCTCCCAGTATTTCCTGGGAGCTTACACTCTGCTCACTGTCGATCTACTATTTTGAGACATATAGATTACTCCTGTTAGGGACTTCTTTTCCTTTACTATTTCTTATTTCTACCCAGGCTGATTCTACATCTTGATAGAATCATAGAATTCCTACAGTGTGGAAGCAGGCATTTCTGCCCATTGAGTCCACATCAACCCTCCAAAGAGCAAAAAAAAAGACTCAGACCCACCCTTATCCTATCCCTGCATTTCCCACCTTAGACACTATGGGCAATTTCCCATGGCCAATCCACCTCATCTGCACATCTTTGGACTGTGGGAGGAAACCCACACAGACATGGGAAGAATGTGCAAACTCCACACAGACCCGAGACTGGAATTGAACCCAGGTCCTTGGGGCTGTGAGGCAGCAGTGCTAACCACTGAGCCACCCCAGTGTTGATATCATTTCTTACTATAGCACTGATCCCATCCTTTGCTAACAAAGTTACAATACCTCCTTTTCCTTCCTTCCTGTCCTTTTGAAACACTGAGTACCCTTGGATATTCACTTCCCAAACCTGCTCCCTGCAACCAAGCCTCCGTAATTGCAACCAAATCATAACCATTACTCTCTATTTGCACTGTTAAGTCATTAATTTTGTTCCAAATGCCTTGTGCATTCAGATACAAAACCATGAAACATGCTCTCTTCACAAATGTTCCTCCTCTTGTCCAATTCCTGGGTGTGATATGATGTTCCCATAGTCTTTCCCCTTTCTTTTCTGGTAACAATCAACCTAATCACTAAACTGCACTCTTGTCTTCTCCTTTAACTTGGACTTTCTAATTTTCCATGCAGTTGGTTCTGGGACCATCACTAAACCTCTCTGTAGTCCTGGTTCACCCAGTATGATTCAGGTGGAGTCCATCCCGTTGGAATAACTCCTTCCTTTCCTAATACTTATGCCAATGTCCCATGAATTGGAACCTGTTTCTCCCAAACAAATCTTTCAGCCATTAATTTACCTCTTTAATCTTATTGACTTTGTGCCAATTAGCTTGAGGCTCAGGTAGTAATATGGAGATTATGACCTTTCTGGTTCTGCATTTTAATTTAACCTCCAACTGCTGATATTCCCACAGCAGAACCTCATTCCTCTTTCTTCTTATAACATTTGTACCTACGTGGACCACGTCAATAGGATCTTTCCCTTCCCAATCCAAGTACCTCTGCAGCCCAGATGAGACATCCTGAACCTGAGCACCAGGCAGACAACACGGGCTTTAGGACTCTCCAACCTGTTTATTTGCCTGACTATGATCCCAGATCCCAATTACATTTCTCCTTCCTCCCCACTCTTGAATGGCTCCCTGCACCATGGTGCTGTGGTCAGTTTGCTCATCCTCCCTACAGCCCCGACTCCCATCCATACAGGGAGCAAGAACTCGAACTTGTTAGACGAGCTCAAGGGCTGATGCTACATTAACAGTACTTCCTGAATCTCTCTACCTACCGTGCTTGTAGTCACCCTCTTGTTCCTGTCCACAGACCAAATTCGAGAGAGTTAATCCCAAAGGTGTGACTGCCTCCTGAAACACAGTGTCCAGGTTAACTATTCCCCCATCCCTGATGTGTTGCAGGTTAAGTTCAGACTCCACCACATCAATTCTCTTTCAGAGTTGCTCAACCAACCAAGATTTAGTACAAGGTGTAGAGCTGGATGAACACAGCAGGCCGAGCAGGAAGGCTGACATTTCGGGCCTAGACCCTTCATCAGAAATGGGGGAGGGGAAGGGGGTTCTGAAATAAATAGGGAGAGAGGGGGAGGCGGATAGAAGATGGATAGAGGAGAAGATAGGTGGAGAGGCAACGGACAGGTCAAAGAGGCGGGGATGGAGCCAGTAAAGGTGAGTGTAGGTGGGGAGGTAGGGAGGACGGACAGGTCAAGGGGGCGGGATGAGGTTAGTAGGTAGGAAATGGGGGTGTGGCTTGAGGTGGGAGGAGGGGATAGGTGGGAGGAAGAACAGGTTAGGGAGGCGGGGACGAGCTGGGCTGGTTTTGGGATGCGGTAGAGGGAGGGGAGATTTTGAAGCTTGTGAAATCCACATTGATACCATTGGGCTGCAGGGTTCCCAAGCGGAATATGGGTTGCTGTTCCTGCAACCTTTGGGTGGCATCGTTGTGGCACTGCAGGAGGCCCAGGATGGACATGTTGTCTGAGGAATGGGAGGGGGAGTTGAAATGGTTCGCGACTGGAAGGTGCAGTTGTTTATTGCGAACCGAGCGTAGGTGTTCTGCAAAGCGGTCCCCAAGCCTCCACTTGATTTCCCCGATGTAGAGGAGGCCACAACGGGAACAGCGGATGCAGTATACCACATTAGCAGATGTGCAGGTGAACATCTGCTTGATGTGGAAAGTTTTCTTGGGGCCTGGGATGGGGGTGAGGGGGGAGGTGTGGGGGCAGGTGTAGCACTTCCTGCGGTTGCAGGGAAAAGTGCCAGGTGTGGTGGGACTGGAGGGGAGTGTGGAGCAGACAAGGGAGTCACTGAGAGAGTGGTTCCTCCGGAAAGCAGATAAGGGTGGAGAGGGAAAAATGTCTTTGCTGGTGGGGTCGGATTGCAGATGGCGGAAGTGTCGGAGGATGATGCGTTGGATCCGGAGGTTGGTGGGGTGGTACGTGAGATTGGGAATTGGGAATTCCTTTGCCTCCGCCGCATCTGCTCCCAGGATGAGGCATTCCACTCCCGTACATCTCAGATGTCCTCGTTTTTCAAGGACCGCAGCTTCCCCCTCTCAGTGGTCAAGAACGCCCTCCATCGTGTCTCCCACATTTTCCGCAGCTCATCCCTCACACCCCGTCCCCGCAATAACAGCCAAAAAAGAATCCCCCTCATCCTCATGTACCAGCCCACCAACCTCCGGATCCAACGCATCATCCTCCGACACTTCCGCCATTTGCAATCCGACCCCACCACCAAAGACGTTTTTCCCTCCCCACCCTTATCTGCTTTCCGGAGGGACTCCTCTCTCCATGACTCCCTTGTCCGCTCCACACTCCCCTCCAGCCCCACCACACCCGGTACTTTCCCTGTAACCGCAGTTAGTGCTACACCTGCCCCCACACCTCCTCCCTCCCCCCCCATACCAGGCCCCAAGAAGACTTTCCACATCGAGCAGATGTTCACCTGCATATCTGCTAATGTGGTATACTGCATCCGCTGTACCCGTTGTGGCCTCCTCTACATCGGGGAAATCAAGCGGCAGCTTGGGGACCGCTTTGCAGAACACCTCCGCTCGGTTCGCAGTAAACAACTGCACCTCCCAGTCGCGAACCATTTCAACTCCCCCTCCCATTCCTCAGACGACATGTCCATCCTGGGCCTCCTGCAGTGCCACAACGATGCCACCCAAAGGTTGCAGGAACAGCAACTCATATTCCGCTTGGGAACCCTGCAGCCCAATGGTATCGATGTGGATTTCACAAGCTCAAAATCTCCCCTCCCTCTACCGCATCCCAAAACCAGCCCAGCTCGTCCCTGCCTCCCTAACCTGTTCTTCCTCCCACCTGTCCCCTCCTCCCACCTCAAGCCACACCCCCATTTCCTACCTACTAACCTCATCCCGCCCCCTTGACCTGTCTGTCCTCCCTGGACTGACCTATCTCCTCCCTACCTCCCCACCTACACTCACCTTTACTGGCTCCATCCCCGCCTCTTTGACCTGTCTGTTTCCTCTCCACCTATCTTCTCCTCTATCCACCTTCTATCCGCCTCCCCCTCTCTCCCTATTTATTTCAGAACCCCCTTCCCCTCCCCCATTTCTGATGAAGGGTCTAGGCCCGAAACGTCAGCCTTCCTGCTCCTCTGATGCTGCTTGGCCTGCTGTGTTCCTCCAGCTCTACACCTTGTTATCTCAGATTCTCCAGCATCTGCAGTTCCTACTATCTCTGATACAACATTTAGTACAGATGTGGTCACTGTGAACCACAATGATGTCCACCAGCTCCCACATCATACAGGTACAACAAATTGTCTAGCCCAGCACCTTTATTTTATTTACTTAGCTGTTAATTTGATTTTTAAAAATTTCTTACTGGTCTTTTAGATTTTTAATCTGTGAAACATTTCTCCTATTTTCTTGTAGTCTGAAAGCAATTTATAATAGGCATTCAGATTAGCAGCCATTACCAAATAGTTAATTTATAGTTTTCCCTGTGATGTCATTCTCTTTTGTCCCTAATCCTGTGCCTCAATTTATCCTGTTAAAAATACCTTATAAACTATAAACCAAAAAAATGCAGAAATTCCCGTTCTGCATTGAATTCCCGTTATGCTCCACAATCCTAGAAACACTCACTCAGTTGTACTCTTTCTGACTGCTTGTGTGAAGCTTACTGATTGGATTAGTTCAGTCTGGAGATGAAAATAGACGCATGGATGGGGATTTCAGTAGATGATAGACTATGAAAGGTGCAAAGTTGGATGATTTATTTTTGTAATGGCAACCAAATTAAGCTCAAATCTACCACCAATATTTGGCTCGATTCTCCTGAAGTGTTAGGTATTTTGATGTATTCAAAATGGTTTGAACTGCACTATCTTTTTAAAATCCTTTCTCTATTATTGGTTAGATGCTGCATTTTGGTCTGGTCCTCATTCACATTTTTTGCTCTTAGGTACTTATCTGTTAAGCTGCTCTTGCAATTGTGAACAGTGTAAAGACGGCGAATTTACAGATGCTGAAAATCTCTTGGATAAATGTGAGCGATGTACGCAATGCCAAGAGCATGATGGTAAGGATATGTTTTTTTTTAAGTGAGGTACTTCTGGAAACTGTTCACTAACTGCTCCAGATTATGTGTACCAAATATTGAATGTATTCCAGTAAAATACAACCAGATCCACACAGCACAGAAGTTCATTTGGCCTTTTTGGCTTGTGCTGCCAAATTAAAAAGAAACATCCTTTGCAATGCAGAATGGCTTTCAAGTCTGACATTTGTTGCCCAATATTTAATACAGTTATGTTGTTTGCTTGCTCACCTCAAAGAACAATTCCCACTCTGCAATTTCTCATTGAAATATAAACTAACTTCCAATCTGTAGCATCCTTTGAATGTGCCTCCAACACCCTATCAAGTAGCATATTCTAAATCACAACAGCTTATAACAATCAAATGAAATCTTCATCTTCCTTTATAGTTCTTTTACCAATTTGTTACGTCTTTGAATTCTTACTGGTGGAAACATTTTCTCGTCATTTATTCTTCACAAAAAGCTTTCGTAATTTTGAGCACGTCTACTAAACCTTGCCCTTGTCTTCTCTGCTCTGAGAAGTTTCATCCGTTTCTGGAGTGTCTCCACAATACTCAAGATATTGATGGAATAGTGAATTGTTTTATGGCCATATGGCAATTTATTAAAATTAAAGCCTGAAGAGTTATGGCATGGAGTTGGATTTTGCAGCCTATGATGAACAAACAGCAACAGTTGTGCATTATACTTAACATGCCCACAGACCTTCAATTGAGGTTTACATTAGATCTTCTGGTGATGAGAGAAGCCTTTTAGTGCAATGGCCACTATAGCAGATCTGGGACTTGTACGAATAGAGTTCGAAGCTGCGTATTGCCTGAAACAATCGGCTTGAAGAATTGTCATAAGTAGGTAGTGGAAGCTGATACTTTTGTGACTTTTAAAGGGCGTCTTGACAAATATATGAATAGGATGGGAATAGAGGGATATGGTCCCTGGAAGGGTAGAGGGTTTTAGTTGCGACGGGCAGCATGTCGGTGCAGGCTTGGAGGGCCGTAGGGCCTGTTCCCGTGCTGTAATTTTCTTTGTTCTTTGTTCTAGCACAGAGCCTAAACCAGGAAGTAGCAGTTAGACTATTAAAGAAAATGTCTAATAGTCTATAGAAAGTGAAATAAAGAGAGCATTGGAAAGATTGAGCATGAGGGATTAAAGAGATGGAAAGAGAAAGTAAAAGCAAAGTTTAAAAAATTCTATTGTAATTAAAGCCTGAAAGAGTGAGACTCCATATTTTAAAGAAGTTATTTTTCAGATGCAGAGAGGTTGTTTGGTAGGCTTATTGCATGGAAAATTTATTTCCACTAGAATGAGTATGTCTTAATATTTTAGATGAGGTTGGTGGGCATTTAGTAAGTACTTCTTACAACTTCATACCCTTTTGTATACTTAAATTCTGAGTCCCTACTGCGGCAAAGCTTTGGGAGTAGCAGGAAATTTGGACAAGAGTTTTCTGATTTCTGTATTTGGCTGTGCATGTGGTGCAGTTGCTGGAATTTGTCCAATTTACTTTTCAATAAGGGTGAACAGTGATGGCCTTACCATTATTTCTACTGTAAAATCCAAGCAATCAATTGACAACTGCAGCCTGGGACTTGTACTTTTGAAACTAAGGGTTTCTAAGCTGGCTCAGCGTTTTATTTATGGTGAACCTTTGAAAGATCTGGGGTGAGAAAATTTTGCAGGGTTGCTGCTACCCTACAACCTATTCCTTCTTCAAATGCCCACTAGTATGTAGAAATTGAGTTACTGGTGTACTTCAGAACCAATGGAGCAGGAGCAAGACTTAGTTTCTGCTTCCCACTGTGCCTTCAATGAAGGAATAGGTCTCGGGGTGGGAGCGACTCTGATATTTCATCGCCCTGGAGGCTTGTAATTTCCACTGGAAGTGAACATCAAATTAATTAGGAACTCATAAAAGGAGAATTTGAGAAGCAGTTTCTAAACAATATTGTGAAAATGTAATTGGTATAAAGTTCAGACTGTTGGCTGAGGCATGCCAGACCACTTGCTCATGAGGACACTGCTGCTTACACAGTGAGCCTATGTTGAAAGCACACAGAACCTGATAGAAGTTTAAGGTTCTTGTGAAGATTTGTAGCTCGGGTTGTGGATGAGTTGTTGACTTGCTCACTGAGCTGGCTGGTTATAGTTCAGATGTTTTGTCACTGTGCTAGGTAACATCATCAGTGTTGCCTCCAATGAAGTGGTGTTATTCTACTCTGCTTAGTATTTATGTGATCCGGTCTGTTGAGGTGTTTTGTGCCATTTCCGTATAGGATCTAATTCCACATGTTTATTGATTGCATCATGGGTGGAGAAGCAGACCTCTAGGAATTCATGTACGTGTCCATGGTTAGTGTGAGCTAGGATGGTCACGGGATCCCAGTTAAATTGATGGCCTTTGTTGTCTGAACTGGAGATAGAGACAGCTGCACGCACACAGACTCATGCATGTGCGCAGGCACATAAGCACGTACAGAAATGTGCGAATGGACACAAACACACAGACCTTCCTGCGCGCGTGTGCTCACACACACATCTCCTCCGTTCCTAGGGTCACACGAGACCTGCAGTACTTGGCAGACTGAGTGTCATGACTTACGGAAGTCTGCTGAACAGTCTCACCATCGCTTAGGGGATAGCCTGTTCCACAAGTTATGTGGCATGCGGCTAAAGATCAAGAAGAAATACAGGAGAAGAAAGGATAGAGGCAACTTAAGCAGACCCTTTCTGCATGTCTTTCAAGTATCATACTAATAACCACAGCCCCCATTCAAATGTTAGTGGGAGAACATTTAGGGGATAGAACTCATTGTCAGCCTAAATGATAATAGAATGATAATAGAAAATGGGCTTTCAGACTAAGAATAATTAACTGGGGGAGAGCTGATTTTAACGGAGAAGAATGAAACTAGACCAGATAAATTGGAGCAAAATGTAGTTGGGAAAAACGGTTGTTAAATAATCATCTACTTTTGAAATGGAGATGTTTTGGGCGTAATCAAGGTATATTCCCTCAAAAGGCAAACAGATGTGTCTCAGAACCTGTTGCTAGCCAGCCCCGTACCACTGCTGAGCTCATTTGAGTATGTTCCCTACCTTTTGGGTTTAGATCATTGGGCTGACTTTATGGTTCATTATCACTGGACATCACTGAGGGCATTTACCGCCCACCTCTGATTCTGTGTCTGGTTGGCACGTAGTGAGATCTTGTGGGTAATCAGCACTCGGGCTTTATTAACAAAGGACATATGTAGAAGATGGTAAAAGACGGCATCTTACTTAACGCCTCACAGTCCCAGGCTCCTGTTCCATGTGACCTAACATCCTGTGTCTCTCCAAATGCAGCTCCTGCCTCTGTGGCCACCCTCTAAATTAAACACGGTGCCAACTTCCAAGCTGATGGTTGCATTTGTTAAATCGGGTGCCAGTGTTATTTTCATCATCATTATTGTTGCTTTTCAACTGATGCCTGTGCAAGTAGTAATTATGGAGTTTCTGAAAGGCAAACCGTACAGTCGTTGGATTGTGCTGAGGGGGAGGATAGCAGCTTACAAATATAAAGGAATTAGGGTAATGGGATATGAGGAGGATTAGTAACTGCCTTCTGTACTCTTCTATGGATTCAGCCCTGTTGGTGCCATATCCTCAGAAGTGGCCTCCCATTGGCTTAAGGCCATGTAGGTGTACCTCCCAACTTTTCCGGTGCAATTCTCTTCCTGTAGGAAGTGTGTCAGTAAGTGTCACTATCGTGGTTGAATAGCTGACAGTGTGCGCCAACTGAGATATTGAGGATGGAACTGAGGTTGTTGGTAAGTGAATGATTGAAATATTGTGTATTGAGCAGTAAGTAAGCCTTGTAATACAGTTGGTGGAATAAGGAAATTAATATAAAATGCACTGACCTTGACAATCTGTGTGTGATCATTAGATCATTTAACATTTTGGTGGCGCCACATTCAGGTCCTCAAGGCTTGTCTCCTGGCACTGACCACCGATTTCTGAAAGGTTCCCCCCACACTCTCCGTATCCTCCCTCCTGGGAATTTCGACTGCTGGGGGCCTCGGCCAGGGAAAAGAGGGAGAAGGTGGCAGCAGCACACTTAGGAGAAGGAGGCTAAGAGATGGATGTAGGGAGCAGAAAGAGGCTGCAGTTGGGAAGTGGTGAGGAGGAGGGGGTTGCAAGAGCAGTGAGGGGTGCAACAGGAAGCAACAAGAGGGGCATGCTTCCTTTTGACCCACTTGAGGGAAGAGAATGCTTTTGACCAAAAGGTAATCTTCAAGGAAATCTCAAGATAAGCACTGAAAAGAATAATGATTTTGGTTCCTGTTCCTAATCCCCCAGAAGGTTTTGCTTGTGCCATTTAGTGTCGCTGAACGAATTACTGTGGGTTACCACTGCTTGTGTGTCTGCGTACTGTGTTTAATTTGAATGGGTTAGCACTTCCTATAAAGGAGCACTAAACGTTTGTGTGGAGATGTTCCATAGCACAATCTTAGGGACTTTGTAATTTCAAAATACAACTGAAAGTACATTCAAAGATATTGATTAATAAATAAAATTGATTATGGATCCATATTTTTTTAATTGCTCAAATGGGAACACAGTTTGGTTTACTTAACCCGACTTTCCACATCCAACTTTAGTTACCAAGTCAACACTCCAGTATTTTCATTACAAAAATTGTTGTAGAAACTCAGCAGGTCTGGAAGTATCTGTGGAGAGAAAGCAGAGTTAATGTTTCGGGTCCAGTGACCCTTCAAAAGTTGTGGAAAGTTGGGTAATTGGCCATTGTCCATATGGGGTCGTAGGTGTCTCATTCTTTTAGAGAGAGGCATGTGGATATGTAGCTTGAGGGGTACTGGCCCTCATCAAATATACAGAACAGTGGGTTCCTCAAGGCACAATTAATCCTCTTACAGTTTCTGGGATGGTGACTGTTGCTCATACACCTACAGTGAAGTGTGGTGGAATGTCTTTGAGTTAATTGTGCCAAAAATCAAAAGTCTTTTGCTTTTAATAAAATACCTTTTGACCCTGCAAGAGATCTTCTAAACAGTGAACCATCGCAATTACTTCCTTTAATAATAACATATGCTTTGGCAGTCTCCCAATATTTCATGCAAAACTCTTGGACCAAATGTTGAAGAGGAGAATTGATGTACTCTCGTGCAGTTTGCAGTGGTAATGACAATGGGACTATCCGTGTTCCTATTACCACTGAAGATGAAAACAATGACAAGCATTCTGACATCTCCACTACAGTCAAAAATTGACAAGATCATTCACTAATGCAGTAAAAACTCTGGAAGAGTTTCATCAATTAAATGAGATGTAACTAAGTTTATAACTGCAAGCTAACTTGACAATCACTGTGAAACATCCTTACTGGCCCTGAAAAATTTTATACCTTTCTTTTGTATTATGATAAATTCGTCCACATATTTCTAAAAATTTAGTTTGTCCTTTTTTCAAAATCTATTTATCTATCTGATAGCCTCTATCTTAATACAGTGATATTTACATTTTACTCTCTGAAGTGTCTTCAACTCCTTGGCTTGCTTTGTGAATACTTCAGTTTGAATGGTGCTGTTACAGTGCCACCAATTCGTTCTCCTGATTTGGTGCCTGATTTGACCTTTCGCTGAGAAAGAAGTGAATTCTCAAAACAGAGATCGCTAGATCCATGTGAACAGTTCTCTGTGAGGTCTCTGGTAGTGTTCTCACTTCACCGCTGACTCTCAAAATATAGGCCATATGTTGGCCTCAGTCTGTGTGGTCTATGACTGGGTGAAGGCTGAAATCTGTTTCACTCCCTTCAGGTAAGAAAATGAAAACCAATTGTACCACAACTAACGACACAGTATGCAGTTGCTTGGAAAATTTCTTCAGCTCAACCGATGAACACCAATGCTACAAATGTGCACAGTAAGTTAGAAAAATTACAAACTCTGATTTTGTTTACATGTCAAGTATTGGATCAAAAAAGGCAAGTTAGCGTCAATCCATATGGTTCCAGTGAGAGCACTCCTGCCTCTTGACTGAGATGTTTGCAGTATCAAGTCCTATTTCAGAGTTTGAGCATGCATTCTGGTGTTTTAGTGAAGGATTGCTATATTTTAAAATAACAAAAAAATTAAGGTCTTTTGTGCATCTCCAATTTGCAATGCTCCACCACTAGTGACAATGTTTATTGTGTAGGCAGTAATTTCTGGAATTCCCTTAATAAACGTGTCCTCTTCATTTCTGAAGAAGGATCCTGACCTGAAACGTCAGCTTTCCTGCTCCTCTGATGCTGCCTGGCCTGCTGTGTTCCTCCAGTTCCACACTGTGTTATCTGTGACTCCAGCATCGGGAATTCCTACTATCTGCTCTTCACGATTTCTTTCACCCTTTAGGATGTTCCTTCCAACCTGAACTCTGACCAGTCACATGTGTGAATAGCTCATTATATAGTTTGATGCTTCATTTTGCTTGCTAATACAATGCTTGAAACAGTTTATTATGTTAAATGCAAGTTGCTGTCTGATGTATGTTGGGTGTAGCTTTTTGTGAAGAAGACCAGGGGAGTTTAAACTTGAATTAACAATATTAGAAACAGATTAAATCATCAATTATTGCTGGACAATTGCTAATGCTGTATTTGGTTATCTGGGATATGGCTGTAGGGTGTTGTGGATGCTTAGTGAACATCAATGACTGTACTTCAGAAGTAATTACTTAGTTGGCTGTTAAGCTCAATGAGGAATCTTCAGGACATGAAAGTTGCCCTGTATAAAGTGTAACTGAAATAACTGTCTGTGGAAGGCAATAAGTTGGCACGATGGCTCAGTGGTTAGCACTGCAGCCTCACAGCACCAGGGACCCGTGTTCGATGCCAGCCTTGGGCGACTGTCTGCGTGGAGTTTGCACATTCTCCCCGTGTCTGCATGGCTTTCCTCTGGGTGCTCCAGTTTCCTCCCACAGTCCAAAGATGTGCAGGTTAGGTGGATTGGCCATGCTAAATTTCCCATAGTGTCCAGGAATGTGTAGATTAGGGGTATGGGTCTGGGTGGGATGCTGCGAGGGTCTGTGTGGACTTGTTGGGCCAAAGGGCCTGTTTCCACGCTGTAGGGATTCTATGATCTAAGTCATTTGATTTTCAGCGTGCAATTCTCTATCAAACCCAAGAGCTGTAGACAGCATTGCACACACCAGGGTGTGAGCTGATTTGTGTGACTCGCTGGCACATAATTCTCTCATTTTTATACATACATCTGTAGAGAAGCATGGGATCAATTGGGTAAACTGCAAAGTTTCAATTATTGATTACATTAATCATAATCGAGGCAGGTTTTGTGATTAACTCACTATGTATTTTTAAAGGAAAGAACTTGCAGTTTTATTTTCTTCTTTCATGGAACCTGGCAAAGTCAGTATTTATTGCCCATTCCTTGAACTGAGTTAAACAAAAACCAAAAGAACTGTGGATGCTGTAAATCAGGAACAAAAACAGAAGCTGTTGGAAATGCTCAGCAGGTCTGGCAGCATCTGTGAAGGAAAAAATCAGCGTTAATGTTTCAGGTTTGGTGACCCTTTCTCAGAACTGAGTTGCTTGTTTAGGTACTTCAGAGGACTATTTAAGACCCAATTGGAATTGTATGTAGGCCAGACTGTAAGGACAACAGATTTCCTTTTTTTTTAAATGACATTAGTGAGCCAGATGGGTTGTTAAAACAAGCTGTGATGGTTGTCGTGGTCACCACTGCAGATGTGTTGAATTTTTAATAGCCACCAGCTACTATTTTGGAATCTGAATCCATGTGCAGTGGCATCAGCCTGGCCCTCTGGGTTCGGTGACATTACTGTCTTGTGTTAAACTCAGGGCATTGTATATAGACCTTCTCTGATGCCTTTCCGAATCTCAGCATATTCAAAAGCACTTCACAGACAATCTGAAGCAATTCATTGACTACAAATTCATTGTGAAGTACAGTCACTATTGTATGTTGGAAATTTGAGAGCCAATTTATGAACAGCAAACTCCCACAAAGAGCAATGTGGTGATGGTCAGGTAATTTGTTTTAGTGATGTTTGTTGTTGGATAAATATTGGCCAGGCCAACAGGAGTCACTTCCCTGTTCTTCTTTGCAATAGCATAGCAGGCTTTCTTGCATCCAGCTCAGTGGATAGGCTGGACCTTTGTTTTAATGTTTCATTCAACAGATGACAGCTCAGATGGTGCAGCTCTTGTTCAGCAGTGCAGTGGAATATCAACCTGGATTCAGTGGTCAAATCTCTGGAGTGGTCAATTGAACACTCAACCTTCTGACTCAGGAGAATGTAACACCATTGATACCATTTTTCTGTTCTTCTACATAGTCAAACACCTCAATGAAGTGATGCTCAGAGTTGTCAGTATCTCATGCAGATTGTTCAGCCACATTTTATAATCTTTAGTTTTAAACATATTAAGAGTAAATGAATTCTTGAAGAAATAGAAGGCAATTTTGAGTTTTGGCACTGTGACTAACTGAATTTCCGCCATCTCGTCTGAGTAATTTTCAAATAATACTGCTCAGAATGTGACAGCGCTGTTGAGATCTTTTTCTGAAATTGTCCTCCCAGTGAGGAACCTTACACTGGAGGAGTAGTGTATGTCATTGAGCTTTCAGTGGCATCATCAATACGGTCTGGCGGGAATGCCTGAAACCAAATTCAACTAGAGAACAAGTGATGGTTATATGTTCATTCAGGGATAATTGGGAGTTGGCTGGATGGCTGGTTTGCGGTGAAGAATAATGCCAACAGCATCAATTCCCTACAGGCTGAGGTCACCATGAAGATCCTGTCTTCTCAACCTCACTTCTCGCCCGAGAGCCTCAGGTTAAACTCCCCATACGTCATCTCACTCACAGTCCTATCAGACTATGGTGACTTTACTAATTGCGGGAGAATTGGATGTGTTTATGGGGAGCAGATGTTTGAGCTGGAATAAAACACTGAACAGAAAAGTATATGCTTAGACTGTGTCTAACCAACCTGTAGACTCTGTGGTTGATTGTTCAGGTACCTGGAGTCCAATGGGTTTTGACAATTGCAACCCAAGTTGCAGTGGGTTCAAGCTTCAGCTTAAAGCAGCCCATTATTTCACCAGCTGGCCACCCATATCTGGAAAGCACACAGGTTTTGATGACTAACCAGTTAATGAAGGTTCTCTTAAGCAATTTACTCAAATGGGTAAAGTGAAATAGTGGATGACAGTGGAAATCTGAATTTAGCAATTCCGGCAGCATCCAGGAAGGAAGGAAAAACCGTTTTGAAGTTTCAGAACTGACCAGCTGATTCGTTCCAGTAGTATATGTTCCTGTTTTCTAAAATCAACTGTTTCCATGTCTTTCATTTCCCACCAAAGGTGCAATGCAGAAACTGAAGAGGTCGAACAACCCTGTACAGAAACACAGAACACAGTCTGCAGGAAGAAAGGTGCATATCTTTTTTTTTTCTCTTTTCTTCTTCATGTCGTACATAGGACTGATTTAACAAACAAAAAGAAGGAGCAGTAGTAGGCACTAAACTGGCAAACAGTCACCTTGATGCAATGTTACAAAATTGCAATGACCTGACAAAGTTAAGCAATATATAATGTTTATACAATGCATTCTAACCACAGAATCCCTACAGTGTGGAAGCAGGCCATCTGGCCCATCAAGTTCACACCAACCCTCCGAGGAGCATCCCTCCTAGGCCCAACCCCTACCCTATCTTTGCATTTCCCCTGGCAAATCCACCTTGCCTGCGCACTGTGGGCAATTTAGCATGGCCAATCCACCTAACCTGCACATCTTTGGAGGAAACCGGAGCACCCGGAAGAAATCCACACAGACACGGGGAGAATGTGCAAACTCCATACAGACAGTCACTTGAGGGGAGAGTCAAACCTGGTTCCCCGGCGCTGTGAAGCTGCAGTGCTAACCACTGAGCCACTGTGCCGTCCCACTGACTAGAGTGGCTCCTGTACAAAATGTGTTGTCCATGAGGAAACAGATTCTCCTGTTTTGTGACCTCTTGGTACAAGTGGCTGCCACTCTCAAATCGTCGTAATCATTTACATTTGTCTGTTTTACAGGTGGCCAATCAGTACCTGTTGCTGCTGTGGTGATACCAATTATACTAGTACTTGTAGCAATTGTTGCCATTTTGTACAAGAAAAAGAAATACCTTCGATGTAAGTCAAAAGAAACTTAAACTGTTTTACTCTGAAAAGGAATGACAGCAACTTTATTCTTTCTGATATTGGCCAGTATGATTTCAAACAAAATGACTTAGATACATCTGGTAAGGAATCAACTGTTGCTCTGACCTGTCTCTAAGCAATTAATAAGCCATTGCAAGGTGCTAGTTGTAAAAGTAGACTTCTGTTAAACATTTCTCCAGTCTTGTGATTTCGACAAAATAAGGCCCAGATTTTAATTGTCTGCATTGAAGAAATGATGTGCACTGTTCACCTTCCTTCGAGCTGGCCACAGAGTTTCTGTGGACTTTTCAGCACAGTTATTATCCAGTTTCATGTCTATTTCAGGGTGATATTTTGATGGGAGCAGAGGGTTTAGGTTATGTCTCCACAGATAGAGATGACTGGATTTTTCACATGATCGGATTGGAGAAGCTCATTGAGGCATTCCAAGTCCAAACCAATAAGGAAGATGACAGAAGTATAAATTCTTAATGTATAGAAAGCTCAATAAAAATTGGGAAACTCAGAAGGGATTAAGGAAAAGAGACAAAAGAGAGATTCTGGGGAAAAATGTTTTAAACTGTAAATGCACCAGCCCTAACTTATTCACCCATTTTTGACACGGACCTATTGAGTAAGTGCAATACCTCGCAAGTTCACTAGCAGCCTTTTCAAGCCTGTTGGTGAAGATTGCAACGACAAACTGTATGAAAGAGCAGGCTATCTCTGGCAACAGCTTCTGGATGTTTGCAATGAACAGTATATGTACATATCTTAAAAACCTGTTTCCTGAATTGCCCCAAATAATGGTGGTCATTGATGGTCTTGCCATCATTATTCCCAACCAAAATCATTGAAGCAGTTTATTTGGCTGTTATCACTTTTCTGTTTGTGGCAACATTCTGTGCACAAGTTAATTGCTGCATTTTCTACATTCCAATATTGATTGCACTTTGAAAGATTGGCTGCAAAGTTCTTTGGAAGATCCTGAGAGTGCGAAAAGTTTGGTATAGAGGCCAATCTTCCTTTATTTTCACACTTTAAGAGCAAACTAACTACATTGCACCTATAAAACCATTATGACATTTAATGGCACTTGATCCTTGATATAAATGACTGGTCAAGAACTCTTCACAGGATTTTAGCTACCACATTATTGGCATGTTGGGGCACAGCAAATATTCTGTATGTATCAGAGGAAAAAAAAAGCTGCCAGTAATTTCTAGTCCACTTGCTTAATGCTTTTTTCTCTTCTGGGACATGGGAGTTGCTGCTGGCCAGCATTTATTACCCATTCCTAGTTGCCCTTGAGAAGGTGGTAGTGAGCTCCCTATTTGTACTGCTGTAGTCCATGAGTTGTAGGTCAACCCACAATGGCTTTAGGGAGGGAATTCCAGGAATTTGACCCAGCGACACTGAAGGAACGATGATATATTTCCAAATCAGGATGGTGAGTGGCTTTGGAGGGGAACTTGCAGGTGGAGGTGCTCTCATGTATCTGCTGCCCTTGTCCTTCTAGATGGAAGTGGTCGTGGGTTTGGAAGGTGCTTTGGTGAGACAAGAGCTTGCTTTTTCCACGGGAAGAGTGAGCAGTCTCTGAGATGCCAGTGACGACTTGAATTCTCTCTGTGGGACATAGCAGAAGTGACCACAGTTATGTTATTGCTTTCCAGAGTCACAGTTAGCTCTCTCATGTTTAACTACATTTCAAAGTCTGAAATGCAGCTAGAAACTTAGTGAAGGTCAAGTGGTTGTTATCCTATGGGTTACTGTCTCGTTGGAGAGAGACAACTGGTGGGCACCACACCTCCGGTAAGGGACTAGGTAGACAAGGTGGGACCTTCATGTTAACCTCAGACCAGTATGAGATTTGAACCTGCACTGTTAGCATCAGTCTGTATCACAAACTAGCCATCCAACCAACTCTGTTAACTGACCCCCTAGAGGTAGTATATCTCCAGCCCTTTTCTGAAAAATCATTTTAAGCATCATAAATAACTTTAATGTTGTTATCATTTAGCTAGCAATAATTCTATAAATTAGTTTCAGATCAGCGCCTAATCTACTCCTCTGTCATTGCTAAAAAATATCTTTTCCTATTTCAGGCAAAAAGACGTCTGGTGATAAGGTAAAGTCTAATTACATTTTTTTTGTTAATATAGACATAGTATACTAACGTTTTAATAGAAGTTGTATTTTGGAATCCCATTTCAGTAAATGGAACTTTTCAATGAGGTGAAAGCTATTTCTAGATATAAAGTGTCGTATTGCCTTCTGAACATTTAAAAATGATGGAATTCAGAACTCTCAATATTTCTACACATCGCAATCTTTGATTTTCCTTATGTGGCAATATATAGTTGCAAGTAAATTATCTGTATGGCCCAGAATTTGCAGTGTGCTCAATTGATTTTACACTGTATGATCCAGGTACTGGTTTTTCATAGGGCAGAGAATCACACTCAATTCTGTTTGCCACATTACACACGAAAGGTTTTGAAATCTGACACACCAAGTATTTTAAATGAATTTGTTATGGCTTATTGGAAAGTCTTTCACCTGTGAGTCCATGGTTATGGTTTGAACTTCCATGAAATCGTGTGATTCTTTTGCATTTCTATTAAAATCTAGATATCTTTTCATCTATGTCTGACATGTTTGCTAATTGATTTCTGTTTCTTCTCCACAGCCAAGCAACTGGATAAATGGTAATTGTTTGCTGACTGAGACTTCCTTACTTGAGCAGTTGTAATTCTTTGTCATCAGCTGAGCGATTTTCCATAATTGCATCCATCGTTAATGTATCTCAATTTTTTTCCCCCAATCTAAAGTGTTTTTCTGCTGTTGACACTAATCTTTGGGGTGCTCATTCTATCCCAGGATCATATTCCCTTTTATAGAGTCATACTGCATAGAAACAGACTCTTCGGTCCAATCAGTCTATGCCGATCATAATCCCAAACTAATATAGTCCCATCTTCCTGCGCTTGGCCCATATCCCTCCAAACCTTTCCTATTCATGAACTTATCCAAATGTCTTTTAAACATTGTAACTGCATCCACCACTTCCTCTGGAAATTCATTTCACACATGACCTACTGTGTTTAAAAAAAAAAAAATGCCCCTCATGTCTATTTAAATCTTTGTCCTCTCACCTTAAAAATATGCTCCCTAGTCTTGAAATCTCCCACCCTAGGAATTTTTGTCCTGCCTTCCCTGCTTTAACACACAATTAAGAATGTTATAGTAAATGTACATGTCAATATTTAATCCAGTATGACTGCATTCTGTGTCTTCAGCCTATTTACAGTAGGCAAAGCCTGTGATATCCTCATATCTATTACACACTTTTCCTTCTTATCCTGCTCTCTGCACATATGTAGATGTATTTGTAGTCCGTTTGATCACAACTAATGCACACAAAATTGCAATTTTTCCATACGACAGATTTTGTCTCCGTATCAGAACCTCTCGTTGATTGTCATTTACATGCAGAATTAAGATGCAAATTGGAATGCACTCTACCTAAGTACCAATATTAGATTTGCCAGAGTGGGTTGGCCCACTTGCTGATGTCATGATAGTTGTAGTAAGGCATAAAGTGGATAGCTATCCAAGTCTTTGGGGACATTATGCTTAAAGCAGGGGTATTATTTCACCCAAAAGAAGCTTGGTAACAGGTTTCTATTGAACAATGTTTGGTGAAAGTTGATAATCAGTAAGTCAATATAAGGCCCTCAGTATTGTAACATTCTATCGCATCACAGTTTAGTATTTGAGCCCTTTCCATTCACTGGTTTTTAGTGAGCACTTGTAATGGCTGTGGCATTTAATTTTTCTGCATCTTTAATTGTGGACTGAAATGAGGAAAACACTATTTTAAATCTAAGGATTGGTGGAGGATTACAACACGTATTAAATGCAAGTGATCTGACACTTGGAACCACCATTTTCACAGCTGTTTCTTTGAGCTGTGGTTCAAGTGTTTTTCCAGATGATCTGGGGCTGAGAGGCTGTGTCGAGTTGGAGGTTTGGTTGGTACAAGTAGCTGATTGGTCTGAAAACTATTGACCAGTTATCAATGACAAAGCCTTGCCAAAAACTGTATGATTGATTCTGAGGTAGTTGAACAACTTGGAGATGTGAACAAGAAACAGAGACGTCTTCAGGTCTCCACCAGCTCAGCAGCCCTCTGTTCCTACAGTAAAAGCCAATTTAAATTCGAAGAAAACCAGTTTTTCTTCCCTTTAGTTGCTGTATGCTGCAACTTTTAACTGGTAAATCAGAGACCTTCTATCAATGAACCAGCCACCCTGTGCCTCTTGCAAACCAGTGGAAACGTTCAGAGAAATAGGACTGAGAAGCAATGTTCTGATCAGCACAAGAATCATAAGGACCGTGTCAATAACCCTGTGGCCAGGAATTACTGAACAGCTTTCCCAGACTTTCCCTCTGTTCGTAACGCCTGTGTTTATTTTCCCGTCTGTCTCTGAGTGTGCCTGTGTAAGGGTAAGTTTAAAAGGAGGTTAAAGTTTTAATTAGTAGAGTTACATGCTAATGCTTTAAGATTGAACCTAGAGTCTAATTACTTGTAATTAATTGTAAATGTAGTTAAGGACAAAAACCTGGTTCTTGCTTTCTGTCGACCTGGGTGTTAAAGACTGGTAGACTGGGGAGTTTTGCATACTTGAATAAAATCTTTAACTTTTGTGATGACTCTGGAAATAATGGGTCTTGATTTCTAGTAATTCCTGGCCACAGGATTATTGACATGGTCCTTATGATTCTAGTGAGGAGTAACACACTGAAGTCAATGTAAAATAAAATTGGGTTGCTGGTGTGTTCCTGCCAGGATTCTGCAGGGGTGGTTGGGGTCATTTGGTTAAACTGAATCCCTCTGTATTTCTCAATTAGTTGACAGTGGTAAACGAAATAACTCTGTGTGATTATTCCCATACATCTGTCTGATGAGATTGCCTTCTAGAACTTGTTCATTCATAAAAGTGGTAGAGATTAGGTATATCTAGTAAGGTTAAAACTGGACATTAACTTCAAGAGGTGTTTTTGTGCAGTAGCTGGGACTATGTGAGATGTAATGGGAAGCAATGTGAGTCACCTTTCAACTGAAGGCTTGGTTCGTGTTTTTAAGAACATTTTTGAAATTTACCTACATTAGTTTGTGTTTCAGGTAAAGAACAGACTAAACCACCAGAGGTAAGTGAGAAATAGTAGCTATAGTCAAAGCTTTTCATTGAGTAGAACCTAGCAACTAGTCAAAGCAATAATGACCAGAGGTCATCTGCCTTATGGCAGGGATGAACAAGGAGAGATTATTTTTTCTTTCAGTCAAATATTGCATGGGTTTGATAATACAATATCAAGTGTTCCAGCATCACCGTCTCAGGGCATCTTGGAATGTGCAATAAATATGGCCTTCCCAGTTATGTCCGCTTCCCAAGAATGTGCAGTATTACTGTTGAGTATTCCTGGTGAGGAATGCTGCTGACAGGGATCACTAATCAGGGCATTCACTGACCTGAGGCCTTCCTGTACAGTCCTTTCAAACAAACGGATTACAGTCCAATGATCTCACCATTTCCTAACCAGTGCTCCCTATGAGCATTGCACCTCACTGGGGAATGCTCAGTCTGGCAAATTGTCGCTTAAGGCGTAACTGTAACTATGTTGTGTGGTCCATATTGCCGTAAACAGGTTCTGATAGTATTAATATGAATTATAAGTATTGTTCTATCAAAATGCAAGATACCCCAAATAATAAACTTATAAAGATATTTTGGCCGTGAGGGGCTTTCCTATAATTTGCATTCTTTTCCCCTGCACCAGCAGAATGGAAACGGTATAAGGGATGTGCACTCATTCTATAACCACAGGAACTGCTGGAAATTCCCTCCTGCTCCTATTATTGGACTGTAACATTTTGTAATATTTGATTATATTCTGCAAAATAGCACGTGCAAATGGCTATAATGTGACCGTTTGTGTGATGAATTATAACTTGAATCTCAGTTGTGCTTGCGTAGCTTCACAACATTAATTTGAAGTTTCAACACTTTGCCATGTTCCCAGTTATAGCTCTGCCTCATAGGATAACACATATTCTAATTGTTTTCCTTTTCATTCTTGCAGGTACCAGGTACTGTATGCAATCCACTGGTCTGTACAGAAACTTTTCTCATAGTTCGGCTCTTCTTGGGTTATATCCTTTACAGCATTTTAAATGATCATGCAGAGATATGTAGGCCTGTAAGGGGCCATTGTGAGTCATATTGGAAATTAATTATTTTCAGTAATTGTGTAGTGACCGTGATGCTGCATTTAGTTGGTTTTGTTGGTCCATTTACCTCAGGTGTTGAAAATTCCTGATATAGTTTATGCTCAGACTTGATGCTATAACTGTTTCCACAGAACCAGAGAAGATATAACAAAAAGGTTTAATGTTGCTAATTGTTGCTTTTGAAAGAAAAGATCTCTGCCTAACTGAATAACTAATCAGAGAGCTGAAAGGTTAATGAAGAATTCATCAACTGTATTTTGCAGCTGCAGCAGTAGAGGTTTGAGTCAGTTGTTTTCAGTTTTAGTCACTTAAGCAGAGCTACAGAATGACACAGAATTGGTGATGTCGTAAGTTCCAGTTATGTCTGTGCTACTCCATTTGTGCCATTATTGAAAAATGTTTCATGATGCCACAAACCATTGGAACTGTAGTGGGCAGTGTACAACATTAAAATGTCATTTGGCCAACCATCTGCAGGAACAATTCAAAATAAATTCTAAATGTATACATTGCCAATGCTTAAAATCTGAAATGAGAACAGGATGTTCTCAAATACTCAGCAGATCTGACAGCATCTATGGAGAGAAAAACAGAGAACTTAGGAACATAGGTGCGGGGGTAGACCATTCAGCTTCTCAAGCCTGCTGTGCGATAAAATGTTATCTCCGTATCCATTTATGCCGTTGGTATTTAGAAATCTGTCAATCTCAAAACATATGCAGTGACTCAGCTGCTGCAGTCCTTGGGTTACAGAGTTCCAAAGATTCACAACCTTCTAAGTAAAATAAATTCTCTTCATCCAAGTCCTCAGTGGCTACTCCCTTATTTTTAAATTGTGCTCCCTGTTTCTAGTATTTTGAAGTTTTCGATGAAATCATCTCTCATTCTATGAGATTCTGGAGAATACAGGCCCAGTTTGCATGATATTTCTTCATAGGACAGTCCACCAACCTGGAAACCAGTCTGGTGAGCCCCATGCACTGTCGCTATGGGAATAATATCTTCCCTGAGAATAAGGAATTACACGCAGTATTCCAGGTGCAGTCTAACCAAGCTTCTATATGATTAAAGCAAGACTTCACTACTCCTGTATTCAAATCTTCTTCTAATAAGAATAATGTTCCGTTAGCTTTACTAGTAGCTTGTGCACCTGCACATTAGCATTCAGTGACTTATTGACAATGACACCCAGGTCCTTCTGTATATCTACATCTACATCTACATTTCATAATTTGTTATTATTTAAGAAATAATTCTGCACATCTATTTCTCTTACCAAAGAAGAAAGCTTCACGTTTCCACGTTATTTCCATTTGCCATGTTGTTGTCCACTCACTACATCCACTTGAAGTTGCTTTACATCTTTCTCACAGCAAACATTCCCACCTTGCTTTCTGTCATTTGTGAGATTGGGCATATTACATGTGGTCTCCATGTCCAAATCACTGATATTTCAATTGTGAATAGGTGGGGTCTAAGTACTGATCTTTGAATACCCCATTACTCAGTCCTCCAACACAAGATGCCCCGTCTATTTCTGCTTTGCTTTCTATCTGTTAACCAGTCTTTAAACCTTGCCAGTGTATTACCTCCTATCCCATGTAGTTTAATTTTGCTAACGACCATTCTGTGGGAGATGTCATGAGTAGCCTTCTGAAAATCCAAGGATACAATAGGTACTGACATCCCTTCATCAGTTCTGTTGGTTACATCCTCAAAAAAAATTCCCAACACATTCGTCAGACTTGATTTTCCAACTTGCCCTAATTTCTTCAACAGTGCCATTTCCTACCTTCCAATCTGCAGGAATCATTCCAGAATCCATAGAATTTTACGAAGATGATAGTGGATGCATCAACAATCTTCATAGTTACCTACTTTCTGGTCCTACGGACTTAACAGCTTTCAGTCCCTCTAATTTCTCAAACACAATCTTTTTACCAATACAAATGTCCTTCAATTCCTCTTTCTCACCAGTACCTTGGATCTCTAATTCTGTGGGATTTGTCATTATCTTTCTCAGTGAAGTTTGGCACAGTAATAATTTAGCTTCTCTGCCATTTTTCTATTGCAAATTCTCTTGACTGTGCTCAGAGTTACACTCCCTCTACACTGACCCCATCAAATGTTCCTAGGTAAGGTGCAGAGTAAAGGTTTGACATTCTAACCTCTGGTAAAGCTACTCACAACCTTTTTAATTCTGAAGTTGCAAATATCCAAACTCTGATCACTTGTAGGGATCTGGAAATGATTGAAACTTCTGTAGTGATGGATTTGACATTCATTCCAACAGTTAAACAAAGTCAGTTTGTTAACCATTTTAAAAATTCAGAAATTTATTTTGCACTTTGCAGCTCATCAAACTGTCAGATGAGAAAATCAGATAAAATGTTTGGAATGAAAATTGCTTAAAGGGCGAAGAAAAAAACCCAGACTTGTCCATCTTTTCTGTGCTCTGCAAGAGTTATCACAGCCTTTTCTCAAAGAGGTCTGAGTTGGTTCTGACAGAAGATTACAACATCAAACATTAACTCAGTTTCTTTTTCCATAGATAACTAGCTGAGTATTTCCAAAATGAACCCCTTTGCTTTGTTCTTTATCACATAGTTCTCACTTCTCTGTGTGATCATTTTAAATTAGTCATTGACTTGTCAATCAGAGGAAATGGCTGTTTTCTATCATATACTGCTGCTAAAGCCATGTGATTTAATGCAACATGGATTCTGAAATAACTCCACAGAGGCTGGTATCCCGTCACCAAGCCCCCCTTTATTTACATGTGGAGAGTGCTTGACACTGATCCAGCTCCCTCGGAGTCAGCAGTCAGAGTGAACAGAGATCCTGTCACTCCTGTTTATATCTGTCAGCCGGGGCTCCCTGATTGGACCAGATTAACAGCCCCAGTCAGGGAACTCAGATTATGAGGGCCACCTAGCTGACCTCGTTACAACCACTACAGATTCAATGAGGCATTGATAAAGTCCGCATCGCAAAACAACTTTGAAGGAGCACTTAGCATTCTGGATGATTGCCAGAACCAGCAGGCCCATCCTCGCTGTTAACCCTGACCATTCGTGACTTAAAATTTAATTCCTTTTGAAGATCACTGTCTTCTTAAAGAATGTATAGCTGTGCTGATGGATTGGTTCAAGCAGAGGTGAAGATGGTTGATACTTGCTTTTAAGTTGAAAGTTAAGGTCTGTTCTGGGTAAAGAGTGCTGCATTAGGAATAATTAAGCAGATTTTTCTGAATGTCTGCTGCTATTACAAACTCTATTGGATTGTGATGATTCCTGTTCTGACCATTTACACAGTTTCCATTGAGATTGAAGTGCACGATATTCCAGAGTTTTCTCTTTCCTGTGACCTCCACAATTCTCTGAACTGTAACCCCTTAACTATCAGTGTTTTTTTTTTAATTTGCATGCGGGAACAAGGCAAGCTTGATGTCATCTAATCATTACATCTGGATATATTTGATTTTTTTTTAATGAAGTAGATTGTACAGCACAGAAACAAACCATTCAATCCAACTGCACCGTGTTAGTATTTTTACTCCACATGAACTTCCTCCTACCCTTTTTATTACCAAACCCCCACCAAACAGAAGCATCTCCTTTTAGTACGCTGAAAGGACTATTCTATTCCTCTGAAACACCCTGGTCTACTCCTGTATCACTCCAACACCCAGGCCTCTTCATGCTTTAGGAGATGTAGCGCCTACCCTTTTTTCCCACTTTCCCCACTTGCCCCTCACTATCCAAGTGCTCTGGAACACCCCTTCCAGCTGAGGCAGCAAATTACATAGACCTGTTTCAGTTTGCCATCTTGAATTTTCTGCTCACAATATGGTCTCCTCTCCACTGGGTAGATCAAGGGCAGATGGGGCTTTGTGGAACACATCTGTCGGTCTGTAAACATGGCCCTGGCTTATGGTGGCCCATCATTTAAATTCTAAGCCCTGCTCCCATGCTGAAGGTTTTGTCCTTGACTTAGTGTATTGCTGCCCAAAGCTTCCACTGGAACAGCACCTTACCTTTCAGTTAGGTACACTACCACCTACAGATTCAACATCGCGTCCCATAATTTCAGACTATAAATGCTGTCCCTTCATTTTGTTTCACTTTCTTTTCATCTTGTTTCATTTTCTTTTAAAATTTGTTTTTTTTCCTGTACACTCTCTTTCAGACAGCAGCACATTTTCTCTACGGACAACTTTTGTTTATCTCTTCCTCATCGCTGTTCCTTTTGGACCTATAGAACTAATTCTTCTGTCACTCCACCTCACCTGACTTCCACTGTATCTTCCTTTGTCTTTGTCCCATGCACACATTGCTCAAAAGATATTACACTTTTAACGTTCTCTGTTCTGATGAAAGGTCATTAACCTGAAACGTTAACTTTGTTTCTCTCCTCACAGGTGCTGCTGAGTTTCTCCAGCACTCTGTATTTGTTTAAGATTTGCAGCATCCATGTAGTTCTGCTGCGTGATTAATATATCCTTCTATTACTTTAACCACTTGTAACCTCACTCGACTTATCCCCACGTCTGACTGTCCACTTAGAAGGGTTCCTCCTGAATCCCTGATTGGATTTATTGGTGACTATCCCCCATGTGTGGAAACATAATTTCTGCACTTATTTTATGAAACCCTTCCATAATTTTAAAGTGAACCTTTTTAGCTCAATCTTCTGTTCCTTACAGGGAAAAAAACCCAGCCAGGCTGTTCAGTTTTTGTTTCTTTCAGTTTTGTCACTATTTTTACCAGGGTATGTAGTGAATCTTGGCCCTTCGCAGGTGGAGGTTGAGTGTGTGAAGAAAAGTGGTTTCTCGCTTAAAACGGAATAGTTGTTGTTGTGAATATCAGGGAGGAGCTACCTAAGGGACTTTGACTTACAATCTTCCATTCTTCAGGCTTGGTATTCAATGAGTGATGTCTTTTCTCTTTCTTGAACAGACATTGAGCTTACTGAAGAACATTTGCAATTGATGGTGATGGAAATTGAACCGAGAATGTACCACGAGCTTGGGATAAGCTTAGGGCACAGTGAACCTAAGGTGCAGCAGATTCGAGCTGATTACCATGATGATATAAAGCAACAGGGTTATCAAATACTGTATGCCTGGTTCCAGGCTCATGGAAAGAAAGGCGCATTCCCTGAATTGATTAACACGTTCTGGAGAATGGGATATGTCACCACTGCCGAAAACATTATGGAAAAAATTATTCCAAAAAGTGAGGCTACAATTGACGCCAGCACACTGGATGGGAGTGAAAATGGCAGAATGGCAGATATGGTGTCTTAGTTGGTTCACTAGTTCTCTCAGGTCCTGTGTCATCAGTGATTTCAACGTTTGTTACAAGTTGCAAATTATCATCTTCAGGCTAGCGTAGTTCTGTGCTCAAATGATGTAACTATCCCAGGCGTGACTCTATAAATGAATTAAAAATCAGGATTCCAGCAAAGATTGACAAGAAAGTTACAAAGAGGACATTGCACTGATTGATCTAAAATTAATTACTGTTATCATTTAGCCGTAGAACCCTTAAAGAATCTTTTGGCAAACACAATCTCTCCCTGGTATGATTTTATTTACTAGAGAGATAGAATCTCATTCTATTTACTTTGATTATATAAGTATTAACATAAGAAGAGTGAGTTACATGTGAGGTGCAAAAGAGATGTCTTCACACTAAGTCTATCATGCAAGTGATTAGACACGGAATGAGAAACATCCACTTCTAGTTTAATAGAGTAACTTGGATATTAATGAGTCTGCTAGTCCATAGTTGGCATGGATTTATCTAGTTTACCTATTCCAACAAAACTGTATCTGCCTGCATTTTAATCCAAATTTGACATCTTTTACGCTGATGTTTGTGACCTTGGGTGGAACTAATCAGATTCTTCAGGTTTGCCACACTGTGTTGGACTATTTTATATCCTGCCATAAGTAGCAGTTTGACTACTCCACTTTACACTGCTGCATGGGAAGGTTAGATTTCTAACGAATGGCTAGATAGGCTGGGACTTTTTTCCACTGGAGCATAGGAGGTTGAGAGGTGACCTGATAGAAGTTCATAAAATAACGAGAGGTATAGATAGAGTTGATGGTACTTGCCTTTTTCCTAAGATAGGGAATTTCAAGTACTAGGGGACACATTTTTAAGGTGAAAAGAGAAAGATTTAAGAAAGACATAAGAGGCAAATTTTTTACACTGAGGGTGGTCTGTCTGTGCAATGAACATCCTGAGGAAGTGGTGGATGCAGGTACAATTACACCATTTAAAAGACATTTGAATGTATATATGAGGAGGAAAGCTTTGGAGGGATATGGGCCAGGAACAGGCAGGTGGGACTAGTTTAGTTTGGGATTATTGTTGGCATGGACTGGTTGGACCGAAGTGTCTGTTCTGTGCTGTATGACGCTATGACTCTATGATTAACTCTGGGTTGCTTGAGGGTGGAAGAAATATGGGCCCATGTGCCAGAAGATAATTTGCAATACGGGTATATCCGCCCTCTCGTTTACAGATCTCTTCCTACAGTAAGTGACACATAAGGCAGATGAAACACATGTTCATGTCGTCTTCCAAGTTTAATTTTCTCCTGGAACAGGTCACCTATGATAGGGTTAGGGTTAGGGTTAGGGTTAGGTTTAGCACAGTTAGTTGTCAGCACAGGTTGTAGCCTGAGAAGCATCAGGCTACATTGAGAATGTCTAAGCATGGACACGCTCCCATTTGTACACTTCAATGGGCACATTGAAAGGATTTACAGGGTGATAATTGATCTGTTTGGCAACATTACCATCAACCAGGCCATCAAAGCCTGATGGAGTGTTTGAATCCAGAGTCAACCACTTTGCCACAAACCACTTTGTCATTTATTTACTAGCTCAGTTTAAAACCAAGGAATTTGTCAAAACTTGGTAAAACCTTCATGCATTTGTGCCAAAACATAATGTCAGACTTATTTGGCAGATTAATCTCAGCCACACTTCCTTTTAAATACCTTTTATTACAACCTATTTTTCATTGTTTAGATACCTATTTTTATTACTAAAATTTTAACATTTTTAGCGTTTGTTACAGGATTTTATTCGTATTCAGATTGAGAATGACGTTCAACAATTTAAGCAAATATTGTTTGAAAAGTGCAAATGCTCAATTGTATAGTGCAATTCTACCAGCATTGAACAATATGGAGAATATAGAACAAAAGGATATTTTAAAAAACTGTGTCTCCAATTACTCAGCAGTGTCTGTCTTTAAGTACACTTATTTTTGCAGTGAGTTACGAGGCAACAGCGCTCTCTACTGACATTGAAGAACGTTAGCTCAGAGATCTGCAATCTCTATGGTGAGAACTTTTTATTTCCTGAAGACAGTTTAAATCTGGCGGCAAGTCATCGTTGACTGCAGTCTGTGGGTGCTTCAGTAGTTTCTTAGAAGAAGTGTAGAATCAGGGACTGTATTTGAGCTATTCTGTACACTTCAGATGTGGCTGTCAGTTTGTGTGCGGTAATATTGCCAGTTGCCGCAGTTTCACGACTAACTGCAGAGCAAAATCTGTTATATTGTTCCATGTGCCATCATCCTGTTATGAAAATGCTCTGTTCTTGCAAGTGCCTGTTTAACATAAATTCGTCTTGACTATTTTTGTGAGTGCAATATAGACCAATCTCTGAATTGCAGACAAAGAGCAAAGCAAAAAACTTTGACAACGTATCACTCCAAAGTTTTAAAGAGGTGTGCGCTATGTATTAGTGGATTAATGTTTTTTGTGCAACCATCAAAATAAGTGCTCGGGCTGTTGTGATGCAGTGGTAGTATCCCTTCCTGTGAGCCGGGGGGCCTTCATTCAAGAATCCCATCCCCAGAGGTGTGTTATAACATTTCTGAAGAGGTTGATTAGAAAATATTGGAAAACAAATACTGTAAACACAGCATTGCCCCATTGTTTGACAGCGAGCTGTAATTCTTAAGGGCGTGTGCAGGTCCATAAATCATCGGCTCAGATTTCTAAACTATGGGGCTTACTGAAGGTGCATCAGCCTGAAGAAGAGTTTACATGTTAATGAAAACAACACGAATGCCTAACTGTACTGTTATCTCTTTCATCACTAATGTGTTCAATAAATGTTAGTATTAAGGAAACAAAATGATGATTCAAAACAAATTTATTTGCAACAGTTTTTCTGCTACTTTATTATAAACGCTGAACACATAATTAGAGTCTGGAGGTAGGTACTGCATCGCTGGGAGCCTTTTCTGTCTTTTATCCAGTTCTCGGCTGGTTCAATTCTTACTCCCCCTGACAAGTCTCAGCAGCATTATTGTGGAGAGTTTTACATTTTTCTGCTATTGTGTTTTTTTTTTGTTTGGAGAAGTATTTCCTAACAGCAAGCTCTAATACACACACAAGTAAAATTCAACTTTTCAGAGAGAAGGCAAAGTTAGAAAGTAATGTCTGTAAGCTGACCTGCAGTAAAAAAAAACCCGAAGTGATTAATTAAGAGTGATACCAGTAAAACATTGATATTCATAACAGACCCTGCATTGTGGAAAGAGGCCATTCAGTCCATCAAGTCTGCACTGACCCTCCAAAGAGCATCCCACCCAGAAGCAACTGCCCCCACCCCCATAATCCTGTATTTCTCAAACCTGCAGAAAATTTAGCTTGGCTAATCCATCTAACCTGCACATCTTTAGACAGGAGGAGGAAGCCCACACAGCTATAGGGAGAACATGCAAACTGCACAGAGATGGTCACCCAAGGCTGGAATCAAACCTGGGTCCCAGATGCTGTGAAGCAGTAGCACTAACCACTGAGACACTGTACTGTTCTGGACTGCTGAAAAGTGAATTCTAGTTTGCCCAGATAATAAACTAACAGTGTGAATCTACAAATGGTCCATTCAGCCCAATTATAAATAAATCTTTCAACTTTTTAATGAGTGTACGTTTAAAGCAGCAGCTGTCCAATCCACGAATCAGCTTTGGCTTTTTCTTCCAGTGATGAAGACCTGCAGTGAAGAGACATTAAGGAGCAGCTCAAAACCAACAGGAAAACACTGTCTTGTGCCAATAGATCAATCCCAGCTTGGATTACAACAGACCGGCCAGTCTGCCTGTCACCCCAATGTCCGATCTATCATGTTCAAAAAGTCTTATCTATTTGTGGTTTCCCATGTCCCTGCTATTGAATGTCTCCGAGTTCTGAATGGCAAAGTGAACAGTCAGTGGCATGATGTGTTTTCACACTGGCACAAGTTCTCCCTACCTGCCTTTTATAGCCTGTCCTGAGCTGTAATTCAGTCTACTGATGCTAGCGCTGGACACTGTAACCCACCTCATCATGTAATTGTGTCCGCCCAATTTTGTGTAAAATTACCCAGTTACATCCTGTGCACAAAATGCAAGACAAATCCAACCCAACTCGTTACTGCCTCATTTATTCTCAATTTGCTGATGATTGAGAGCAGGGTCACCAGCAAAGGTATTAAACAGCAACCTGATGTTCAAAGTGGATTCCTCTAAACTCACTTCTCTTGGAAAACAAAAGGGAGGTGACGGTGATTGCCTTTAACATTAAGGCAACATTTAACTGAGTGTGGCATCCAGGACCCCTAGCCTAACAGGAGTCAATGGGAAATAATCTCCACTGGTTGGAGTCATACCTAGCACGAAGGAAGATGACAGTGGTTGGTGAAGACCAATCATTTCAGGCACAGGGCACCACACTGTCAGTTCCTCAAGGTAGATATTTTAATCAATATATCTAGATCTGTTATGACACAACTCTGGAGCAAGTGGGACATGAACCACTGGGCACTAGGGACATAGGGACACTACCACTACGCCACGTAGGCCTTAAATTCCAAATGGTAAAGTTGTAGGCCCAACCATCTTCAGCTGCTTTATCAATAACCTATCCTCCATCATAAGATCAGAAGTGGGGATTTTCTTCTGATGACTGCACCGTGTTCAGCCCCATTTGTGATTTGTCAGGTGAGTGCAGAAGGAGACGATTCAGCGCATCATGTCTGCACCTTTCTCCAAATTAGCATTTCATTGAGTGCCATTCTGTCAGCCTGGAGACCAACATCTTTTGTTTCCCTTTTCAAAATAAAATGCAATTACCTATCAAATACTTCAATTAAACATGTCTCCACCACATTACTGCAAGTAACATATTCCAGACCTTAAGCATTTGCTGAATGAGAATTTTATTTTTTCATACTGCTTCTTTTGGGAATTACTTTAAATCTGTGCCCTCTCATTCTTGATCCTTCTACCTGTGGGAACGGTTTCTCCCTATCAAGACCCCCTGTCATTTTGAATGCTTCCATCAGATCTCCTCAGGGCCTTCTCTTCTAACTTCTCCAAACTATCTACACCTGTCCAACACCAAAAGTACCTGCAATAAGACCAGGTGTTGTTCCTTATGTTACAGAAACCTGTTACTGTATCACATTGTATTCACATCAGAGGGCGGGAGACATAAACACTCTTTGAAACCATGGCTTAGGTTATAAACTCCCTGAAAATTATTAAACAATGAATGGATAAGTGAACACTAACAATGATCCATTGTAGATTTATGGTTCTGATTCTTCTTCGGAAGACAGGAACCAGTTGTAACTGCTGCGCTGCACATCAATGTAAATCTTATGAAACAATAAAGGAGTTTTGAAGCGACGTGTGCTCTTTAATTCAGCAATTTGTAATGACAAGGTTTAACTCAGCCACTCGTGGAGTTTTTTTGGCAGCTAGGGTGTGGCTGTAGGAATAATTGGTACATCAGATCCACTCTTCCTCAGAGATTACTGCCTGTTCTCCTAGCTGCTTTCCCAACACACCTCTGCAGCATCATGAAGCATACTGAAGAATATCACCAGATCTGTTCAAACACATCAACTGTATCTTGAGAAGCCTAATTTTGTTTTAACCTGGTTTTATTCTTGCCCTGGTGCTGATATAACTTCTGTTCCAGCTCTCGTCTGCCTCAGGGGTATAGATCCCCACAGGAGTCATCAGCCAAAGTGGGTCACTCTTGTCTCCATGGAGATAACCAAGGAGGGTTTGTGGACTGGCAGAGAATAAAGGAGACAAGGCATCTTTCTAGATACTTGGTGCCCACTTTGCAGTAGCTGCAGAGTCACGGATCATTTGGGTGTTTTGATTCACGGGAATACTTAGCTGATCTGAGGGATCCTGTTTGCCTTGTGGGTCCAGTCGATCACCTCTTGGACCTGTGGAAATCAAGCCTACTCTGCAAATCTTACAGCCCTGTGGGTTTGAATGGTCTCTCCCTGGTAAAGGTGGCATTGGCAAGCAGAACATTGGAGACCTGGGTGGTGGCATTCAGGTGAAAATATAGATGGCACCAAGACATTTCTGAATGGAACTGGAGGCAATGGAATTCAGGTCTGTTGTCTCCTTGGTGGCCACTGATGATGTGGTTACCTGGTGAGGCCTGGTTGCAATGACCTGATGTGAAAGCCTGAGCGCCCTGGGGCCTGTATTGCACTCCCATGTTTGGGAAGGTGAGATCCTGTGCTGGGATTATCACCTCCTTTGAGCTGGAGTTCTCTGACCATCTCTTTGCCCCATGAGGCAGCATGTTGCAACTTCAGCCTGTGGCCTTATTGCTGTTGCTGCAATAGACACTGATTCCCCGAGCTCCTTACAGAGGTCCAGTCTCTGGCTGCACAAACTTGCCCCGTGCTGCAGTGCAAGCTGACAGTGGGCAAGTTCAGGTGCACCAAAGCACTGAAAGATTACTTCAAAAAATTACAACTTGCTGCTGAAATAGATGATTTTGTGCTGACAGCAATATCCTGGGAGCACATGCCTTTCACATTGGTTAACCACAATCTTGTTGATCTGTCTTTACTGCATGTCGATTTCAGTAAACAGCACCCCTGCACCCTGGCAAGATGCTTTGGCTATTAAAACAGAATATAGCATTAAACGCAGACTTAATTAGGCCTTCTAATATTACAGAGATAACAAGGTGTAGAGCTGGATGAACACAGCAGGCCAAGCAGCATCATAGGAGCAGGAAGGCTGACGTTTCGGGCCTAGACCCTTCTTTAGAAATGGGGGAGGTGAAGGGGAGTTCTGAAATAAATAGGGAGAGAGGGGGAGGCGGATAGAAGATGGATAGAGGAGAAGATAGGTGGGGAGGAGACAGACAGGTCAAAGAGGCGTGGTTGGAGCCAGTAAAGGTGAGTATAGGTGGGGAGTTAGGGAGGGGATAGGTCGGTCCAGGGAGGACGGACAGGTCAAGGAGGTGGGATGAGGCTAGTAGGTAGGAGATGGGGGTGGGGCGTGAGGTGGGAGGAATGGTTAGGGAGGCGGGGACGAGCTGGGCTGGTTTTGAGATGCCGACGGGGGCGGGGAGATTTTGAAACTTGTGAAATCCACATTGATACCCTTGGGCTGCAGGGTTCCCAAGCGGAATATGAGATGCTGTTCCTGCAGCCTTCGGGTGGCATCGTTGTGGCACTGCAGGAGGCCCAGGATGGACAGGTCGTCTGAGGAATGGGAGGGGGAGTTGAAATGGTTCGCGACTGGGAGGTGCAGTTGTTTATTGCGAACCGAGCGTAGGTGTTCTGCAAAGCGGTCCCCAAGCCTCCGCTTGGTTTCCCCGATGTAGAGGAGGCCACAACGGGTACAACGGATGCAGTATACCACATTAACAGATGTGCAGGTGAATATCTGTTTGATTTGGAAGGTCTTCTTAGGGCCTGGGATGGGGGTGAGGGGGAGGTATAGGGGCAGGTGTAGCACTTCCTGCGGTTGCAGGGAAAAGTGCCGGGTGTGGTGGGGCTGGTGGGGAGTGTGGAGTGGACAAGGGAGTCACGGAGAGAGTGGTCCCTCCGGAAAGCAGATAAGGGTGGGGAGGGAAAAATGTCTTTGGTAGTGGGGTCGGATTGCAGATGGCAGAAGTGTCGGAGGATGATGCGTTGGATCCGGAGGTTGGTGGAGTGGTACGTGAGGATGAGGGGGATTCTGTTTTGGTTGTTATTGCGGGGAGGGGGTGTGAGGGATGAGTTGCAGGAAATGCGAGAGACACGGTGGAGGGTGTTTTCGACCACTGAGGGGGGGATGTTGCGGTCTTTGAAAAACGAGGACATCTGAGATATATGGGAGTGGAATGCCTCATCCTGGAAGCAGATGCGGCAGAGGCGAAGGAATTGGGAATAGGGGATGGCCTTTTTGCAGGAAGGTGGGTGAGACGAGGTGTATTCTAGGTAGCTGTGGGAGTCGGTGGGCTTGAAATGGATATCGGTTTCCAGGTGGATGCCAGAGATGGAGACAGAGAGGTCCAGGAAGGAGAGAGAGGTATCAGAGATGGTCCAGGTGAACTTAAGGTTGGGGTGGAAGGTGTTAGTGAAGTGGATGAGCTGTTCGAGCTCCTCATGGGAGCACAAGGCTGCGCCGATGCAATCGTCGATGTAACGGAGGAAGAGGTGGGGGATAGGGCCAGTGTAGCTTTGGAAGAGGGATTGTTCCACGTATCCTACAAAGAGGCAGGCATAGCTTGGGCCCATGTGGGTACCCATGGCCACCCCCTTTGTCTGTAGGAAGTGGGAGGAATTGAAGGAGAAGTTATTAAGAGTGAAGACGAGTTCAGCTAAGCGGATGAGGGTGTCAGTGAAGGGGGACTGGTCGGGCCTGCGGGACAGGAAGAAGCGGAGGGCCTTTAGGCCATCTGCATGGGGAATGCAAGTGCATAGGGACTGGACATCCATGGTAAAGATGAGGTGTTGGGACCAGGGAATCGGAAGTTTTGGAGGAGATGGAGGGTGTGGGTGGTGTCACGGACGTAGGTGGAGAGTTCCTGGACCAAGGGGGAGAAAATGGAGTCGAGATAAGTGGAGATGAGTTCGGTGGGGCAGGAGCAGGCAGAGACAATGGGTCGACCAGAGCAGTCAGGTTTGTGGATTTTGGGAAGGAGATAGAAACTGGCAGTGTGAGTTTCCCAATGGCTGGATGGGAAATCTCCCTGTTTGATGAGAAACCTCCTGTGAGGTGGGTCGTCTGCAGCTCCCAATCCAGCACCGCCTTTAGGTTATTTAACTCCATAGATGCAATTTCCTTCCCTTCCCTGTAAAGTCACCCTCCAGAGTGTTTGACTGGGTAGATATTGGCATTTTCATTGTTTCTTTAACACTCTGCCCAAATGCAGGTCCCACTCATTATGACATTATGTCCAGCTCATCAGGATCATGGATTGAACTCTGTGCTATTGGCACCAATCTGATCCACACTGGCCATCCAGTTAACTGAGGCAATTGATCAAGTGCTGTTTGGGCACCTAAAAGGCCAACAAAAAGCCTTTCTTGGTATGAAAGACCCTGAGGGGCAAAACCCAACTGGATGAGCCCTCCTGCCAATCAGGTGCCATCAGCTCTGGGGATTGCCTTTTACTACGGACTCCTTGACTGTAATCCTTTTATAGGGCAGCATGGTGGCTCAGTGGTTAGCACTGCTGCCTCACAGCACCAGGGACTTGGGTTCAATTCCAGCCTTGGGTGACTGTCTGTGTGGAGTTTGCACATTCTCCCCGTGTCTGCGTGGGTTTCCTCCAGGTGCTTCGGTTTCCTCCCACAGTCCAAAGATGTGCAAGTTAGGTGGATTGGCCATGTTAAATTGCCCATAGTGCCCAGGGGTGTTTAGGTTAGGTGGGTTAGATAAGGGAAATGCAGGGGTAGGGGAATGGGTCTGGGTGAGATGCTCTTCGGAGGGGTGGTGTGAACTTGTTGGGTTGAATGGCCTGTTTCCACTCTGTAGGGATTCTGTGATCTATGATCTATGATCTAATCCCCTCCACCATCTTTACACTAGAAGCTGGATCTTGGGCCTCTGACAGGGATAGTACTGGCAGTAGCCAACCACTTATGCAGGAGCTACATGAAACCCCACATGGCGAGTTCCCTTGCCCACCACTGATGCTGGGTGAGGCTTTTAAATTGGCATAAACAACGCACTTAAGGACTTCAGTTAGGAGGGGTGGAAAGATAGTCCATGAACCTTCTTGCTATGGACGTAATGAGTGGCAGGGACCCAACTGAGCTCTCTCCCACCTGCTAAATTACACAGCATTAAATTTTAACCAATGTGCCTTTTGAGGAATGTCAACAAAAGGACAGATAATAACTGTAACTTGACAGATTTTTCCTTACAGGCATTGGCACCATGATAAGCCAAGATCCCCCTGCACCAAAGCACAAATTGCTTGATAAGATCACATGAAAGGTTCCATAATTTCATCCCTGAAAACACAACAATGGCCTGTAATTGTATGGATGGCATATTGGCTATGATATTGGAAGCTGTGACTGTGATTTAGACTCATAGAGTTGTGCAGCATAGAAACAGGCCCTTCAGCCCATTGTATCTGCACTGGTTCAAACCCTAATAACAAGCCTACCCCAACCCTAAACCTAACGCAAACCCCAATCCCAACCCCAACCCTAACTCTAACTCTAGCCCTCATCCTAAACCTAAATCTAACCTCAACACAAACCATAACCCTAACTCTAAACCTAACTCCAACCTTAACACTGACACTAACCCTAACCCAAATCCTAAACCTAACCCTGAGCACAATCTCAAAGCAAACCATAACCTTAACTCTAACCTTAATACTAACCCCAACACTGTTGTATCTGCTGTAATTTTATTTTCCAGAGTCTGGCCCATACCGTTGTATGCCGTGGCATTTCAAGTGATCATCTAAATACTTACTAAATGTTGTGATAGTTCCCACCTCATCACCCATTTGTCAACATTAAATTCCATTTACTATCATTCTGGCCATCTTCCTTAAATCTCCTGTAAACTTCCTGTCCCTTACCTTAAATCTATACCTGTTGGTTATTCATCTTTCTACTGAAGTGAAATTTTCTTCTTTCAGTCCTATTTATGCCCCTCATAATTTTCTCCAACTCAATCAGGTCCCACAACAGCTTCTCTGCTCTAAGGAAAACTGCCCAGTCTACCTAGTCTCCTTTCAAATCTCGAAGTCACGCAACACCAGGTTATAATCCAATAGGTTTATTTGAAATCACAAGCTTTCGGAGCGCTGCTCCTTTGTCAGGTGAAAGCTTGCGAAATCAAATAAACCTGTTGGACTATAACCTGGTGTCGTGTAACTTCTGACTTGGTCCACTCTAGTCCAACACTGGCATCTCCACATCATAGTCCTTTCAAAGCTGTAATTCTCCAGCTCAGGCAACATCCTGGTCAATCCTCTCTAATGCAATCATATCTTTCCTATATTTTGGTAGCCAGAACTGCAGAATGCCTAACTAATGTTATATACAGCTCCATTATAATCTCCTTACTCTTGCATTTAATGCCTTGACTAATAGAGGCAAGTATCCCATATATCTTCTTAACCACTTCATCCAGTTGTCCTGTTGCCTTCAAGGATACCTCTGATACTTAGTACTTCCTAGGGTCCTACCATTCAACCTGTACACCCTTGCCTTGTTAGTCCTCCTAAAATGCATCATCACTCATTTTTCAGCATTAAATTCCACTTGCTATCATTCTGCCCATCTAATCAGCCCGTCTGTATCATCCTGCAGTCTAAGACATTCCTCTCGCTATTTACCACTCCACCAATTTTCTTGTTATCTGTAAACATATAGCTCATATCTCTTACATTCATGTCTGGATCATTACTGTACACAATAACAAAGGAGCCAGCCCCGAACCCTGCGGTATACCAGTGGACACAGGCTTACAGTCACAAAAACGACCTTTGACAATTACCCTCTGCTTCCTATAACTAAGCAAATTTTGGATCAAATTTACCAAGGTGCATTAGCACTCATGGATTCTCACATTTTTGAACAGGTTTCCTTGCAAGACCTTGCCAAATGTCTTACTGAACTTCATGTAGACTGCACCCACTGCACTACCATCATCTACGCACCTAGCCATCTCCTTAAAAACTGAATCAAACTCATCTGCAGTTCCTACTATCTCTCCCTCAATCAGTCATGACTTCCCCCTGAACATGATGGAATACTCTCTACTAGCAATTCAAAAACCTAGAGTAAAAGCAATGGACAATTTGTACTGGCGTAATACCGATCTAGAATTATCCACAACACAGCTATGAAAATCATAGAATCTCTACAGTTTGGAAGCAGGCCATTTGCCCCATCAAGTCCACACTTCCCATGGCTAATCCACCTAGCCTGCACATCCCTAAACACTATGGGTAATTTAGCATGGCCAATCCACCTAGCCCACACAGACGCAGGGAGAATATGCAAGCTCCACACGGACAGTTGCCCGAGGATGGAAACGAACGCAGGTGCTGTGAGGCAGCAGTGCAGTCCCAATGGGTAAAGGGAGAACAGGGCTGCTTTTTAAATCTATAATTTCTTGTTGGCAATATAAAATCTAGTTTTCTGCACAATCTATGATGTTTCTTTATCTGTATCAGTGGATATGTAACTTGAAAGATTTGTTCATTGTGCTGACAACTTAGAATTGGTGTATTTTCTGCAGAAGGATATGATAATATTGAGTGAATGCCCAGAGGTAGTTCATTTTCAATAATGCAGGTCTATAAAAAGACAGATTTTGGAGGACAGTTGGAGGGATGAGATTTGATAGAGAGAAATGAGTGAACATTTAAGCTAGAATGACTTTTCTGCAGAAATTAACACTGTCACGCTTTCAAATCAATTAATGATAGAGGGACTAGGCAGCTGACCTTTATACACTCTGCAGACCAGGTCACTCAGCAGTAGAGTCTTCTTGACTAATTTGTCAGAGCACTCATTTATGATACTGCAACCTTCCCAGTGGTCTATTCCACATTGTCCTTTGGGGCACCAATGATGTTAGCGTGATCCAAAATGTCACCAGTTCACCTTCATTCCAACTCAGTTTAACCAGGTTAACTAACAGTTCACCCACGCTTCATGGGTTCCGAGCATCCTCAATAGTAGACTTTGACTTCAGGTACTGAGGTCTTAGTCTCTACAATATTCTTCCTAAATATGGTCATCTCTCCCTGTGAAACTTAACTGTTTGACTAGACTGATCCTCTTTTATATGGGGTTAGAGGACATCCTTTTGTAATGCTTTGGAACATTTTCCTCTGTATGAGGCACTATACAAATGCAGGTGGCTGTTGTTGACAATTCAAATAAAAATGCTTGCTGCTGACAGGGTGTGGCGCTCTTCTGCTTAATTTAAAACCTACCCCTTTGATCAGTTGTTCCGGTGAAATTTCCAGTTTATTGTTTGTGATTTCAAAGCCACAAGATGGCCTCATGTTATTTTGAACAAACTGAGGAAGAATAAGGCACCCACAAAAAAAATCATTCTGATCAAAGGGAATTGATGGGAATGTCTACTTTGTAACAACATAGAGAAAAGTTTGGAGTCTATGCTTGAAGCAGAGATTAATTTTAAACCTGAAGTGGCATCAACAGGAACCGGTAAGGAGAGAGTGAAATAACCCACGTGTTCCCAATAGACCTGTTTAACATAGTTGGTCCACTTCTCACCTTGAACGTACAGGAACATATTGCAAGTTGTATGTCAACAGAGAAATAAAAATGGAGAAACATTGGTCTCTTTGCCCAGCCTCACAGAATTAAAGTCATAGAGTCATACAGCACAAAAACAGACCCTTCGGTCCAGACAGTCCATGCCCAACAAAATCCCAAACTAAACTAGTCCCAACTGCCTCCTTCTGGCCCATATCCCTCCAAATCTTTCCTATTCATATGTTTATCCAAATATCTTTCTAATATTATAACTGCACCTGCATCCACCCCTTCCTCGAAATTCATTCCACACTCAAACCACTCTCTGTGTAAAAAAAATTGCCCCCATGTCTTTTTTAAATCTCTCTCCTCTCACCTCTAAAACTGCACCTCTATTTTGAAATCCCTCACCCTAGTGCAAAGACAACTACCATTAACCCTATCTATATCCCTCATTATTTTATGAATTTCTATAAGGTCATCTCTCAACCTCTTACGCTCCACTGAAATAAATCCCAGACTTTCCTTATAACTCAAACTTCCATCGTCAGCAACATCCTTGTAAATCTCTTCTGAACCTGTTTCGACATGCTATGGGGCAGGTGGCATCGACTCTAGCCCAAAAGGGATTTTTTGGTTTTTTCGAGGTAATATTCTTGCTGGGAAAGATCAACCTTTTTTTTAAAGTCTGGTGCTTTATATAACTTATAAAATTATTTTTAATTGACTTGTTTGGGCATATTACAGCACAACCATATGGCAGGGGGGTCTTATGAACAGACCACCTACCCTCGAGGCAGAACTCTACCAAACTACCATAAGAACATTCACAAATCATTTTTATCAGTTTGTTTAAATGTGTTATGACACATTTGTAGGACAAGTGGTGGATGAACAAATGCTTTAAGCTTACATCAGAAGATTTGCAACTGTAAGTCAATTTCAGTCAGGCTTTCCTGTCTATTTTAAACAGGGCCTTCAGGCTAACATCCAGAGATGGTTAATTAAGCAGATCCTAGGTATGAAGGGATTGCCGTATGAGGAGACCTGGAATAGGTTAGCCCTATACTCATTGGAATACAGAAGAATGAAAGGCAACCTAATTGAAACATACAAAATTCTTAAAGGACTTGACATGGTAGATACACAGAGGTTGTTTCTTCTTGTGGGTGAATCTAATACAACAGAGTGTGATCTCAGAGTAAGGAGTCACCCATTTAAGACAGAGATGAGGAGGAATCTCTTCTCTCAGAGGTTAGCGAATCTGTGGGGCTCTTTACTGGAAGGCTGTTGAGGCTGGGTCATTAAATTTACTCAAAGCTGAGATTTTTAATCAGGAAGGGAATCAAGGGTTAATGGAAAAGGCAGGAAAGTGGAGTTGAGGATTATAGGATCAGCACGGTGGCTCAGTGGTTAACACTGCTACCTCACAGTGCCAGGGAACTGGGTTTGATGCTAACCTTGGGCAACTGTCTGTGTGCAGTTTGCATGTTTTCCCTGGGTCTGTGTGGGTTTCCTCCAGGTGCTCTGGTTTCCTCTGGCAGTCAAAAGATGTGCAGGCTAGGTGGATTGGTCATGCTAGATTACCCATAATGCCCAGGGATGTGCAGACTAGGTTGATTAACCTTGGGAAATGCAGGGTTATGGGGTTTGGTCTGGGTGTGATGATCTTCAGAGGGTCAATGCGAACTTAACGGCCTGCGTCCATACTGTAGGGATTCTATAATTGGCCTTGACTTCTTTGAATGGTGAGGTAGACTCAGTGGAGTGAATGGCCTACTTTTGTTCCTATATGTTATGGTCTTAACATTGGAACTAGCAGAAAAGAACACAATCCAGGCAAGTAAGTAACTGCATATTTTTAACCATTCCCCCAACCAGCCTGTTTCTGTTGGACATATAGGATTAAACCAAATCCCCATGTTGATTGGTAGCAGTCACTAAACAGGGGCTGGGCATGTTGCCATACATTGCCATGCTGTTACACCCATGCATGTCCCAGACATGGCCAGCACATTGCAGCTGGTAGAACTAAGCGACCATGTGTTGAAGCCAGAGGGGAGTCGTGTTCAGTCGCGTTCAGTCGCAATGAGCTCATGGCACAGGGCAGTCCCAGCACAGTGAGTCAAAGATAGTGTCTGATGTGGGTGGAAGATACCAAGAACTGCAGATGCTGAAGTCTGAGATAACACAGTGTGGAACTGGATGAACACAGCAGGCCAGGCAGCATCAGAGGAGCAAGAAAGCTGACATTTCGGGTCGGGACCCTTCTTCAGAAATGGGGAGGAGGAAGGGAGCTGGGAAATAAATAGAGGGAGAAGGGATGGGGATGGTGATAGGTTGATGCAGATAGGAGGTGGTGGGGATTGGTCAGTGGGAAGTTTAGGGCGGATAGGTGGGGAAGATGATGGACAGGTTGTATCAGATCAAGGAGGCAGGGATGAGGGGGAGGGTTGGACATGGGATGAGGCCGGTGGTGGGGAGATTTTAAAACTGGTAAATTCCAAGTTTAGGCCATCGGGCTGTAGGCTCCCGAGACGGAATATGAGGTGTTGCTCCTCCAGTTTGCGGCATTGTGGCACTGGAGGAGGCCCAAGATGGACATGTCACCCAGGGAGTGGGAGAGGGAGTTAAAATGTTTAGCGACCGGAAGGTGTTGTTGTTTGTCGCATACAGCACACAGATGATTAACAAAACGGTCCCTGAGTCTGTGTTTGTTCTTACCGATGTAGAGGATACAGTAGACCAGGTTGGAGGATGTACAGGTGAACCCCTGTCGGATATGGAAAGTTTGTCTGGGGCCTCAGACGGAGGTGAGCGGAGACGTGTAGGGGCAGGTGTAGCACCTCCTGCAGTTGCAGGGTAAGGTGCCAGGAGTGTGGAGCGGATGAGGGAGTCGCAGAGTTAGCGGTTCCTGGGAGAGGCAGAAAGGGATAGGGAGGGATTGTAGGTGGCGGACGTGGTGGAGGATGATGCACTGGATGCGGAGACTGGGGGGAGTTGTATGCGAGGACCAGGGGAATTCTGACTATATTTTGTTGTGGGGAGGTGGTTAGCGGGCAGAAGTGCGGGAAATGCAAGAGATGTGGTTGAGGGCATTTTTGATCACCGAAGGGGGGAAGTTACAGTCCTTGAATTAGGAGGGAGTGGAACGCTCCATCTTGGGAGCAGGTGCGGAGGAGGCGGAGGAATTGGGAGTAAGGGATCACATTCTTGCAGGAGGGTGGGTAAGAGGAAGTGTAGTCCAGGTAGCGATGGGAGTCAGTGGGTTTGAAATAGATGTCGGTGTTGAGGCAGTTACCAAAGATGGAGACAGAGAGGTACAGGAAGGAGAGGGAGGTATTGGAGATAGTCCAGGTGAATTTGAGGTTGGGGTGAAAGGTGTTAGTAAAGTTGATGAACTGTTCAAGCTCCTCATGGGAGCATGAGGTCGCGCTGATACAGTCATCAATGCAGCGGAGGAAGAAGTGGGGGATAGTGCCAGTGTAGTAGTGGAAAAGGGACTGTTCCACGTATCCTACAAAGAGGCAGGCATAGCTCGGACCCATGCGGATGCCCATGGCCACCCCCTTAGTCTGTAGGAAGTGGGAGGAGTTAAAGGAGAAGTTGTTCAGGGTAAGGGCAAGTTCGGTTAAGCAGATGAGGGTGTCGGTGGAGGGGGACTGGTTGGGCCTGCAGTAGAGGAAGAAGTGGAGGGCTTTTAGGCCATCTGCAAAGGGATTGGATATCCATCATGCAGATGAGGTTTTGGGGGCCAGGGAATTGGAAGTCTTGGAGGAGGTGGAAGGCGTAGGTGGTGCCCTGAACACAGGTGGGGAGTTTCTGGACCCGGGGGGAAAAGACAGAGTCAAGGTAAGCGGAGAGAAGTTCAGTGGGGCAGGAGCAGGCAGAGACAATGGGTCAGCCGGGGCAGTCAGGTTTGTGTATTTTGGGAAGGAGATAGAAGTGGGCGGTGCAGAGTTGGGGAGCAATGAGGTTGGAGGCTGTGGGTGGGAGGTCTCCTGAGGTGATAAGGTTATGGATGGTCTGAGAGTTGATGGTTTTGTGGTCAGGGGTAGGGTCATGATCGAGGGTGGCAGGAGGAGATGTCTGACAGTTGGCGCCTGGCCTCCGCAATTATTGACAACACCTTCTGGCCACTAACCATTTTAAATCTCCCTCCCACTCCCTTGACGACATGTCCATCCTGGGCCTCCTCCAGTACCACAATGACACCACCCATAAACTGGAGGAAAACACCTCATATTCCACCTTGGGAGCCTGCAGCCTGATGGTCGAAATGTAGAATCCACCAGTTTTAAAATCTCCCCACCCCTGGCCTCATCCCATGCACAACCCTCCCTCTCATCCCTGTCACCTTGACCTGACACAACCTATCCATCATCTTTCCCAACTATCCGCCCCACCCTTCCCACTGACCAATCCCCACTACCCCCGACTTGTACTCACCTATCACCACCCCACCTACCTTCCCCCAGCCCCACTTCTCCTTCCTCTATTTATTTCCCAGCTCCTTTCCCCCTCTCCAGTTCTGAAGAAGGGTACCAACCTAAAACATCAACTTTCCTGCTCTTCTGATGCTGCCTGACCTGCTGTGCTCCTCCAGCTCCACACTGTGTTGACTCTGATGTTGGTGTATAGGTTTGGGAAAGGTCAGACAACTCGGGGTGGTTAGATCAGGACATTTTCCTCACAAGAGCCGAGGAAGTCAGTGTTGGTTGGGCATCCATCTTGTCTCGTTTATTATTATTTACTATTATTTCAGCTGGAGTAAAGAAAAGAAGGGGTTGGGGGAATGAAAGTGAGTGGCACAGCTTTTAGTGTTGCTGCAGGTGGAGGAAAGGTGGTGAGGTGCCTTGCATGATTGAGTAGGTAGTGTAGAGGCTGTGCAGGGCTGGACAAGTGGGCGAATTGAGCGGGTGGAATGAAGGAGGGAAGATGTTGCATGGAACAGTGAAAATGGTGGAGCGTGAGTCTTGGTGGGAGGTGGGTGCAATTCCAGAAAGAAGAGGGTGGCACCGACCCTGCCAGAGTAGGTTATTGACCTTCTCCTACACTGCAGGTCGTTCCTCCAGCTGGCTAAGACCACATTGCCCTGGGTGGCGACTTCACAGCAGGCTGGCAGGATCTCCTCTGCCAGTCCTAGGGAAGTGATGGGCCTCCTTCTGCACTGCCCCTTTTCACAGGACCCTCAGGCCCCAAAGTCTGTAAAGTGGGCCTCCAATATCCCCTCGTCTGCATTTATTTATTCATTCACAGGATGAGGGCATCGCTGGCTAGGCCAGCATTTATTGCCCAACCCTAATTGCCCTGAAGGGCGATTATGAGTCAACAACATTGCTGTGAGACTGGAGTCACGTGTAGACCAGACTGGGTAAGGCTGGCAGCTTTCTTCCCTAAAGGACATTAGTGAACCAGATGGGTTTTTCCAACAATCAGCAATGGTTTCATGGTCATCATAGGACACTTAATTTCAGATTTTCTTAAAATTCAAATTCCACCATTTGCCACAACAGGAGTCAAACTCAGGTCCCTAGAACATTAGCTGAGGCTCTGGATCAACAGTCTAGTGATCACACCACTAGACCTTCGCCTAGACACATGGCCGTTGCAAATGTCTGCAACCAGGCAGGGTAGTTGGGACTGACAGCACCTGTCTGCGTTCACAAGGACCTTTTAAAGGGCTGGGTCCAGGGATGACACTCTAAACCTGGGGTATCCCAACAATGGCAAATCCTTCCAGCTATGGTGACTGGTAGAAACAGGCTAGCAGTAGATGAGCCATAGGAGCAGGGTAGGTAGTTAATGAGGCACTAGTAAATTCATTAGGCCTCATGGAGAGAGAGACCCGATGATAATGACACTTAGCCTAAGCATTGTTCAAGTCCGCCAATGGTCAATATTGGAAGAGAAGTAAAGTTGCACGAGATCGGGGCTAGAGGCAAACAAAATAAAAAGGCAGAGCCCATTATGGTACGATGCATGCCTGGGGTTGCTGGGCTGCCCTCCCCTTGACAGCATCTTTTTCTCTTCATTTTGCAACAACTAACACGATCCTGCTCATGGGTAGCACAGACTGCATGCCTCCTGCTGCTATCTTCTGGGAAACGTCTCCAGGAAGTCCAAGCTCACCAGCACCTTCTCAGGATAACTAGGCATGGACAATAAGTGCTGATCTAGCTCAGCGAAGCCCGCAGCCCCGAAGGAATAATAATAAAAATACAAATCCACAGCCATCTCAAAAGTGGATTGTAGCTCTTATGCATTATAGAGTGTCTGTTCTGACTACCATTTGTATTTTCTGCAAAGATTGTATTTTTCTATACTCCCCCTCCATTTGGAAACTTCTGAGCAGCATGTGCAGTCTACCAAGTGGTGTCTCAGTTAAGGAGGCAGAATGTCATTTGTTGGCATCCACATGTTGTTCACATACCATTTTGTGCAAATGCCTTTGGCAGGCTCCCAGCTTACCCCTGGTGCCCGAAAGCTAACACTGAAATTTGACAGAGACAGTAGGAACTGCAGATGCTGGAGAATCCAAGACAACAAGGTGCAGAGCTGGATGAACACAGCAGGCCAAGCAGCATCATAGGAGCAGAAAGGCTGACGTTTCGGGCCTAGACCCTTCATCAGAAATGGGGGAGGGGAAGGGGGTTCTGAAATAGGGAGAGAGTGGGAGGCAGATAGAAGACGGATAGAGGAGAGGATAGGTGGAGAGGAAACAAACAGGTCGAAGAGGCGGGGATGGAGCCAGTAAAGGTGAGTGTAGGTGGGGAGGTAGGGAGGAGATAGGTCAGTCCAGGGAGGACGGACAGGTCAAGGGGGCGGGATGAGGTTAGTAGGTAGGAGATGGGGGTGCAGCTTGAGGTGGGAGGAGGGGATAGGTGGAAGGAAGAACAGGTTAGGGAGGCGGGGACGAGCCGGACTGGTTTTGGAATGCGGTAGGGGGAGGGGAGATTTTGAAGCTTGTGAAATCCACGTTGATATCATTGGTCTTCAGGGTTCCCAAGCGGAATATGAGTTGCTGTTCCTGCAACCTTCGGGTGGCATCGTTGTGGCACTGCAGGAGGCCCAGGATGGACATGTCGTCTGAGGAATGGGAGGGGGAGTTGAAATGGTTCGCGACTGGGAGGTGCAGTTGTTTATTGCGAACCGAGCGTAGGTGTTCTGCAAAGCGGTCCCCGAGCCTCCGCTTGGTTTCCCCGATGTAGAGGAGGCCACAACGGGTACAGCGAATGCAGTATACCACATTAGCAGATGTCATATGTCCAATTGTTCCAAGTGAATATATGGAGCTGTTTATTGTGCAGTTTCAAAACTCTTTCCTCTATGAAATGCAGTTGTTGTCCGATTGCAGAACACTTGAATCCAAACAGTTTCTGGAATTAAAGTTAAAGAGCCTGATTGTGAGAATTTCAGCAGCATTTCAAAACTGCTGTATTTCCAAAACATTTTGAGTCTTTGCATTTAACGACACCAACCACTTTTGCAGCGGAATTAATGTAGAACATCCTAAGCTCCTTCATAAGGGTGTTATGAAGGTAAACGTGAGCCACATGAGGAGAAATTAGGCAGTGTGACCAAAAAACTGACCAAAGAGATATGTTTTAAGTGAGAGAGAGATGGTGAGGGGATTAGGATTAAGGGAAGAATTCTAGGGCTCAGAACATTAATGGCTGAAAACATGGCCGCTGAGATAGAAGAAGAAAAATTGGGAACATCCAAGAGGCCAGATTTGGATGAGGGCCTATATCTCGGTGTTTGTAGGATGGGCTGAAGGGCTAAACTTGTTGATGATATTCGACAGCTGCATGACCTTGAATGAGTACTGTGAACATTCTTCCACATGCCAAAGTCAGTATAATCAACATGTTTTTCTGTGCCTTGCTGTTTATTACATTGTATAAGAGAGAGAGAGTTTCGTTCCAAGTTGTTGGACTTCTCCTCAGATCGTAATCGTGAACAGTGCCAGGAACAAACCTAAGCCTCCAGACCCGCCTTCGATCGAGGGGTCTGCGACAGGCGGAAAGGCGTGAGACTTGTTGCTTTTTCTCTTTTATCTTCCATTTATTATTATCACCGGAATCATTTATTATTACTTAGTAAACATTCATATTTAAGCAAATTGCTGTTGTCGAGACTTCTCTTAATCATATTTACCCAAGTCTAAAAAGAACCGCTTGGATACACGTTGTGATCCAAGACACTCAGAATGCTGGAGGGTCCAAGAATATTATTGAGATAGATTTTTGTCAGGAAGGGTGATTTCCTGTCCTCGCACCAGCAGTGCTACTGGTATATTTCTGGATAATGGGTTTCCTGATGGAAACCCTGCCCTTATGTTTATTCTTGGACAAAGACAAGGGCAAGAGAAGGTAGTGAACTGATTGGGATATGTCAGGTACAGACTGTGCCCATCTAGTGCCCCGTTACCAATTCATGCACCTACCTGATGGGAATTGCCCCTGCCTCTGTAAGATTTGGAACAGCAAATGCAGAGTTGTGCCATCTGCAGCAAGGAGGCTAACATGCAGCTTTGGGTTGGCACTGCCAGTTCTATCCTCATCTCCTTCTTGCACTTTGCCATTCTGCTCCTAAGGGTACATTCCCTTCAGTGTCCAATGGAGGCAGCCATCTCTCTGCTACCTTTTCGCAGAGAGAGGAAAGAAAACAAGAAAAAAATACGAACAGAAACTAGTGCTAAAAGCATACTGCATCCCCGATGGAACAAACAGTTGAAGGAATTGCCTCACATAATCCTGTCATAGAGTCATACAGCATGGAAACAGACCCTTTGGCCCATCCAGCCCATGCTGACTATAAACCCAAACTAAACTAGTCTCACCTGCCTTTACTTGGCCCATATCTGAACAAACACTTCTTATTCATGTACTTATCTAAATATCTTTTAAACATAGTAAGTATACCCAATCCACAACTTCCTCTGGAAGTTCATTCCATACATTCCACTCTTTGTTAAAAAAAAATGCCCATGATGCCTTTTTAAAATCTTTCTCCTCTCACCTTAAAAAATGCCCCTTAGTCTTGAAATCCCCCACCCTAGGGAAAAGACATCTGTACATTCACATTATCTATTCACACGTCAGTACTTTATAAACCTCTATAAGGTCATCTCTCAACCTCCTTTGTTACAGTGAAAAAATCCTAGCCTATCCAGCCTCTCCTTATAACTCAAACCATCCATTCCCAGCAAGATCCTGGTAAACTCTTCTGAACTCTCTCCAGCTTAATAATATCCTTCCTATAACAGGGCTACCAGAACTGGAAAAAGTACTCCAGAAGAGGCCTCACCAACATCCTGCACAATCTCAAAATATACTCCCTATGCTCCCTGAGCAATGAAGGCAAGCATGCTAAATGCCTTCTTAACCACCCTATCTATGTGCCATGCAAACGTCAAAGAATTATGTACCTGAACCACCTAGGTCTCGCTGTTCTACAACATTGCCCAAGGCCCTACTTAGTTGTATAAGTCTTGTCTTTGTTTGTTTTACCAAAATGCAATACCTCGCATTTATCCAAATTAAACTCCATCTGTTACTCTTCAACCCATTGACCCAATTGATCAAGATCTCATTGTAATCTTAGATAGCCTTCTTCATTGTCCACAATGCCACCAATCTTGGTGTTGTTTGCAGGTATAGAGTAGATACTTCAACTTGATGTATCTGGTCAACATTAGGTGACATTCTCTGGATTGGAGCTAATTGTTCCCTTTGCACTGTTTCCACTCCAGCTGCTCTGGTTTAGAGACCAGAAGTGTCATTGTAATCCTCAAGCTGTAGTTCATAGGAATGTGCCCCACTCTGGATCACCCACCCCAATGTCCCCCTTATAGTAATAGTCTTCAGAATGGGGTGGATCCACTGCTGGTTTTTCAACACTCAAATCAATGTAGTCTGGTGACTGTGACACTATACACACTACAAAATTAATTTACCCTCAACTTGCAAGAGTTAACCTGCTTACTGAAGTTCGCAGTAGCATTGCCAACAATTTCGTTTTGCAGACATGAACGATACAATATAGTCATTGTTGGCAAGACCAGCATTTATTGGCCACCGTCTTTAATTAATGGGAAGGTCCAGGTTTTCCACTTCCTCAGTTATTGCAGCCCATGTCATCTTGTTGTTTTACTGTGGTGCCTGTTGTTGGAAGCGTTGATTGGCTAGATCTCTTCGAGGAGCAAATAAGAATCAACCACAGTGATCGGGGACAGGAATCATATATTGGTCAGACCAGGGCATTGCCTCATTTAACCTACATCAGTGAGTCTGTTGGTTTTTTTTTTATTGTTGGTCTAGCAGCCTCACTGTGTTTAAATAATAACCAGATTTTTATTCCTAGAATTTTTCCCTCATTAATGCAAATTCAAATTGTCAATCTGCCAAAGCTGGGATTTAAGTTTACAATCTCTGCACTGTTGTTTCTGGAAGCTTGCTGTACACTGACTGTGTCTCACAATTTCCTATTCACTAGAGACAAAACATTAAAAGTGTTTCAATTTGAGACGTGCTGATGTCTTTTCTCCATCTCACTCTCTCTATCTATCTCTAAACCAACCTATTATTACTTCCATTTCCCCCTATTTTGTCTGTCTCTTGCAAACTCATTGGTTATTAACAATTATTTCAACAAAACCTTCCACTCCTTTTATTTCTTCCTGTTTCCTTCCCTTTTACCCATTTCCATGAATATGCTCGACCATCTTTTAGTTACCCAACCAGTAGGCCCCAGACATTAATGTAGATGTAGATTGTTCCCGATTTTCAGCATTTGTCATGTTTTTATTTTCAGAGCTTCACTACAGTGGAAAATTGGCAAAGTTCAACAATAAGACCATTTAATGAGATAGCGCATTCAATGCAGCAGCTTATAGCAATGTTCTTGACATTAGACCAAAAGAAACAGGGATAGGAGTAGGTCATTCAGACCACAAGCTTGTTCTGCCATTCAATAGGATCATGGATGATTTGACATTCCTCACGTCAACTTTCTTGAGATTTTTCCATAGCCCTTGATTCGCCTATTGATCAAGAATCTATCTTAGCCTTAAATATATACAAGGACTCTGCCCTCCTGGGTCTCTGAGGCAAGGAGTTCCAAAGACTCACAACCCTCTCAGAAAAGAAGTCCCCCTCATCTCAGTCTTAAATTGGTGCCCCGTTATTCTGAAACTGTGCCTCTGGGCATAGAGTCTTCCAAGAGATCTCAGCATTTACCCTGCCAAGTCCATAGAGAATCCTATATGTTTCAACTGGATCTCCTCTCATTCTTTTAAACTCCAGTGAGTAAGTCCCATCCTGTTCAACGTTTGCTAAGAGACAATCCCTCCATACCGGGGGTCATTCTAGTGAACCTTCTCTGAACTGCCTCCAATGAAATAGTACCTTCCCTTAAATAAGGACATGTTTTATTACAGTCACTGAAGGTGATACCAGGCTATAAGCTTGGTCAAAGAAGTCAGTTCTAAACAGCATCTTACAAGAAAAGAGAAAGGCAACGAGGCAGAGGAGTTTAGGAAGGGAACTCCAGAAGGCAACCAAAAGCAGGGTTGTCAAGGGTGGGACAAGTGAAATGAGGGTCTTGCAGTCCAACAGCAGTGGAGAAAGACAGAGAATTTGAAGGCTTGTAGTGCTGCAGGGGGGTTAAACAATGAAGGAGTGGGGTGAGGCCATGGATGGATTTGAAAACAAGGAGGAGGATTTCAAAATTGCAGCATTGCTGCACAGTAATCAGTAGACATGGAGATGACAAATTAATGAGACAGAAAGTACATTCAGCAGCATTCTGCACAAGGACGAGTTTATGTGAAGTGGGAATTTGACGTTGGCTGGGACAGCATTCGAGTATAGTGAAGTTTTAACGTGACAAGGTAGATGAGATTTGCAGTAGCTGAGGCAGGGCTAGGTGGTCTGCTCATCTTAAAACTATTACTACGGGTATAAAATTAGGTTTCGGGAACTAAAGTTTATGGTCGGGAATAAAGACAATGGTTTCAATCTGCCCAATACTTAGCTGGAGAAAATTTCCGCTTGTCCAGTATTGGACACACGTGGAAACTGATGGTGTCTCTGAGGGATAATGAGCAGATGAGAACTAGAAGGAGATAGGATGGATCCTTGGGGAACTCCAGAGGTAAAAGTGTGAGAGTGGGAATAGAAGCCATTGCAGGAGATTCTCTTGGTGTAATGGAATCAGCTGAGAGTTGAACCAAACTAAGCTCATTGCAACTAACTGGAGAGTTGAAGAGAGGAAAGAAGGAGGAAGGTGTGGTCACTGGTGTAAAAGGCTACAGATAGGTAGAAAAGGATAGTTCGTTATAGTCAGAACCACAAAGAATATGATGTTAACAAGAGTTGTACCAATCACTGTGGCAACAACTTGATTGGGAATAGTTTCAACATAAGATTGTGGGAAAATGAGCACAGAATTGAGAAGGGGTAACATGTTTAAGATCTTTGGAAAGCAGAGGGCGTTCAGAACAGGAGCAGTTGTTTGCAGGTTGGGAGGGGTGAAGAGTAGATTTTTTTTGCAGAAGGGGTGGTGACAACAGATTTGAAGTGCAGAGGAAGATAGGACGAGGGAGGTATTAACTGTGGTTAACAGGCTGGACGGAGTGAGATTGAGGGAGTGGGGAGGTAGTCTTTATGGACGTGATACTGGAGAAACCATTATGAGGGCTGAATTAGAATCTGGATATATATAGAAACAGGGAGGTGGGGACTACTTAGGGAGTTTAAGGTTTAAGCAGGGAGTGAAGCAGTAGGAACAGTTGAATGAAAGGTATAAATTACATAGTACAGTCACAATTATTGTCAGAAATGAGGATGGAGAAGGAAGGGGATGATGGTTTAAGATAGGACTGTAGGAAAGGAAAGAAGTTGAGTATTATCTTTAATTCTTCAGATGATTTTTATTCAGGAAGATTTTTGAGCCGTTTGAGATGCAGGCTCATAACCTCCAATTGTTCTCGACTCTGATCCATGCATAACAGAATGATAAGACCAGGTGAGGAGGAGCTAAATGGCCCTCCTTTTCTTTTTAATTTCATCACGGGATGTGGAATTCACCAGCTGGGTCAGATTTTATTGCCTGTTCCTAGCTGTCATGAAGAAGATAGTAATGGGCTGCCTTTTGAACTACTACAGTCCATTTGGACATTCAGATGTCATTAGAGAGGGCATTCCTGGATTTTAACCCAGTGACAATGAAGAAAAGACGATAAATTTCCAAGTCAGATTGGTGTGTGGTTTGGAGGGGAACTTGCTATGGTGTTCCCATGTATCTGCTGCCCTTGTTCTACTAGATGGTAGCGGTCATGGGTTTAGAAGGTGCTGTCTAAGGAGCCTTGGTGAATTATTACAGTACATCTTGTAAACAGCACATACTGATGCTAATGAGTGTCAATGGACAGAGTGAAACTTAAAGGTAATGATGGGGTGCCAATCAAGTGGGCAGCTTTGTCCTGGCTTGGGTCAAGCCTCTTCAGGTTTGTTGGAAGCTATGTTCATTAGGGCAGGTGGTGAGTATTCTATCACATTCCTGGCCGTTTGCCTTATAGGTGGCAGATAGACTTTGGGCAGACAGGCAATGAGTTAGTGTAGAATTTCCAGTGTCTGCCCTGCTCCTGTTGCTACAGTATTTATATGGCTGGTCTTGTTCAGTTTCTGTCAATGGTAACCTCCAGGCTGCTGATAAAGGAACATTCAATGTTGGTAATGCAATTGGACATCAAGGATTGATAAATCGATTGGAGACAGTCATTGCCTGACATTTGTGTGGTTGAATGTTTCTTGCCGCTAATTGTGTAGATCTCGCTGTACATGGACACAAACTAATTCAGTACCTGAGGAATTACGAATGGTGCTGAACATTGTGCAATCATTGGCGAACATCCCCACCTCTGAACTTATGGTGGAGGGAAGGTCATTGATGAAGCAGCTGAAGATGGTTAGGTGTAGGACGTTACCCTAAGGAACCCCTGTAGAGTTGTCTTGGAGCCAAGATGATGAACCTCCAACAACCACAAACATCTTCCCATGTGCCAGGAATGACTCCAATCAATTGAAAATTTTTCCTGATTCCCCTTGACTCCAGTTTTGCCAACACTTGGACCAATGCAACCTTGATGTAAAAGGCTGTCACTTTCACCTTATCTCTAGAATGCCACTCCTTCGTTCATATTTTCTTTTCTCCACTTCTCATTTAATTGTGGCAGAATTATTAATTTCAAAGAATGTACACGTCAGTTCAGAGTGTGTACTCAAACAAAGGCAGAAACCAAACAGATACATACATGACCCACACACACCCAAAGCACACATGAAGATAAATTATACAATCGCGGAAGACAAATTTTGCTAAACATTGGTCCCATGGAAAGGATAAGAAAAGCAGTTTGTAGTTTATAATTTGCTATCTTGCCCAGATGTAGTTATCCAAAGGCAGTTTAAAGTCCTAGCTCTTTGCAAATGCTGTGTGGAAATTGAAATCTTTCTTTCTAATTCTCTGCCCACTGTGACATAGTCAAATTTAGCAGGCAACACGTTCTTAAATGGAGAAAGGGAAAGAATGCAGTAACTGACTTGTCCCACTGGCTTTGCTGGCTAGGATATTGATTGATTTTATTGTCACGTGTACTGAGATACAGTGAAAAGCTTTGTTTACAGGTGGTACAGGCAGATCACAGCAAGCAAAGATGTACAGATCAAAAAGAATTAGAGACATACAGGTTACATTGCAGGTTACAAAAACAGAAGTTGCTGGAAAAGCTCAGCAGGTCCGGCAGCATCTGTGAAGAAAAAAATTAGAGCTAACATTTCAGGTCCGGTGACCCTTCCTCAGAACTGATGGTAGCTGGGAAAACATTGGTTTATATGCAGTAAATAGGGAGGGGGATGGGGTAGGGAGTAGACAATAGGATAAAAGATAGAGGTTAGACAAAGGTGTTTGATAATGATCTGGCTAGGAGGGTGAATAGTTGTTAATGGGGACTGTTAGTGACTAACAACAGGTAGTGTGTAATGGCAGGCTATGTGATAACAAGGCCTGGTGTGTGAGATAGGGGGCTAGGACATGGGAGAGTTTAGGCCCTAAAATTATTGAACTCGATATTGAGTCCGGAAGGCTGTAGGGTCCCCAAGTGAAAAATGAGGTGTTGTTCTTCCAGCTTTTGTTGAGCTTCGCTGGAACACAGCAGCAAGGCTGAGACAGAGATGTTGGCCAGGGAGCAGGGTGGTGTGGTAAAGTGGCAGGCAACTGAAAACTCAGGGTCTTTTTTGCGAGCAGAATGTAGATGTTCTGTGAAGCAGTCACCCAGTCCACGCTTTGTTTTCCCAAAGTAGAGGAGACCACATTGTGAGCAGCAAATGCAGTAGACTAGATCCTGGGAAGTGCAGATAAAGTGCTGTTTCACCTGGAAGGTATGTTTGGGCCCTTGGATACTTGGGAGGGAGGAGGTAAATGGGCAGATTTTGCACCTCCAGTGGTTGCAGGGGAAGGTGCCGTTGGGGTATGGGTGGTTGCTGGGAGTGAAGGAAGAGTGGACCAGGGTGTCCCGGAGGGAACGGTCCCTGCGGACAAGGGAGGGGAGGGGAATATGTGTCTGGTGGTGACAACTCACTGGAGATGGTAGAAATGGCATCTGATGATCTTCTGGGATGGTAGGTAAGGACAAGGAGAGCCCTATCACTGTTGAGGGGGGGAAGGGAGGGGGTGAGGACGGAAGATCAGGAGAGGGATCGGACCCAGCTGAGGGCCCAGTCGACAATGGTGCTGCGGAATCCTCGTTTGAGGAAGCAGATGGACATTTTGGGGGCTCCCTTGTCGAAGTTGGCCTCATCTGAACATATATGATGGAGATGGAGGAACTGAGAGAATGGGATGGAGTCTTTACAGGAAGCAGGGTGCGAGGATGTATAGTCCAAGTGACTATGGGAGTCGGTGGGTTTACAGTAGATATTAGTGGCCATCTACCCCCAGAAATGGAAACAGAGATGTTGAGGAAGGGAAGGGAGGAGTCAGAGACAGACCAGCTGAAAGTGAGGGCAGGGTAGAAATTGGAAGCCAAATTGATGAACTTTTCCAGTTTTGGATGAGAGAGGGAAGCATCACTAATGATATCATTGATATATTGGAGAAAGAGTTGTGGGTGGGAGCCGGAATAGGACTGGAACAAGGAATGTTCCATGTACCCCACAAAGAGACAGTTATAACTAGGGCCCATGCAGGTACCCATGGCAACCCCTCTGTCCTGAAAAAAATGAGATGAGTTAAAAGAGAAGTTGTTGAGGCTGAGGATGAGCTTGGCCAAGCAGAGGAGGGTGGTGGTGAGTGGGAATGGTTCAGGATTTTACTCCATACCCCATCCCCCTCCCTATTTTCTGCAATATAATCCAATGTTTCCCAGCTCCATCAGTTCTGAAGAAGGGTCACTTGACCGAAACGTTAACTCTGATATTTTTCTTCACAGATGCTGCCAGACCTGCCGAGCTTTTCCAGCAACTTCTGTTTTTGATTCTGATTAATAGCATCTGCAGTTCTTTCGGTTTTTACATTGCAGGTTACATTATTTGAGGCTAGAGTCGATTCAACAGTCTGATAATGGCTGGGAAGAAATTGTTCCTGAACCTGCTTGTGCATGTGTTCAGGCATCTGTATCTTCTGCCTGATGGAAGAGGTTATAGGAGATCATTACTGGGGTGTGATGGGTCTTTGATGATGTTGGCCGCCTTTCCACAGCAGCGAGCCATGTAAATGGAGTCCATGGATGGAAGGTTGGCTTCTGGGATGGTCTGGGCTGTGCACACCACCTTCTGTATTTTCTTATGGTCCTGAACAGAGCAGTTGCTATACCAGGCCGTTATGTACCCAGACAGTATGCTTTCAATGGTGCGTCTGTAGAAGTTGGTGAGGGACCTTATGGACATGCCAAATTTCCTGAGCTGCCTGAGGAAGAAGAGACGTTGTTGTGTCTTCTTGACTGTCGCATTTACGTGGCAAGTCCAGGACAGGTCGGTTATCGTCACTCCGAGGAACTTGATGCTCTGCACTCTCTCAACCTCAGTTCCTTTGATCCAGATGGGGACATGCTCTCCTTCTTTCTTTCTAAAGTCGATGATCAGTTCTTTAGTTTTGTTGACGTTGAGAGACAGATTGTTTTCATTGCACCACATCACCAAGCCTTCTATTTCCCCTCTGTACTTTGACTCGGTCCCATTCCACTACAATGGTGTTGTCAGCAAACTTGTAGATAGTGTTTATTTGGAATTTGGCAACACAGTTGTAGGTGTACAGGGAGTACAGTAGGGCAGTTGAGAGTCAACCATATTGCTGTGAGTCTGGAGGCACATGTAGTCTGGACCAGGTAAGGATGGCAGCTTCCTTCCCTAAAGGACATTAATGAACCAGATGGGTTTTTACCAACAATCAACAACAGTTTCACAGTCATCACTAGACTCCAAATTCCAGATTTTTATCAAATTTAAATTCCACCATCTACCATAGCAGGATTTGAACCCAGCGCTATAAAAGCCCCATTCATATGGCTTAGGGACATGGTAACAAATACCTGAGATTCAGCCATTGGAAACAGGATATTAAATCTAATTAAATAAAATTAAAATACAGCAAATGCTGCAAAAAAGTTAGAAACCAGAAGCAGAAATAGGCTACTTGGGTCCTCAGTCTTTCTTAGCCATTCTATATGATCATAGTTGATCCTCTATCTCAATGTCTTGTTAGTCATTGTCTCATGGCCCAAATGATTAGATTTAATTAAAAAAATGCTGGAGAAACTCAGCAGGACCTGGCAGCATTTGCAGATAGAGAAACAGAGTTACTATGACTCTTCCTTGTAACGTCTCTATTGTTTCTCTCCACGGATGTTGCCTGACTTTCTGAGTTTTTCCAATACTTTCTACTTGTATTTCAGTTCCAAGTCATTGAAAATTTTCAAGAAAGAGATTGATAATAATTTAGATTTTAAAGGCATTAAGGGCTATGGGAGAAAGCAGGAATATGGCATTGAGATAGAGGATCAACCTTGAATCTCAGGTGTTTGTTATAATGTCCCTCAGCCATATGAATGGGGCTTTTATAGCACAGTGGTAGTGTTCCTACCTCTGAGCCAGGAAAACCTGGGTTCAAGTCCCACTTGCACCAGAGATGTGCTAATGGCATTTCTGAACAGGTTGATAAGAAAATAAAAATGTCTTGTGAATGGCGCAGGAGGTGGTGTCTTTCACATTCCTTTGCTTAATCTCTATCTCACCTGGGATCTTCTCAGACAAAGACAAAGAGAAATGTGGACTCGACAGTAATGCAAACTGAGTTAGCAACTTCAACGTAAGTTACTGTCCTTGTTTCCATGACACTGTACTTTAAGTAAAGTTCAAAGCAGGAATCCAACTGCTGATTTAAACGTTGTACCATAGAACAAGTAGTTTCTTTGTGTCTACTCATGACTAAGAAGCAGCCAAATTATTTAGTGTTACATCATGGCAATGATTTTTTTTTGTAATAGGTCATTTACAGTGGATGAAATCATGCCAAGCGCTAGATAAGGCAGGCTGGGCCTCAACATTCAACAGGCTTGTTTTACTGTCCGACAGAAATATTCTTTGGAAAATTATGATACAGGTATAATTCCAAAATCTGAAAGATAAATGGAAATTGTTGAAAATATTTGGCAGTTGCTTACACTATTTGTTGAGAGAGAGAAATGCAGCTATTGTCACAGGTTCATGATTCTTTCAGAGAACAGAATGTTGCCAAACAAAAAGACTTTGGAGTGCAGGTTCACATTTCCTTGAAGGTAGAGTCACATGTAGATAAGATAGTGAAGAAGGTGTTTGGTAAGCTTGCCTTTATTGATCAGTGCATTGAGTATCAGATTTTGGACTGTTATCATAAAGCCTGCCATTACACACTACCTACTATGATAACAAGGTGTAGAGCTGGATGAACACAGCAGGCCAAGCAGCATCAGAGGTACAGGAAGGCTGATGTGTCGGTGGGGAGGTAGGGAGGAGATAGGTCAGTCCAGGGAGGACGGACAGGTCAAGGGGGCGGGATGAGGTTAGTAGGTAGGAGATGGGGGTGGGGCTTGAGGTGGGAGGAGGGGATAGGTGGGAGGAAGGACAGGTTAGGGAGGCAGGGACGAGCTGGGCTGGTTTTGTGATGTGGTTGGGGGAGGGGAGATTTTGAAGCTTGTGAAGTGTGAACTTCTGTTTTTGTTCCTGATCTACAGTATTCGCAGTTCTTTCGGTTTTTTATCAGACTCGGGATGTCATGTTGCGGCTGTACAGGACATTTGTGAGGCCACTTTTGGAATACTGCATTCAGTTCTGGTCTCTCTGCTATAGCAAAGATGTCGTTAAACTTGAAATTGTGCAGAAAAGATTGACAAGGATATTGGTGGGTCTGGTGGACTTCACAAGCTTCAAAATCTCCCCTCCCCCTACCGCATCCCAAAACCAGCCCAGCTCGTCCCCGCCTCCCTAACCTGTCCTTCCTCCCACCTATCCCCTCCTCCCACCTCAAGCCCCACCCCCATCTCCTACCTACTAATCTCATCCCGCCCCCTTGACCTGTCCGTCCTCCCTGGACTGACCAATCTCCTCCCTACCTCCCCACCTACACACACCATTACTGGCTCCATCCCCGCCTCTTTGACTGGTCTGTCTCCTCTCCACCCATCTTCTCCTCTATCCATCTTCTATCCGCCTCCCCCTCTCTCCCTATTTATTTCAGAACCCCCTTCCCCTCCCCCATTTCTGAAGAAGGGTCGAGGCCCGAAACGTCAGCCTTCCTGCTCCTCTGATGCTGCTTGGCCTGCTGTGTTCATCCAGCTCTACACCTTGTTATCACACACTACCTACTGTTAGTCACTAACAGTCCCCATTAACAACTACTCACCCTCCCAGCCAGATCGTTATCAACTCCTTTGTCTATCCAACTGCTCTTCGCTCTCTTTGGGCTCTATTCTATTGTTTACTCCCTGCCCCATCCCCGTACCTATTTTCTGCATATAAACTGATGTTTTCCCAGCTATCATCAGTTCTGAGGAAGGGTCACAGAACCTGAAATGTTAACTCTGATTTTTCTTCACAGATGCTGCCAGACCTGCTGAGCTTTTCCAGAAACTTCTGTTTTTGTTCCTGATCTACAGTATTCGCAGTTCTTTCGGTTTTTTGTCAGACTTGGGAGGTCATGTTGCGGCTGTACAGGACATTTGTGAGGCCACTTTTGGAATATTGCATTCAGTTCTGGTCTCTCTGCTATAGCAAAGATGTCGTTAAACTTGAAATTGTGCAGATAAGATTTACAAGGATATTGCTGGGGCTGAAGGGTTTGAATGATAGGGAGAGGCTGAATAGGCTGGGTCTATTTTCCCTGGGGCATCAGAGGCTAAGGGGTGATCTTACAGAGGTTTATAAAATCGTAAAGGGCATGGATAGGGTGAAAAGCCAAGTTCTTTTTCCCAGGTAAAAACCAAAAGAACTGCGGATGCTGTAAATCAGGAACAAAAACAAAATTGCTGGAAAACCTCAGCAGGTCTGGCAGCATCTGTGAAGGAGAGAACAGGGCTAACGTTTCGGGTCTGGTGACCCTTCCTCAAAACTCATTAACAACTAGTTCTGAGGAAGGGTCACCGGACCCGAAACATTAACTCTGTTCTCTCCTTCACAGATGCTGCCAGACCTGCTGAGGTTTTCCAGCAACTTTGTTTTTGTTCTTTTTCCCAGGGTAGGGGAGTCCATAAATAGAGGGCATAGGTTTAAGGTGAGAGAGGAAAGATATAAAAGGGACCTAAGGGTCAGCTTTTTCACGTATGTATGGACTGAGCTGTCAGAGGAACTGGAGGAGGCTGGTACAATTACAACATTTAAAAAGGCATCTGGATGGGTCCATGAATAGGAATGGGTTAGAGGGATATGGGCCAAATGCTGGCAAATGGGACTAGGTCAATTTTAGATAGCTGTTCGGCAAGGACAAGTTGGACTGAAAGGTGTATTTCTGTGCTGTACAGCTCTGTGATGCCATAATTCATAACTGTTGCCCAGAAGTACTGCAGGCGATTTTCTGTAGCAATTGATTCATGGGATGTGGGTATCATTGGCAAAGCAAACAGTCAATGCTCATCCCTAACTGCTGTTGAGATGATGGTGATGTGTTGCCTTCTTCAACTGCTGCAGTTCAAGTAGCATTAGTATTCCCAGAGTGCTGCTAGGCAGTAAGTTCCAGGATATTTATCCATTGATGGTAAAGGTGCGGTGATATAACTTAAGAACAAGGTGGTGTGTGGATTGGACGGGACCTTACAGGCAATGATTCCTTCAAATGCCCATCCAATCTCCTTTTGAAATTATTGATTGTTTCAGCGCTGTCTGCCCTTATGGGCAACAAGTTCTAACTCATTGCATCCCTCACCTAAAATCTTAAATCCATCTCTCTCCTAATCCGCAATCCAATAATGGGTAGATTTTTTTCTTTGTTTAGTTTATAAACCTGTTATAATCCCGTGAGCCTCGATCGATTCGCCATTCAACTATCTTTACTCCAAAAGCATCAACTCCAGTCTCTCAAAACTAGCCTTGTCACTAAAACCTGCCTACCCTAACCCTGCCAAATTCCTGGAATCTTTCTGGCAAATGTCAAGACCAGGGCTGGATTATATGTGCAGCTGAACTAGGTTTGTACCTTTCTGTGTGGTGGACTTCCTCCCACCACCTCTAACTGTGGAATCAACAGGGCTTGTTACATCTCGTGGTTGAGAAAAAACATTAATTGTTCTAAATGAATCAAAGTCTTGAATTGGACATGCAGTAGTTTGTTGCATGTTAGTAACTAGTTACAGGTTACATTGATATGAGAGACATTGTTGCAGAGGCTTTGAGGAGGATCAGATGTTAAATTTCACTCATACAGTCAAAGAACAGCATGGAAACAGACCCCACAGTCCAATTCTTTCATGCTGACAAGATATCCTAAACTGATCTAGTCCCATTTGCCAGCATTTAGCTCATATTTCTTTTAACTCTTCCCATTCATATATCCATCGTGTTGCCTTTTAAATGTTGTAACTGTACCAACCTCCACCACTTCCTCTGGCAGCCCATTTCATACACGTAGTACCTTCTGCATGAAAACGTTGCCCCTTAGATCCTTTTTAAATCTTACCTCACTCACCTTAAAACCAATGTCCTCTATTTTTGGACTCCTCTATCCCGGGGAAAAGACCTTGGTTATTCACCCTATCTATGCCCTTCATGATTTTATAAACTTTTATATGGTCACCCCTCAGCCTGCAATGCTCCAGGGAAAATAGAACCTGTTCAGCCTCTCCCTATAGCCCAAACCCTCCAACCCTGGCAACATCTTTGTAAATCTTTTCTTACCCCTTTCAAGTTTCACAGCATCCTTCCTATAGCAGAGAAACCATAATTGAATGCAGTATTCCAAAAGTGGCCTAACCAATGTCCTGCACAGCTGCAACATGACCTCCCAGCTCCTATACTCAACGCACTGACCAATAAAGGCAAGCACACCAAATGCCTTCTTCACTATCCTATCTACCTGTGACTCTACTTTCAAGTAACTATGAACCTGCGCTCCAACGTCTCTTTGTTCAGCAACACTCCCCAGGACCTTACCATTAAATATATAAGCCCTGCCCTGATTTGCCTTTCCAAAATGCAGCACCTTACATTTATCTAAATTAAACTCCATCTGCCATTCCTGGGTCCATTGGCCCATCTGATCCAGGTCCCGTTTTACTCTGAGGTAACCTTCTTGGCTGCCCACTACATCTCCAATTTTGGTGTCATCTGCAAAGTTACTAACCATACCTCCTATATTCACATCCAAATCATTTATATAAATGACGAAAAGCAGTGGACCCAGCACCGATCCTGTGGCACACTGCTCGTCACAGGCTTCCAGTCTGAAAAGCAACCCTCCACCACCATTTACCTTTGAGCCAGTTCTGTATCCAAATGGCTAGTTCTGTATTACATGTGATCTAACTTTGCTAGCCAGTCAACCATGAGGAACCTTGTCAAATGCCTTACTGAAGTCCATATAGATAACATCCACTGCACTGCCTTCATCAATCCTTTTTGTTACTTCTTCAAAAAACTCAATTAAGTTAGTGAGACACGATTTCCCACGCACAAAGCCATGTTGACTATCCCTAAGCAATTCTTGCCTTTCCAAACGCTTGTAAATTTCCCCCTCAGGGTCCCCTCCAACAATTTGCCCACCACTGATGTCAGGCTC
>NC_063351.1:12238985-12255414 GCF_021869965.1 Rhincodon typus
CTTCCTTAGCTTCCCAACAAATTTCTAGGGTACACCTGATCAGGTCCAAGTGGCATTTACTCAGGAATAACTTGTTTACCAGTGTTCAGTTTGGGTTCAAAGAAGGACACATGGTTGCATACCTCCTCATACTCTTTAGTCCAAGACCTGAATTCAAAGACCATATGAGATCTTGGCTTTCATACAAAGAGGCACTGGGTACAAAAGCAGGGAAATTATGCTGGAGCAGTAGAAAGCTCTGGTTACCCCCTACTACAGTATTGACTCGTCTTTTGTAAATGGAAAATAAGGGTTAATACAGAGGATTGCCACAAGATACACCCACAATGATGATGTCATATGGATTTGTGGGCAGAACAGTTTGGAGGTTAGGTATCCTGCATCCAGTAACTCACCTCCTGATTCCCCATTGTCTACAGGATATAAGGGAGGAGTGTGGTGGAATATTCCCCACTAGCTCAACTGTGTGCAACTACAACAACACATAAGAACATTGACACCATCCAGGACAAAGTAGCCTGCTTGATTGGCACCAGATCAACAAACATCCAATCCCTCTACTTAGCACCGTGTACTATCTACAAGATGCACTGCAGAAATTCACCAACGCTCCTTTGACAGCACCTTTCAACTTCATGACCATTTCCATCTACATGTATTAAAACCAACAATCTGCCAATTGCATAAAAGCAACAGTGATTACTGTTTTATTTTATATTAAAAAACATGTATTCATTTTGATGCATATAGCAAGTCATAAATGAGACACACTGAGGTCACAGGACCCGAAACATTAACTCCGACGTTTTCTTCACAGATGCTGCCAGCATTTGGCCCATATCCCTCAAAACCCTTCCGAATCACATACCCATCGAAATGCCTTTTAAATGTTGTCATTGTGCCGGCCTCCACTGCTTCCTCTGGCAGCCCATTCCATACACGCACCACCCTCTGCATGAAAAAGTTGCCCCTTAGGTCCCTTTTATATCTTTCCCTTCTCACCTTAAAACTATGCTCTGTAGTTATGGACTCCCCTACCCTGGGAAAAAGAACTTGGCTATTCACCCTATCCAAAACCCTTATTTTATAAACCTCTGTAAGATCACCCCTTAGCCTCTGATGCTCCAGGGAAAATAGCCCCGGCCTATTCAGCCTCTCCCTATCATTCAAACCCTCCAACCCCAACAATATCCTTGTAAATCTTTTCTGCACAATTTCAAGTTTAACGACATCTTTCCTATAGCAGAGACCAGAACTGAATGCAGTATTCCAAAAGTGGCCTCACAAATGTCCTGTACAGCCGCAACATGACCTCCCGAGTCTGATAAAAAACCGAAAGAACTGCGGATGCTGTAAATCAGGAACAAAAACAGAAGTTTCTGGAAAAGCTCAGCAGGTCTGGCAGCATCTGTGAAGAAAAAAATCAGAGTTAACATTTCAGGTTCTGTGACCCTTCCTCAGAACTGATGGTAGCTGGGAAAACGTCAGTTTATATGCAGAAAATAGGTAGGGGATGGGGTAGGGAGTAAGTGATAGGATAGAGCCCGAAGAGTAGGAAGAGCAGTTGAATAGACAAAGGTGTTGATAATGATCTGGCTAGGAGGGTGAATACTTGTTAATGGGGACTGTTAGTGACTAACAATAGGTAGTGTGCAGTGGCAGGCTATGTTATTTTTCCCTTATTCATTAATGGGATGAGGGTATCACTGGCTAGGCAGCATTTATTGTCCATCCCTAATTGCCCAGAGGCAGTTGAGAGTCAAACACAATGCTGTGGGTCTGGAGTCACATGTATGCCAGACCAGGTAAGGATGGCAGTTTCCTTCCCTAAAGGACACTAGTGAACCAGATGGGTTTTTCTCCACGAGAAGCCATGAATGTCAGTGATAAATTTTGACTCCTTATATAAATTCAATACAATATGAGCTAGTTTACAAGATACCAAGGAACAGATAAAAACGGCTACAGAAGGCTTGGATGGAGAAGTTCAATGGGGTAAGATATAGGTGAGCACTGAGGGGCATTCTTACTGAGATACCTGCTTTGATGGTCACCCTGCCACCATGATAAGCATGGAGAGAGTTGGCAGGGACCAAGCTAACAGTCTCTGCCCCAGGTGGAAAATCCAGTAAAACTGGTGAATGAGACTTACTGGTCTGGATCATCTTGTAGGATTAGTTTAAGGGATTCATTTTTAAATAACACTGTGTTATTTTTACTGGGTTTTTCCCTCTGCTCCATTCTCCATCATGCTGCAGATCTAGAGGCACTGTCCTTCCCTGTCCCTGAATATTTTGAACATTTGTGTGGACAGTACACCTAATCCTCTGCACTGCTGTAAGAATGCAACATCATTTCTTGGCAAATCTGGCAAGTCACTGCAACATATCTGCAAAATGCACTCTAGAATGCTTTAAACACTTTGCAAAAGAAACATTCTGCAAAACTACCTTGCAATTTGGATTTCTTACCTTTTCGTTATGATCGTACACTGAGCCCATCTCGCAGTTTAGCTGTTGTTGATCGTGGTGTGCCAAGCTTGTATATTGCTTGGAGCTGCATGGTCTTATTATGGTATGTCATTTAGATGGCCTGGTGTCAAGAGGTGGCATGCCTTCACAGGTTTCTGGGCACATGCTGGGATGCCTGCTTAAATGTCCTTTTTCAAAAGGATTACTAAGATTAAATTGTCATTCATGGACTTTAACAGTGACTAACCTACGAAAGCTTAAGTGTCAAAAGCACAAGTCGAAACTTGCTAAATAACAACAGGCTTTAAATATTTTCAACAAGCCCTCTCTGATATCCTCACTGTAAGAATAATTAGTGACATAAACAATTCTGACAAATTATTTTTGCACAGTGGCGTGTAATCCTGCCCCATTCTAAACTGATGTGCAAAACCAATTTCTATCCCTATGCCTCCCACTCCATGTCAAATAGTTACTGCTAGAAACGTTATGTTCGATAGCCCTGAGCAGTCCCACCTTCAATTGCTTTCAATCTTTCTACACACACATTGTGCCTGATTGATATGCAGGAGAAACTAACATCTGATTCAGTTATAGTGACGGACAGTGGATAGGGGAAGGTTCAGTCATGTTCAGATTAAAATAGTCAGGTGGATGTTTTTATTTGACTGGCACGGATGCGATGGGCCCAAAGGGCCTTTCTCTGTGCTATGAATCTCTCTGATTCCATGACAATGCTGGTTTGTTAGTCCGTCGGTTATTCTTCTGCTTGTAGCTGCTACAGTAATTGACCAGGGCTAATCTTGTCCTCCTCAGTTGCATCAAACAAGGGTTACTTGAGTGAATGTAGGATCAACTTTTTTGGTTAAGTGCCAGTCGAGTGTTTTGGAGGGTTTTTCACCGTGAGGTCTAATGCGTTTTCTCACTCTATGTTACCAAACTTACCTCATTAATTTCTGACCCCTCCCCTATAGCACCCCACTCATCCAATTCTACCCCCAGTTTACCATTTGCTGTTCCCGGAACAACTAACTACTGTGATATCCCAGACATGACTGGCATCCTTGGTGCTGTTGCCCTCTTTAAAAGCCCATTGTGCACTTGGACAAGCACTGGCAGACCAGAGTTGGTCTTCATGGTGATTGACATTTGCCTCACACATATCAGAAAAATTGGGAAAATTTGGTAAGATAGGAGACTGAATATTGATCAGATGCATTGGGCCATTAATAAGGTGTTTAACACAAAAAAAAAATCACACTTCATTGTCAACTCTCCACTGCCTAGTGAGAAACCTGCCGCACCAAATTGGGAAATAAACAAAAGATGCAGTGAGTTACTCCTGATGTCTACAGATGCCTCTTGGACGCCTCATCAAATTCTATCATAAAGTTTGCTGTAGCCCACATTACTATAAGTTTCCATTCATAGTATCTATTGTCTGGGAAGCAGATTATCATAAGGCTGAATAGCTAAATGTTGATTAGTAGGGCTTTCTTTTAGTCATAAGTCATACTTCATTGGATTGTGAAGTGAAAGGTCCTCCAGAGCATTACTAATGTGTTCTTAGCTCATTAGTCATAAAGTCAGGGCAATGCAACAATGGTTCAATAGGAAGGGAGATTCAAGGTCATGCTGAATAATGTACCGGTCACTTGCTTGAGATATCCATTTGTCAGTTTTGTTGTGGCCAGACCTGTTGAGTTTCCCCAATTTGTTGCAGTTCTAGCTCTTGGCTAAGAAGAGATGAACTGGCTCCCCTCTCTTTTAACACTTGCTCTCACAATCTGTTGCAACAATGTTAATTTAAGGAGGATCACTTCCCCTGTGGAAATCCCTGACCACAGGAACCAATGTTTTAAAAGGACCCAATTTATCAAGGCTTTCTTGAATTAACAAAATGAGGGAATTTATTGATTACTAAATGTGAGAAGAATGAGTAATGCAACGGATGAGCACACAGATTCGAAGTGTGAGCTGTGTCCAAAAAGATAAAAGCTAACAGATTCACAGATCAGCCACTGAATTGCTCATGAAGAGTTGATAGTTGAATTTTGTGGCCATTGTAATAGAGGCTAGTGGAAGCGTTAGGGGAGGCAATGGCCTAGTAGTATTATCACTGGACTGTTAATCCAGAGACCCAGATAACGTCCTGGGGACCTGGGTTTGAATCCTGTCACAGCAGATGGTGGAATTTGAATTCAACAAATATCTGGAATTAAGAGTCTGATGATGAGCATGAATCCATTGCTGATTGTCGATAAAACCCGTCTACTTTACTAATGTCCTTTAGGGAAGGAAACTGCCATCCTAACCTGTTCTGGCCTACATGTGATCCAGATCCACAGCAATGTGGTTGACTCATAACTGCCCTCTGGGTAACTAGGGATAGACAACAAATACTGGCCTAGTGAGTGACAATGAATAAAGGAAAACAAATGTTAGTAGGTAAACTGTTGATTGCTTGAGCCTCATGAATTTTGCAGATTAGTTGAGAGTCTTGTAGCTCTGATTCCTCTTTAACTGGTTTGCAGCACTCATAGGGAGAGAACACCTTCCTTTACCTGAAACACAGGGATGACTAGGGGATAGTTCTTCAACTTTGACCATCACAGCACATGAATGCTCGAACCCAGACTGGGACATTGGAGAGTGTTCAGTCCCACTCATACAGTCCACTTGAGTCAAAACTAGCTATTTAATCCTTTTCCTTGAGTATTCTTCAAAGACAGAGAAGACAAAAAAGACAAAACATGTCTGGAGTTTGGGACATAATCTGCAGGGTGTGGTTTGCTGTTGGGTAGATGGTTTTCAGCCCCCACTGTTTCTGTAGTCCAGTCTGTCTGAAATTTCTTTGACAAATGTTACATATCATCAATCTCACACAGAAATTTTTATACCTGTGGCTATTTGTTTCAGTAGCACTTGTGCTCATTTAAAATAAAATTTTGGAATTAAAGGTTAAAAATGCCTGTAGTTTTGGGGTTCCAACCCATTGTCATAAAGGTATTCTGGATTATGTTTGCTGTAACCTGGAAGGTGGTACAACTATAAAAAGTGTTCGCAGCTTTATTCTTATTCCTGTTATTCCAGTGGTATAGACTGTCTGCACTGCCCCTAAGGCAGATGGTATAGTCTCAACAGTTGGAACCTATGAGATAGTTCCCTTTGGTCATTGTCAAGTAGGTGTGTTGATCCCTGGATATCTGGTTGCCACGATATACGGGACTGTGATATCAGTTGTATCTTGGCATGCCTTCTTTGTTGTCCATCACCTTGCATTACTAAATCCTATAGTTGGACACTTTGCAAGCAAAGTTATTATTAATGTAAGATTGAGAAAAAGATGCCTCTGAAAGCTTAGTCACTTATTAACAAATATTGAGTAATCACTCTTCTAAAGAATGTATAAAAGCTGCACCTCTGGGCAGGATGCATGGGTTGGGAAATGGAATAACATACCATCAGAGATACCAAGAGAGTTGATGGCAGAATAATAACTTAGCTTTGAGTACTAGATTACTACAGGTGCTCACATGTCATATTTGGTGCTCCTACTGTTTTTGACTTTCCTGAATGCTTTAAATCAGTGATTTCAGCCTTGTATTAGAGTCGGAATATTGGGTTTTTAGTTCCTTGAATTCATAATCTAGGTGGACACTGCAGTTGCGAACTAAGAGCCTGTCACTTTTCTGGAGATGTTGTCTGTTGTTTGAAACCTTAAGCCCAAGCTGCACATGGAAACAGTCCTAACCAGCTTTGAAAAGAAGCATAGTTAATTCACCCACCGTCCTTGCCAATATTTTCTCCTCAACCAAAAATACCTGAATAAATGATCTGATCCTTCACTAATTTGCTCTATGTGAGTTAATAACGTAGCACAAATTGCAGATGCCAACAGGAACTCATTTTTAAAAACCTATCATCTGTTCACAAGTATAATAACTTTGTGATTTCCATCCAATGTTGTTTAATTATTGTTACATCAACAAATCTTTGTTGACACATCAGGAAGTATTTAATTCTGGACTTTCTTGACATCTAGTGCATGCCTCCACAGATAAAATGTGCTCGCTGGATTTATAAATAGTTTCCGTTATTTGTACAGGAGGTTGATAAAATTGTCATTTGCTTATGACAATTTAAAATGACTTATTGATCAACTAAGAGATAAATTCGAAATGTCAAATAACTTATTATAGTCATTCAGATTCAGGAGGGGGAGGATTAAAATAAGACCTGAAAGATGCTAATGAGTAATATTGGCAACAAATTTTTGCATATCATTTACCATACATTAATAAAAGGGAGAGAATATTCTAGTGAACAATAGTTGCATTTTTAGTAATAGCTACAATTCCTCATTAATACTTGAAATAAGAATGATGGGTAACCGGGGAGATCTGTATTAGCATCATTTGAGTTGGGAGCTCACTAACTTCCAAGATGGAAGATTGTGGGTTCAAGCTCCATCCCAGGGACTTGAGAACTATATCTAGGCTGGTAGTCCAATAGTGTCGCACTGCAGTACTGAGCTGGCGATGCACTGTCATAGGTGCAGTCTTTCAGATAAACTCATTGAAGTCCCCAGTTGATGCCAAAATTTTCCCAGCGCTGTTTGAAGAAGCCCATGGAATTCCTCTCGGGTGTTCATCGGATGTGGCTGTAGAGAAAGTGGATACATTGATGGTTACATTCCAAAATTTTAACACCTTCTAGAAAGGTTCCTGCAGACTTGAAAGAAACAAATGGAACCCCATTATTGACAAGTGAGAGAGGAAGAGTAGGAAACTACAGACCTGTTAATTTTTCATTAGTGGAAGTAACATTGTAGAATCTAATATAAAGGATACGATAACCGGACACTTCAAAAATAGTGTTTTAATTGGGCATGCAATTTAGATTTATGCAAAGGAAATCATGTTTGACAAATACATTGATAGTTTTTTTGAGGATATTACTTGTAGCATTGATAATGGGGAACCAGTAGATGCAGTGTCTTTTGTAATGACAAACACAGAAGATTAGTTAATAAAATTAGAGCACAGGGATTGGGGATAATGTACTGGAATGAACTGAAAATTGGTTAATAACAGAAAACAAAGAGAGGGAAGAAATCAATCATTCTCAGGATGATGGGCTTATTCAAAGTGGAGTCCTGCAAGGATCAATGCTTGCTCCACGGCTATATCCAAATAAATGAATGAATGTTGGAACCAGTTGCAATATTTCCAAATTAAGACAAAATTTGGCTGTGAGGAAGGTTGCGAATGGGCTGAGTTAAGTAAATGGGCTAGAACATGGCAGATGGAATATAATATGAATGAGTGTGAAATTATCCAATTTGGTAGAAAAAAATAATATTTCATAAGAAGTTGAGATGAGCGGTTGTCCAAAGGGCTTAGGTATTCTTATCCATGAGCCATTAAAAGATAGCATGCAAGTACAGCAATCAATAGAGAAGACACCTGGTGTGTTGGTCTTCTTTGCAAGGGAGTTTGTGTACACAAGTATGCAATGGCATAGACCCTTGGTGAGGCTCCTAGAGTATGTATAGTCTCTTTATATACGGAATAATATACTTGCCAAAAACTGAGAACAACAGTGGTGCACCAGAATAATCTCTGCGATGCGGCATTATGTTATAAGGAAAGATTGATGAGATTGGGCCTAAAGAACTCTATTCCACAGAGTTTCAAAAAATGAGAGGTAATCTCATTGAAGTGTACGAAATTCTTACAGGGTGTGACAGGGTGGATGGAGATAGGATGTTTCACTGGCTGGTGAGCCTCAAACCGGGGGCGTAATCTCAGATAAAGGTGTAGATCATTTAAGATTTAGACGAGGAGGAATTTCTTTAATCTGAGAGTGGTATATCTTTGGAATTTTCTATTTTAGAGGACTGTGGAGGCTCATGCATCGAGCATATCCAAGGCATAAATTGATAGATTTCTGGATACAAATGACCTCAAAGGACATGGAGCTAGTGTGTGAAAGTGGTTTGCTCTACATGATCAGCCATGATCTTGTTGAATGGTGGACCAGATTTAATGGGCTGAATGGCCTACTTCTGTTCCTATGTGGCGGGGCCTATATGTTTCCCTAAACCAGTGTCACTAAGAACAGGTTATCTTGTCAATATTTCATTTTTATTTGAGGACATTGTGTGCAGGCTAGCTGCCACACTTCCTACATTGCAACAGTGATGGCATTTCAAAACACATTTTGACTGTGGAACACACTGGGGCATTCTGAAGTTGTGAAAGACATGATATAAATACAAATCCTTTCTTTTTGGTCATGGAGCCAACAATTATACTTCAAATAGCACCATAAAAATAGATGTGCTGACCATTTACTGTAGAAGGAAGCAATTTCTTTCATTCTTACATTCTTACCAAACTCATTAAGCAGGTAATTTACAGCAAAGAGTGTAGCTGATGTTGGTCGTGTTCTGAAGGTGTCATGGGCTTCAATTGCATTTTTAGTTTTGACTGGAGCAGAAAGTGAAAGCAGGGCAAGAAGGGGCGAGAAAAGGAAGGGGTGCCTTGGAGGAAATATTGTTTTCTCCTGTAATGCTGCCACCATTGTACGGGAATGGGATGAAAACCATTTCCCTGACAAATTACATTATTGTTACATGATTAATAAATGGGAGAACATCCCATCTGAACTGACTCCATTGCTTAAAAATTAAAGGCTCTCTTTACTTGCATTGCCATCAGCAGATCTTCCCTGTCGTCTGATGTCCAGTTCAGTTTCTACCTTTCTCTCGAAGTATAAATGCTAAAGGGATAGCTCCTGTCATACCTCCAACACTGCAGCACTCCCTCAACACAGCTCTGTGTCTGAACAGTTTACGAGCTTTGGGAGTGAGACTTGAACTCACAACTTTCTGACATTCAGTTGGGCAAGACAGATCACTAGATTCACCCATGCTGTCTCCTCCTTGCCATTAGTAGGTTTCCCTAGCCAGTGTTGAGGATACAACAGACTTTGCTCACTTTTCTTTCAGTTTGTATGCATGAAACACCTTCAAACTTTGTCGCTCATCTTCAGATTTCTACCATCAATTGGTATCTGTCCTCACTAAGTTTTTTAGCTATGGTTGCTTGCCTCTTTGTGCTGACTGGGATTCTGTCCACAGTTTCGCCTGTAACCGTACAAGAAGAAACAATATGGTATATTTAATATACCTGAGTCATTTGATATCACGTGGCCTTGGTATCTTTCAGCAACCCTGCTATTTCCTTTTTAATCTGTTTCCTGTGAGTATATTGATAAAAGTTTTAGCAGTTCTTTTACTGTGCCCTGCTTTCCTAATCTTTTTTCTATTAGGTATTTGGCCAATTTCTTAACTTCTTTTAGTTTGCTTGGAGATTCATCCCCATCCATCTTCTTGTTTTAGATATTTTCTGTAGGAACTAGTTCAGAGAGATGTTATTACACACTTCTGGAGGAGGTGGGACTTGAACCTGGGTCTGCTGACACTCTACCACACTGCCACAATGCTATACTTGTAGGTTTGATCGTCTTTCCCATTTATGATTTGTTGCATTGTCTCTGTTCACCCACTTCCCAATGTACTGTAATAAAACAAAGAACTGCAGATGTTGGAGATCTGAAACAAAAAGAGCGACAAAACTCAACAGATCTGGCAGCATCTGTGGGAAGAAAGTCAACACTGCCAGAAATGTTTGTTTTTGTCCTAAAATACCATACAATATTCAATTATATGATTCATATTTTCTTTAGCAAGCTTCATAATATTAGAAGAAATATTTACCCTCAAGATGGTTCTCTGTAGTATGAATTACTCTCTGGAACTGTTCCCTAGTAGAACATTACAAGACATCTTCTGAAACAAAAGGAGCGTTGGTTGCGTGTGGTGGTTTAGTAATGTTGATTGAACTTGAGAAAAGTAATTAATTATTGTGCAATGAATACAGTGGAAAGCTGCAAAACATAGATTTGAATGATAAAGTTAAAAGAAAGAAACGTCAGCCTTATCAAGATCTTGGAGACTTCAAATTATTAATTTCCTTTAGTATGTAGAGTCTCAGAAATTATCAAAAATTTTTGGTCTGTGTCAAGACTTTCTGTAAACAGAAGAAATATTGTGTACTTTTGGAACATATTGTGGTACTTAATGATGTGTGAAGATACAAAGAATTTCCATGTTACCAGCTTCATAGAGTCACAGAGATGTACAGCACAGAAATGAACCATTTGGCCCAACTCTTCCATGCCAATCAGATATCCCAATTAATTTAGTCCCGTTAGCCAGCATTTGGTCCACATCTGTCTAAATCCTTCATGTTCACGTAACCATCCAGATGCCTTTTAAATGTTGCAATTTACTTGCATCTACCACTTCCTCTGGCAGCTTGTTCCATAGGCAGACCACACTCTACGTGTAAAACGTGCCTCTCACGTCCCTTTTATATCTTTCCCCTCTCAATTTAAACTTATGCCCTCTAATTTAGGACTCCCCTACCCTGGGGCAAAGACTTTGGCTACTGACCTCATCCCACCTCCTCCAGAAGTGTGTAATAACATCTCTCTTGAGGGCTATGCCCCTCAAGATTTTATAAAATTTGTTTTCAAAGACGAGCTGGTTTGGGTAATAGTGAATGAACAATAAAAGATTCACTTGGATACATTTGACTTTTTCTAAGTGTGTCACACTAGTGGCTTCAATATATATTTCATTCATTCTTATTGTACATTCAACCTTCGTCTTTTTTAAACACAGTGAACAATGTTATTGCACAGAGAACATAATGCTGTAGCCTAGGTGGGATTATTTCACATCTCATTATAGCAAGTCCTCTGAAAAACTACACTGAAGTCGGATCTGAGTTTCATTTTCAATCCTGTTTTGCAATATTTACAATATTTTGGGTTTTGATGCAAAATTTGATCTAGTTGCACAGTTTTCAGAATCTCAGAATTGTCATAGTGCGGAATGAGGCCATTTGGCCCATGGCATATGCCCTGGTTCTCTGAACATTTTGATTTAGTGCATTTCCCTGTAACCTAACACATTCTTTCTATTTAAATAACCATCCAATATCCTCCTCAATGTATCTGTTGAACCCACTTTCCCCAGCAATAAATTTGTTATGAACCAGACCAGACCACCTCAAAATATTTTAAGGAGGTAGCCTAGACCCTAAGCTCTTCTTATTTTAAAGGCAAGTATAAAGTGCTATGTTCCAGATGCAATTTGATTGGTCAAACTACTCAGTGTTAAGCAAAACACAATTTATTCAAACATTACAGTTAAAATACAACAAAAGAAAGAAGAACTTAGAATAACTTCACTCGATTGGAAAACTTAACAGAATAATAGATACAGTAACTATTACTAAATAACTGTTCCAATATAGTAACATCCCATAAATATAGTCTTTGGCAAAAAGGCAAAGTTGGAAACAGTTTGTCTCACGTGCAATTCGGCAGCAGAAAGAGAGGGGAAAAAACATCAAGCAAAAACCCAGAGAGAGTAGTAGCCAGATGATATCTACTACAATTTCCAATCCTGTTGCGATGTCAACAGCAATAGCTTCAAGATAAACCTAAAAAAACTAGAAATCCTGGTCTGTGAGAGCTAGCCTCACACATCCAGGCTGCTTCTATTGTTCCAACTTAAAAAAGAAACCCACAAGGCCTCACAAGCTGTCTACATTACCACAGACTGCTCCTCCCCTGGACCCCAATCTCCCTCTAAAAGAAACCCAGATGCAACACACCTCTTAAAGCCACAGCATTGTCACACAATCCAGACCCTAACCACACAATGTGTGAAAACGTTTTCTCAGTTCACATTTGCTTCTTTTTAAAAGACTTTAAGTCTGTGTCCTCTGATTCTCGATCCAATTATGAGTGGGAAACAGTTTCTCCCTGTCCACTATGCCTGGACACCTCATGATCTTGAATACGTTTATCAAATCTCCTCTTAGCCTTCTTGTCTTCAAAGTCCTTTGTCAGAACCTGTGTGGCTATCGTCCTCCCATCTTCATCTTGCATGGTTTATCTATGTGAATGGTCAACAAATCAGGGAATATTGCTGTTAAGTTGTCACCATCATGGATGTAACTGTGCATATCATCACTTTCCTGAGATAAGGTACCTCTATAATCTTACTCAATTTGGACATCTCTCATCTGTAAATTTAATTTTCAATCACTGTCAAAACTCTACTAGATTCACATGGAATTACACTGTATTGACGATTCATATGGATAAAGAACGGAGGATGAAAAGTGGGAAAATAACCAAGCCATGGGATCTGACAAAGCCCTTGAAGAGGTAAAAGCTCAGAGAAAGGCCAATTGGCCTTGATTAGTCTGCCCTTGTGTTTTTGCTTCATACAAGTCTCTTCCCACCCTGCACAATGAATAGAAATTGTTGCAGTAGCATTCCGAGTATTAACATTCACCATCTGAAGAATGTCTTTTGATTATGCTCACCAAAACTGCCAAGTCCCTGGCTGTGGTCTAAGCAGTAGAATCCCTGGCTCCTGAATTTCTGATGGTTTCAGGTTAAAATAGGATATTTCTTTCTGCTGCGAGTAGAATGTGAGGAGAATGATTTGATACATTAGAAACAGATCACAGAGAAGCTAGAGGATGCAATATTGTACATTTTAGGGCACCATATACTCAAATGGAGAATGAAAAGATGTCAGATCTGTTATTCTCCTATGGCAAGATATAAACAGATATAGCATCCAAACTTCATGTAGTTATTGCAAAGAATTCAAAGACATGCAGCAAATGGAAAATATGATGGCTGACCTTGAAATTATTTTTGGCTGCACTAAAAGGATTCATGTAGTTGAAGAACGTCATGGACCAGATGTTAACTCCAGCAATATCTGCACATGCAGAAATGAACACTGAAATCTCTGAACTTAGGCCTTTTGGGTCCAACAGTAACCCTCTGAAGAGCATCGCACTAGACTCATCCTATCGCTGTAACCCTGCATTTCCCATGGCTAACCCATCCAGCTCCACACCCCTGCACACTGTGGGCAATGTAGCAGGGCCAATCCATCTAACCTGTATATCTTTGGACTGTGTGAAGAAACCAGAGAAGCTGGAAGAAACCCACACAGCCATGGGGAGAACGTGCAAACTCCACACGAGGCTGGAATTAAACCTGTGTCCCTGGCGCTGTGAGGTAGCAGTGCTAACCACTGAGTCACTGTGCTGCCACATGATGCTATTGATAATTGATCTCCTGTAGCTCTCCATTGTTACAGTTGGGTATCCGGGGAAAGATATAGGTCTGCCACACCGCTGATTCATCATGTGTAAATATAAATAAGAGTTAGTGCAGGTGTTAAGCAACTGATCCTTTTATGCTGCCTTTAAATCTTCTCTAAATTCTACTGGAAGTGAAGGGAAGAGTAAGATGAGCCCTTAGTAACTACAATGCAGTTATATGAATGATAGATTCAAACCAAAGTGACTGCAACAGTCCTAAATTCCACTACTACCTTGTTCCAGTATCCTCACTAATTCCATTATTGAACAGAGCTGAGGGAAGCTGATGCTGGGGTCTTAATGATAAATTTCTGTGCTGTTGGATGGAAACTTTTAATTTTTTTTATTTTTCTAGTTTCCTGCTTTTTATTTTTGACAGCCAATTTTCATTTAGAAATCTCCTTTGAGATGTGCCGTCTTTGGGGAATTTTACCAAAGTAAAGAGCGAGACTGCAAAATAGTTTTCTCTGTGGGAAATTCCCTCTGTACAATTAGACTGTTGGATGGGAACGATGAGGAGGATCAAGCAGGCAATACAGAAAGCTACACATCTGAAAAGATTTACCAGATGTTGCTGGGAATGGAGGGCTTGAGTTATAAAGATAGACTGGGACCTTTCTTCATTGGAACATAGGAAGTTGAAAGGTGACCTTATAGAGATTTATAAAATCATGAGGGGCATAGATAAGGTGAATAGCAAAGGTAGTTTCCCTTGGGTAGAGCAGTTCAAAACTAGAGGGCATATTTTTAAGGTGAAAGAAGAAAAATTTAAAAAGGACATGAAAGGCAACTTTTTCACACAGAGAGTGGTACATGTGTGGAAAGAACTGCTAGAGGAAGTGGTAGATGCAGGTACAGTTACAAGATTTAAAAGAAATTTGGCTAAGTACATGAATAGAAAAGATTTGGAGGGATATGGGCCAAACACAGACAGGTGGAACTAGTTTGATTTGGGAACATTGTTTACCTGGACTAGTGGGACTGAAGAGTCTGTTTCCGTGCTGTATGACTCTATGACTCTATCTCAGTGTTCCTTTGTATGTGTGCAGATGTTGCTGGAGTAATATCTGCTCCATGATGTTCCTCAACTCCAGGAATCCTCTTAGTGCAGCCAAAATTAATTTCAAGGTCAGCCATCATGTTTTCCATTTGCTGTACATCTTTGAAGACTTTGCAGTGATTGCATGAAATTTGGATGCTTTATCCATTTATGTCTTGTCATGGGAGAATAAAGAGCTGACATCTTTTTGTTCTCTATATGAGTATATGATGCCCTAAACTGTACAATGCCTCATCCTCTAGCTTCTCTATGAACTGTGACTCACACTTGGACAATTTACAAAGACTGTTTGAGACATGGATGTCACTGGCAAGGTAGAACGTTTGTTCTTTACCCTTGACACCTTGAAGAGGTAGCTTTAGACCACCTTCTGGGACTATTTTAACCACAGAGGTCTAGGGAAGGAAACACATTGTCTTTAGTCACTCTGGCTTTTACATGGGACAAGCGACAGACATTTCCTTCTCTAAAAGACACAAGGGAAACAACTGGGGGTTTTTCCAGGAATCTGACAACCACTTTTACTGTCACAGCTCTTTTTTTTAATTTTCATGTATCATTGAACAGAATTCAAGTTCCCAATCTGCCATTGCCACTAAACTTGTCACTCCTCATAACACCTAACCCTCCAAGTTAATATATGTGGGCTAGCGAGTACAAGTGATAGATTCCATGTTTTAAAATTCATTCATTGGTTGAGGGTCTCACTGGTTAGGTCAACATTTATTCCCATTCCGAACTGCCCAGGGAAGATAGTGCTGATCTGCCTTCTTGAACCACTGCAGTTCATGGGGGTAGGGCTGCTGGGCGTTAAGTGCATCCTCCATCCTTTTAGGAAGTGAGTTCTGCGATTTTGACTCAATGACAGTGAAGGAAGAGTGACATAGTTCCAATCAGGATGGTGTGTGGCTTGGACAGGAAGTAATGGACAGTTTTTGCTGCCGGCACCTAATCTAATGGAACCTGCTATTGATTCCTTCTGTCTGTCTTTGCTGCATGTTTCATATGTGGAAAAAAAATGAACAAGAAATGTAATACCTTTACAGTTGTTCACTCCATCCTTCCTGTTTTGTCCATGTAGTGGTCCCCTCAGATTATGGAAATGCTTTCTAATCTTTTGACAAGTAGCTGTTAGTCAGCACAAACCACATTCCCACCACTTCAACACTGTAGTGTGAGCAGAATGAGAGCCCAGGATTTGATGACACTTGGCATCCTTTGGCCCTTTATTCTGATTACTCAGTATCCTGCTGGAGTTCCTCCACCTGCAGTCACTTCTCTGATGCCCTCACCTTGTGGTGGCTGCCTCTCCTACTGCCCCTCACCCTCATGCCCTTAATCCTACTGCCCCTCACCCTCATAGCCCTAATCCTACTGCCCTTCACCCGCATGCTCTTAATCCTACTGCCCCTCACCCTCATGGCCCTAATCCTACTGCCTCTTGCCTTCAAGCCCCTAATCCTGCTACTCCTAACCTTTGTGGCCTTAATCCTGCTGCCTCTCACCCCCAGGGCCCTAATCCTGCTGTACATCACCGTCATGGCCCTAATCCTGCTGTACCTCACCGTCATGGCCCTAATCCTGCTGTACCTCACCCCCAGGGCCCTAATCCTGCTGTACCTCAC
>NC_063351.1:12255424-12264039 GCF_021869965.1 Rhincodon typus
ATCCTGCTGTACCTCACCCCCAGGGCCCTAATCCTGCTGTACCTCACCCCCAGCGCCCTAATCCTGCTGTACCTCACCCTCCTGGCCCTAATCTTGCTGCTCGTCACCCTCATGGCCATAATCCTGCTGTACCTCAACCCCAGGGCCCTAATCCTGCTGGTCCTCAACCTCATGGCCCTAATCCTGCTGGTCCTCACCCTCCTGGCCCTAATCCTGTTGCCTATCACCCTCATGGCCCTAATCCACCTGATCCTCACCCACAGGGCCCTAATCCTGCCGCCTCTCACCCTCATGGCCCTAATCCTGCTGTACCTCACCCTCCTGGCCCTAATCCTGCTGCCTATCACCCACAGGGCCCTAATCCTGCTGCTCCTCACCCCCAGCGCCCTAATCCTGCTGCTCCTCACCCCCAGGGCCCTAATCCCACTGCCCCTCACTCTCATCACCTTAATCCTACTGCCTCTCCTTCTCCAGCAAACCCATCTTCTTTGGGTTGTGTACAGTAATATCCTGGTTCAGCCCTTTGAGTCTGCCCCGCTATTCTTTGGCTGATTGAACAAACCAATGCCTTTTACCCAAACTATCCCCACAATCCTGGACACCATTGGTATTCAAAAATTGATCTATTTTGACCTTAAACATATGCAAAAAAAAACCTTCCACAGCCGTCTCTGGTGAGAATTCCAAAGATTCATTACCCTCTGCATTAAAACATTTCTCCTCATCTTGGGTCTAATTGGGATCTCTCTTATTTTTAATTTGTGCCCCACTGCTTCTAGACTCCCCCAACCAGGGGAAACATCTTACCTATATCTACTGTGTTTACGCTTTTAAGATTTTGTCAGTTTTAACAAGGTCACCACTCATTCGATGAAATTCTAGAGAGTAAAGACTTGGAATGCCCATCCTCCCTTTTCCAATTTATTTATACATGCTAATAAAAAAGGAATTATTCAAAGAGTTCTGATGAAAACTCTTTCAAATGAACCTCTGGGCTAGATTTAGCCATTTCAAGGCATTGATAATTTCAAGGAGTTTCATAGTGGGTGTCCCGTTATGGCTCAGAGCTCGTTTTCTCTCCTGTTCTTCTGCTTCTCATCTCATTGATTATGTAAATGACTGCTTTGGTGTCTTCTTGTGCAATCATACACAGGAGAGGTGAAATTCCCATCGCTGATGGGTCTTTCCAGTCTACAAGCTGCTGTTGCTGTATTGAAAGCCCAGCTGCACAGCATTTCTGCTACTGCAAGGCAGGAAATATTTCATGTACTGTCCTCTTAGGAAGCTGAAATATCTCAGAAAGGGAGGCCTGCACTCGCTTTCCAGCCAGGATCCTGCAAGTCCTGGGGAAACAGGGTGGCCAAGAGAAGGGCCATCCTCTCCCCACTAGAGGAGGCCAAGGCACCACGCATGGCTGACCTGCAACAGCCCAGGTCAGTACTTCCAGGGTCAGACAGAATACACAGAACTTCAGAAACAGGTCAATGATTTCTTGTGCCCTGAAAGGGTAAGTGCCACCATCTCCTTTCTTCTACCTCACACTCACTCTCGATCTTCCAATGCACACAAACCTCACGAAACATTCACGGACTACCGATCTCACTATTGCACACAGCATCTCCACTCAATGGTTCTCACTCGCCTCGTCCTTCACAACTACTGCCCTCTGGCTAGAAAACAATACGATCCACAGAGACTGCAGCCTCCTAGTAAGTGGGAAGTGAGTAGGTGCTAAAAAAATGAAGCTAAGAGCCATAAGATGCATCCTGAGGAAATGCAGGAGATGGTTATATCACTGTGTGCAAAGCAACCTGCAAGTCAAAGGTGTCCCTAAGTTCCACAGAGAAGTTTTAACGAGATGAAATGGGTTTGGAGCTGGTCTGAGATCAGTTGTGGCAATATGGTGAGGTTCGTGGTTTGTTGATGCCGATGTTTGTGGGTAAAGGGTGGATGAGACACTGTTAGTAGAGCTTTCAAGGAGATACTAGTGAAAGGAGATTGAAGTCCAGGCCCAGAGAAGCAAGTTGTAAGCTGAAACCATCAGGTAACCACTCTGACTTTTAAGTCGGAAATTGTTGCTGTCTAGTTTGACTAGATAGGAGGAGAGAATTAGCAGCTGCATGGAAATGAGGCAAGGTTATTGATTAATGAAATGTAAACACATGGAAATAAAGAAGTCACTGCCACTAGGGGAAGTAATGGCCTAGTGGTTTTATCGCTGGACTGTTAACCCAGAGATCCTGGTAATGTTCCAGAGACCCATGTTCAAATCCCACCACAGCAGGTGGTGGAATTTGAATTCAATAAAACTCTGCAATTAAAGAGTCTAATGATAACCACAAAACAACTGCCAGGGAAAAACCCATCTGGTTCACTAATGTCCTGAAACTACCATCCTTCCCTGGTCTGGCCTATGTGTGACTACAGACCCACATCAATGTGACTGATACTGAACTGCCCAATGGGCAATAAATACTGACCTAGCTGGTGTTGCTTTCATGTTGTGAATGAATAAAGGAAAAAATGATTAACAGGATTTAGAAGGGAGAAAGTCAGGAATATTTTTTCTCATGTTGAAAATTTGATATCTTTCATTCCCACTACTTTCCTGCTGTTTTCCACATTGTTCAAAGCATGCGAAGAGTCTGCACTTTGTTTTTCTTTCCTTAGATATTGTTAGACCTGCTGAAGATTTCCAGCATTTCCTGCAAGTGTTTCTGCCATTTGCCCAGAACTTTGAGGTTCTTCTTGATGGTGCTGGTTTGGTCCATGACTTGTTAGTTCCTGTTACAGAACAGACAAACTTTAAATCCAGTATCTGTCCCCTTGGCAGAAAGATTGTCAGCACAGAGGAACCATTTGACCCAACATGTCTGTGCTCTTAAATGCCTTCTCCTGCCTCCTGAAAATCCCAATGTGATATGAAAGGATACTCTTAGGATAACTGAATGAAGCAATAATCAAACACAGCTTCCCCTGACCTCCTCTTTCAGAATTTCAGGGACCAATCCATCTGGAACACTCTCCTCAGTCAGCCTTTACATCCATTCCTTTCCCAATACACCTATCTGCAAGCACAGGAGAGCTAATGCCCATCCTTCAATCTCCTTCTTCCTCACAATCCAAGGGCAGAAAAACCCCTTCCATGTGAACTAGCGAGTTACTAGCATTTTTACACTGTTTCTGCTGTTCCTGATGTGGTTTCCTCATCACTGGGGACACCAAATGTTGACTGGGTGACCTCTTGTGGACCATCTCCATAAAGTCCACAGGTGTGACCCTGAGCTTTCATTTTATTTTAATATTAATTCTCCATAAAGTTCCAACTCTAAACTTTCTATCTACAGCCTGGTGCAGTGATTCAGTGAAGCTCAATGCAAACTTAAGGAACAGCTCCTCACCTTTTGACCCAGTAGGCTACTTAAAATTATAGACTCATACAGTAGGAAGAAGCCCTTTGGCATGACGCACTGACAAAACTATCCTAAATCTAACTATTCCCACTTTCCAGCACTTTTCCCTTAGCCTTGAATATTATGCCATTCCATGTGTTCATCCAAGTACTTTTTAAAGGTAATGAGTATTTCAGCCTTTACCACCCTCTCAGGCAGGGCATTCCAGATCTCCACCACTCTCTGAGTGAAAATATTTTTCCTCAAATCCCCTCTAAACCTCCTGTCGTTCATCTTAAAAAAGTGGCTCCTTGTTATTGACCCTTTAACTAATGGGAACAGCTGCTTTCTATCCACCCTGTCCATATCCCTCATCATCTCAGTCAGGTTCCCCCTCAAACTTCTCTGCTCTAAAGAAAAAAACCTCAGCTTATCCAGCCTCCCTTCACAACTAAACTGCTCCCTGGCAGTATCCTGGTGAATCTTCGTTGTACCCATGCCAGTGCAAGTGTATCCTTTCTATAGTGTGGTGACCAGAACAGCACTTCAGCTATGGCCTATCCAACATTCTGTAGAGCTCCAACATAACCTCTCTACCTTCTGCACTCAACACTCAGTTCAACAATCTTAGGCTATCATCTCAACTCTCAACTTGTTCGATGTGTTTTTTTCTTATTTCTTTTACCATGTTGGTCTTGTCTTGATAATGTTGCCTTCAGATGGTTCCTACATTCACCTGTCATCTGGACTCAACCTTTGTACCTTTACTATATCCATTATTGCTCTCCTTGCTTGCTGCATTGTGAAATTTTGGCCTTTAATCTCTCTTGCTTTCATCCTTATCACAGACCATCTTTTTTGCCCTTCTTGGCCCTCCCCTTTCCAAAGTCTGAACAGCGGTTACATTTCTCCCTTTGTTTCTCATGAATAATGACCTCGGACTGAAATGTCAATTCTGTTATATGCCATAGATGCGGTTTCCAGCACTCTGATTTTGTTCCAGGTTTTCAACATCCATGGAACTTTATTTTTGTGTTAGAAAGCACTATCTTCTTGGGTGGGTATGAGCAGTTCATTCCCACCAGAGCCCTGACTAAAAGTTGATTCAGGGAAATTATAGTCATACAGAGGAAGAAATGTTCCACACCTTCAGACAGGTGCAATTGACTTATTAACACGTTAAAGTCAGACTCACTCATCCAACCTGAAAGATGGAACTGAAAAAGGTATATACCCTCTTTCAAATATATTGACGTGCCTTCATTGTATTGCTTAAAGGGCCAAACAGCCTACTCCTGTTCCTAAGCTCCCACACCTTTGCTTTTTTGAGTGCTGAATCGTGTTTTTATTTCAAATTTCAATGATTCCTCTTTATTGGTTACATTGCATTTTTTACTAGGTAATGCTTGTAACTGAACTGACACTGAGGGTAATGGGGGTGGAAGGAGGAAAGGATCACAGCTTTGAGTGGTTTTCTACGGCAGTTTAAAATGCTGCTGATTCATTTCTGACCATGATGGCTGTGAGTCGTGTGTGTGAAAGTTTCCATTAAAGTGGCAGGGAGTGATATGGAGGTGGAGGAGAGCTATGAGTGGACTTTGGGGGTGGGAGAAGAGAGGCTATAGCATTCCTTGTGTGGGGTCCAGATTTCCACCTGACTCCCAGTAGAAAAGCTCCAGACTTACCTCAAGGGCCTGTCCTGATCAAGAATGAACAACCCCACAGGCAGCAAAGCTTGTGCACTGACCTCCGGTTAAGACTACATCAGGCTCTGGTGCTGGAACAGGATGTCAATTTGCACAAATTTATGAGGTTCAAGCCAAGTTCAGGATTGCACCTCAAGTGCTTGTAAAGGTGCCATAGTCTCAGAGGACCATAGAGCTGCTCTCTCATTGTAGGGAGACAACTGGTGGCAAGTTTCACCTTAGGGTTACCACACCTAATGCAAGGTTCAGAAAAGTGGATCCTTTGCGGTAACTTCAGCCGGCACAAGAATGGAACCTGTGCTGTTGGTGTCACTCTGCATCTCAAACCTAGCCATTCAGCCAAAAACTGAGCTAAACTAACCCCTGGCACTCCTGAAACACACACTTGCAGCAATGCGCCAGCATCTCCAGGCACTACAATCAAGCCTACCCCAGCTCAGAGCCTCCCTCTCCCAGACCTGCAAAGGACCTCTCCTGTTTTTTATTCTTTGTAGGATCCACAATCTGAACTCCCAATTCTACTCAGCTTTATTGGACACTAAAAACCGTAAGTACAGCAATCTTACTGGTGCCTACCACCCAAAACGGGCTTCCTCCACCCCCCAAATCCCCAGCCGTACCCCGGACCTTCCCCACAATGGGTCCACCGCCATTGGCCATGAGGCCACTATCGGTGAACCCACAGATGACGTCACATCCGCCACCACCGGGTTCCCCACTTCCGGGACAGCAAACACCATCGCTGCTGTTGCCACCGACACTGAAGTCGCGACCAGCCTCACCGCTACTGCCGCCGCCTACCCCGCTCCTCCTACCTCCGACGCCGGTCCGCCCATCACCGACGCGGACGCAACTCCACCCACCGCTGGCGCAACTCCGCCCACCGCCGACGCCGACGCAACTCCGCCCACAGCCGACGCCGACACAGCTGCGCCCACAGCCTCCACAGCCAGCAGCTCCAGAGGAGACAGTAACACCCAGCCCTGCCGAGTCTTCACCATCCCCCCAGACCTACCCCTTACTGAGGACCAACGGTCAGTCCTCAGTAAAGGACTCACCTTTGTCCCCCTCCACCCACACATCAACGAATACTGCTCACGCTTGGACATAGAGCAGTTTTTCCGCCGCCTCCGCGCTTACTTCTTCAACCGTGAACCTAACCCTCCCTCTACTCACCCCTTCTCCCGCTTCCAACACACCCCCTCCTCCTGGACACCACCCCAAGGCCTCCTACCCTCCCTCGACCTCTTCATCTCCAACTGCCGTCGAGACATCAATTGCCTCAACCTCTCCACCCCTCTCACCCACTCCAACCTCTCCCCCGCAGAACGTGCAGCCCTCCGCTCCAATCCCAACCTCACCATAAAACCCGCGGACAAGGGAGGCGCAGTTGTAGTATGGCGCACTGACCTCTACATCGCCGAGGCCGGACGCCAACTCTCCGACACCTCCTCCTACCGCCCCCTTGATCATGACCCCACCCCTGAGCACCAAACCATCATCTCGCAAACTATCCACAACCTCATCACCTCAGGTGACCTCCCACCCACGGCCTCCAACCTCATCGTTCCCCAACCTCGCACTGCCCGCTTCTATCTCCTTCCCAAAATCCACAAACCTGAATGCCCTGGTCGACCCATTGTCTCCGCCTGCTCCTGCCGCACGAACTGATCTCCAACTATCTAGACTCCATTTTCTCCCCCTTGGTCCAGGAACTCCCTACCTATGTCCGTGACACCACCCACGCCCTCCACCTCCTCCAGAACTTCCAATTCCCCGGTCCCCAACACCTCATCTTTACCATGGACGTCCAGTCCCTCTACACCTGCATTCCCCATACAGATGGCCTTAAGGCCCTCCGCTTCTTCCTGTCCCGCAGGCCCGACCAGTCCCCCTCCACCAATACCCTCATCCGCTTAGCCGAACTCGTCCTCACCCTGGCACATCCTGCCAGGTTAACCTCAGCAAAGCTTGAGTTTGGAGAGGGCAAGAAACTTACTCATTTCTTAACTCTGGACACCATCCTGGTTTTTACTAGGCCAGTGAAGTAATAGATTAGCTAGTAATTAACTAACAAAAAATGGGTCTTTGTATTGTACCAGAGCCTGAATGTCTTCTGTTTGTCTCATGGTCAGAGTTGTGCACAGTTCTCCCTGACCAGACCAACATAAAATTATACAAGTGTTTAGTTTCACATTCCATAGTGTTGCTTATTTCTGCTCTGTTCTAGTTGGGTATGTTACATCCCCAATGCCTAGGACTTCTTCCGTTTTACCCCGGTTGCTCCTACACAGTCACACAGTACGTTGGTGGCCTCTTTATTCTTTGCTACATACAGTATTTAACACTTTCCCACAGTAAATTTCACCTCTCAGTTTTCGCTATTTACACACTTTTTCCCAATTTGGTTTGTACTTTCCCATAGTAAGAAGAATAGAATTATCAAAGAATATAAAAGTATGTCATGACATTTACTGTATTTGCTCACCTAATTACAGAAAGAAAAAGACTTTGTGCAGACTCAGCATCTCTCATGGAAAAGGTTCCCCATCTCTTTCGATCTTTCCTTTTAATATTAGTCAGTGGAGTAACAAGGTGTTTGAACATCCATCTTGCTGATAACATGGGGAATTTGGCCAGAAATGTTTCAGTTATGTTAACAAGTTAAACTACAAGTAAACCACAGAGAATGCTGGAGAAACTGAGCAGGTTTGGCAGCACCTGCTGCGAGAGAAACAGTTAACATTTCAAGTCCGGTATGGCATTTCTTCAGAAGGGTTTCATGATTTTCATAAGCATTGTGGTGAGATTCTCATTAGGCAACAGTAAAATGCCAATTGGTACTGATTATTGCTTGTTAAATGCTTTGTTAACACTACAACTCATCTCATTAATATTTCATCTCCTATCTGACCAAACTCACCAAATAAGCTTGACATCCAGAATAACACAGTGTGGAGCTGGAGGAACACAGCAGGCCAGGCAGCATCAGAGGACATCAGGAAAACTTAGCAAGCTAGCTAGAGTGGGTACTTAGCAGATTCAGCTCACCAATTGCTCTGATGCACGCCCATGTCGGAAACTGGGCACAAACATCAGTTGGCATGGTCCATGAGCCACATGCACCTACATCCATAAAGACTGGCATCCAATATATTTCAAAATCCTCATGAGAAATCTCTGATCCACTTACAGAAAGCTTGTGCATTTCAATGCTGTACCAACAACTTTCATTGTAATGCTACATCAAGGACATTGTGTGCTCAGGGACACACACCCAGCTCAGGGACTCGACTGGGCTGTATCTCCATGCTCTTTACTTGCTGTCACAGCACTCCCTCACTTTGTGCCAACCTGGATGTACACAGTATCCCTGCTATGTCTCGTCTTTTTGTGCTTTGCCCCTGCATCCAGCAATACCAAGTTCATGGTACTTCTGAGATGGTAGGAACTGCCAGTGCTGGAGAATCTGAGATAACAAGGTGTAGAGCTGGATGAACACAGCAGGCCAAGCAGC
>NC_063351.1:12279039-12389224 GCF_021869965.1 Rhincodon typus
TTTCTGAAGAAGGGTCGAGACCCGAAACGTCAGCCTTCCTGCTCCTCTGATGCTGCTTGGCCTGCTGTGTTCATCCAGCTCTATAGCTTGTTATCCCAGATTCTCCAGCATCTGCAGTTCCCACTATCTCTGAAAGAACCACAGAGGTTGGTATTCCGTCATCCAGTCACCCTTTATTTACACTTGGAGAATCCCTGACACTGATCCAGCTCCCTCAGAACCAGCTGTCAGAGTGAACAGAACCTCTGCTGGTTTTATCTGTCAGCCAGGGCATGTAACCTCATTACATTCACTGTAAATACCTTGTTACCTCTTTTTCCCCACACTCTTTGACCCCTTTAATCCTAAAAACTATATCTAACTCCTTCTTGAAAATTTTCAGTGTTTTGGCTGCAAATGCTTTCAGTGGCTGAGAGGATTCCAAGTCTCACCACTACTTGGATGAAGAAATTTCTCCTCATCTCAGTCCCTAATGGGCAACCCACAACTTTAAACTGTTATCCCTGGTTATCTAGTCCCCAGACATTGGCAACATTCTTCCTTCAATTATCATCTCTGGACTAGTTAGAATTTGATAGGTTTCTATGAAATCTTCCTTATTTTTACACTAGTGTATGCATCAGTCTTGCCATTCCAGGAATCAGTTTGCTAAACTTTTGCTGCACTTCATCCATAGTGTATCCTTGTTTGGACAAGGAGACCACAACTGATGCAGTACTCCATGTCTTCATACCAAATATTTGCTTATTTCATCTGCAGCTGTGTGTGTGCCAGTTTGCTTCAAAGAGATGAAATGTGGGTTGAATGACCATTCAGTTACTTTTCTTGGAAATTGAATGCTGGTTAACAGAAATACTGAACAATTGAGAAAGAGACATTGTGTTTTGTCTGGCTCTATGTCACATTTCAATTGACATATTGAACAACTTTTATTTAGATCACAATCCTTTAATTTTTTTATTGAGACAAGAACTCATCACTGTATTGTTGGGTCGTAATATAGCAGCCATACAATTTAGAAATTATTCAAGTGGCTGACATGAGCGATGATATGATGTACAGAGGGATCTTGTCCATAGCTCCCTGAAAGTGGCCACTCAAGTAGATAAGGTGGTGAAGAAGGCGTATGGCATGCTTGCCTTTATTGTTCGGGAAATTGATTGCAAGAGTCAGGATGTCATGTTGCAGCTTCATAAGACTTTGGTCAGGCCAGAATTAGAGTATTGCATTCAATTCTGGTTGCCACATTACTGGAAGGATGTGAAGGCTTTGGAGAGGGTGCAGAAGAGGTTTACCAGGAAGCTGCCTGGATTAGAGGGTATAAGCTATAAGGAGAGGCTAGAAAAACCAAAGTTGTCTTCTCTGGAGTGGCAAAGGCTGAGGGGAGACTTGATATAAGCGTATAAAATTATGAAATGCATAGACAGGGTTGACAGTCAAAATCTTTTTCCCAGAGTTGAAATGTCTAAAACAAGGAGCATGCATTTAAGGTAAGAGGGGAAAGTTCAAAGGAGATGTGAGGGGCTAGTTTTTTTACCGAGAGTGGTAGGAGTCTGGAACACCCAGCCAGGGGTGGTGGTGGAGACAGATACAATAGGGGTGCTTAAGGGACTTTTAGATAAGCACATGAATATGTGGAGAATGGAGGGATATGGACCAGGGGCAGGCAGAAGGGATTAATTTAATTTGGCATCATGTTCGACACAACATTGTGGGCCAAATGGTCCATTCCTGTGCTGTACTGTTCTATGTTCTCTGTTCGATGATATAGCAAACACTTTGTCAAAGGCACATAGGAAACCAAATGCAATGACCACAGTATGTGTAAATGATGGCCAGACAGGAATTTCATTGTTTTTAATGTAAATATATTAATAACATAGAAAGAATGTTAAGTAGATCTTCTTGGTAGGAAATGAAAATGCATCTTAAGGATAGCTTACCATTTTTTGGTGAGGCGAAATGACAAAGAATATTCTTGGAATCTGGACTTTTATTACAAGAGAAAATCAAATAAACGTTGGTTAGTGTGAAGACGTTTTTCTTAAGACAAAAGGTCAGAAAGATATTTTGGAACAGTGAGCTAAATATAATACTTCAAAGGATATATGTGACAGAGATGAAGTGATGGAACCCTGGACATCTTAAAGGAACAAATCATTAATACTTTTGTATTTATCGCAGGCAGTGCAAACACACTAAACTATTAGATTTGTTTTGACTTCAGAGCAAAGAAATCAGAGTCTAGTTGAGAAGAATTAAGAGCTGAGTTCAGGAGCAAGCTTTTGTTTCTCTTCCGGCAGGTTTTAGTTCAATTCAGAGGCAACTGGTCATTGCAGTAGCAGTGTTTTATTTTATCTTCCCTCTAGCTTGGGATAGAAATATTCAGGTTTTTCGAATTGAAAGAAGTTTGGGCCATCAGAATTGAGAAAAGTTCATGCCATCAGACTTAGAGAATCACAAAATTATCTATACACTTAAGAAAGAGAAACTGGAAGGAGACAGTTAAGTAGAAACTTGAATGTTTGAGACAGTGGTGTAATTTCTCTAAACTTGAGGTTCTGTAATGGATATTGTTAGGAAATTTGTTTTAATGTCTGTGTTATGATCTTTCTAACATTTCATATAAAGCTTTATTTTTCTTTGTTTTGTGCAGTAAGCTCTTTTTCTTGAAGAACAGTAATGTTTCTTGTGAATATGCTTCAGTGAATAACCACCACGTTAACTAACTGAATAAAAATTAATTAGATATATCGTCTATCAAATCAGGTTTCAGTCTAGGATCTAACTTATCCTTTCACTGTAATCATAACATTTGTCTCTGCTTTGCAGTTCTCGGCGGATGTATGTAGCTTTATTGTGTTATCTGATTATTGTGTCATCTCTCTTTATGGAATGATTTACTTGAAAGCTGTTACAACAATCTTTTAAATTGTTTGTGAATGTAGCTGGTTTTACTGTTCAGTACTTCAAATTGTACAATAATTTCAATTGTATTAAATGTATCTTCTTCAGCAAGTATTTAAAAACATTGTAATTATTTTCTATAGTGAATATTGAAGATGGATTACTTATAATGTTTTGACATTAGGAAGCTTTGTTGTTTTGAGTGAAGAATTTTAAACTCCAATTCTCATTTTAGTTGTAAAAAATTTTCTTTAGTTTCTGTTAATTAAAGTTGGAAATGTCTGAATATTTCAGAATATTCCTCCTATTTCGACTGAAAAAATTATATTGAGCATTTAAAGATCATTTAAAATGAACAAGTACTGCATTCTTATTTTCTTCCAAGATGGAGGAAATACTGTAAATGCCACATTCTTTCTATATTTCTTTTAGCAGCTTTTGTACCATATTGGGAGTATGGGTGGATCCTACCTATGCTTCTTCTCTAAGATATTTGCACTGTTTTAAATTGAAAATGTGGGCTTGAACCATTATTAGGGTTCAAATATTTTTGTTTGCATAATAAAAAAAATTGTGTTTGCCTCAAAGCACCAATATTCAATGAACTCTTCTTCAGCAGTCGATTTTCATTTTACTCTCTCAGCTGAATTTACTCCTGATTTAATGATTTTCTTCATTTTGCAGCTTTATCCAATGGAAAGCATAGTGTCATACAGCACGGAAACAGACCCTTCAGTCCATCTCGTCCATGCCGACCAGGTTTCCAAATAAAATTAGTCCCATCTGCCTGTCTTTGGGCCATAACCCTCTAAAGCATGCCATACTCCTACTTACCACTTCCATAGCCCCAAAAATATTAAACAATTCCATGTTGCTTGTTTACTAAGTACATCGATTTAAGTTTACATTTGCTTTCTCAATGTAGAAAATTTCCTTAAATGTAAGAATATTCGCCCTTCCTCTAATTTACTTCAGGCATCTACCACTGAATGTTGTATCCTGGGTTTATGGTCTGGAATTAATCGTTTCTATTATTTCCAACTATTCGGAGTATTTACAGGCAAGGCTTACAGCTAACATCAGTTTTACAACCCTTTTAACTGCGGTCTACTGCATTCATAGAAGATGACAGGCTCTGCGCTTTTAAGCTGCATTCAACAAATTATTGCATGACAAAAATCAGGAAATCAAAAGCAAATGTAACAAGATTCAGTCATCATGCAGTATACAATCTATGTACGGATTGCGTAAATCGAATGAGCACCAATGCTGTGAAGAACATATTTGTGGAATAAAAATGAGATAGTGTTCCAGAGCACTATGATAAGGAATCAACCAGGGAACAAGTTATTTTAGATATAGCATTATATAATGAGAAAAAAGTTAATTAATAATCCTGGAAAAGAACCTTGAAGGAAGAGTGATCATAATAAGGTAAAATTATCCATTAATCTGTAACACTTACTTGGAAAGAGTGTATCAATAATTAAGCCCCACTATTCCACGAGCCATCACAAACATGTAAATTAAACTACCAAGTAGATCAATTTGCCTTACTGACTGATTTCAGGACAAAAGCAATTCACACTGGGTTTTGTCAGCGACAGGAAAGAAATAATTATTTGTTGTAGACAAACAATCTTCAACAAATCACAGAGAAAGGGTTACTAATGTACTAGCATGTGACTTCAACTACACCTCATTAAAAATCCCAAGTACACACATACTCACACTCATTCATGAATAAGACAGTCAAAAGATGGTTAGTTTGACACAAATATTCTGGGTGGAAAATCATAGACAGGGCAAACAAAATTCTGTGAATAAATGTCTAAGGGTAGGTTGAATTGTCTCTCCCAGTTCTTTTAATTTAAGCAATGATGATATGCTGTTGTCTGTACAGCATGGTCATTCTTTGATTCTTAATCATAGAATCCCTACAGTGTGGAAACAGGCCATTTGGCCCAACAAGTCCACACCGCATCTCTGAAGAGCATCCCACCCAGACCCGTTCCCCTAATTTCCCTGTCTAACCCAACCATCCCTGGGCACTATGGGCAATTTAGCATGGCCAATCCACCCAACCTGTACATCTTTGGTTTGTAGGAGGAAACCGGAACACCCGGAGGAAACCCACACAGACACAGGGAAAATGTGCAAACTCCACACAGACAGTCACCCGAGGGTGGAATCGAACCCGGGTCCATGGTGCTGTGAGGCAGCAGTGCTAACCACTGAGCCACTGTGCCATCCCAAAAGGTGATTGGGTGGACCTGGGTCGTTTCACATTTCTGAATTTGATTTTTAAGTTTCTTGTCTTTTTTTGTCTTTCCACTCACACAGGAAGAAAGGAGAGACACGTTTTCTGTTTGTCAGCTCTGGATGGTGCTGGCTGCATTGCTGTCACAGGTCTATAGCAAACACCAGCTTGACCAGTCCAAAAACTGTTGTCAGGCAGTTTTACTTAACTCAAAAAAGAACTCCTAGTGCTGGTTAAAATAAAGTTTAAAATGTAATATTTCTAAGTTTTCAGTTGGAACAATATTAGGGTCCAGTGGCAGTGCTAGCACCAAAAATCAAACGATTTCTCTGCTCTCTGTACTTCCAGTGAATGTTAAATGCGCACATGCTAACATCTTTAAAAAACATGGAGCTGCATTTCACATGGGAACCAAGGGGTGGAATTCCCAGAACAAACATTAGCCAGAAGTTGAAGTGCCCAGATAAAGCTGCTCCCAGAGCCATAGCATGCTGCAGATAGTCTCATCGAATCATAGAAGCCCTACAGTGTGGAAGCAGGCCATTCAGACAATCGAGTCCATTCTGACCCTCCAAAGTACATCCCATCCATACCCACCCTCCTACCCTATCCCTGTAACCCTGCATTTCCCATCACTAATCTACCTAGCTTGCATGTCCTCGGACACTACGGGGCAATTCAGTGAGGCCAATCCACCTAGCCTGCACATCTTTGGGATGTAGAAGGAAACTGGAGCACCCAAAGGAAACCCACACCGACACGGTGAGAATGTGCAAACTCCACACAGGCAGGTGCCTGAGGGTGGAATCGAACATGGGCCCCTGATGCTGTGAGGCACTGTGCCACCTAAATGAGAAGGCAGCAGCAATTTTGTCTCTCAGAGTGAAGAAGACCGACCCTCAGGAGCTCCACCAACTCCAACAGTTACAGTGCTGAGAAATGGATCCTACTGGGCCGCAGGAAGGAGAGAGTGGCTACAGCAGAAGGGAATCCTACAGGGTTTTCGGGCAGGGAGGGGATTGAGAGTGGCAGAGGGGAAGGGTGTTAGTGGGTGGGTTTTGGAGAGGAAGTGACACCAAAGGAAGGGGACATGACGTCTTGGAGGCAAGCGTGTATGCTTCCTGATACATCCAGAGCAATTGCTGAATGAGATACTTGCGTTCTCTGCCCTACGTACAGGCCACAACAATAAAAGACCTGTCTACTCCTGCCTTCTGCATCTGTGTCATGGCCTGGGCAGCAAATTATTCTGGCTGATCGAGTTGTTAACAAGCCAAATAAAGCTTTAATTGTTTATTTACATATGGCAGGCCAGCTACCATGGCTGGCACTTGTCTACTGAGTTGTTTTAGAGTGGATCAGTTGGTGGGCTAGGCATCCAACAATGTTAACATGACCATTCCTCAACCGAGGGATGATGGATGTGCGTCAAATCCAGCCCATGGACATATCACAAGGGTTTCTGTCATCCATGAGTGGCTTCCATATTGTGTTTCATGGCACCCAGAAGACACTTGTGACTCAATCCAGTTCTCACCAGTTTTATAAACCAATGGGCTAAATATTTGTGCGCCGCACTTTTGGATCAAAAGTGTGACTGACAGAGTAGAACCCATTCTATCGGTATTCTCCTTACACTACTACAATGCTAAGGAGTGAACAGCGCTGTGTACACACCACATGGACCAGTGAGCCTGCTCTTCTTAAAGGCAGACTATCGCTCTTCAAGACAAACTGTACTGAATACGCTTCAAGGTAAATTATGCAAAATTGAATTTCTGAACAAAATGTGGCGAAATTAGCAATGGAACTGAGCAGGGGGAGTGATGAACAAAATCAGAAATTGCTGGAAAAACTCAGCAGTTCTGGCAGCATTTGTGGAGAGAAAGCAGAGTTAACGTTTCGGGTCCAGTGACCCTTCTTCAGAACTGCTTGTACCAAGGAAAGTGTGGGTACATATGCTAGAGAAGAGGTGGGGCGAGTGGTGAGGAGTAAATGATAGATAGAGATGTAACCCAAAGAGACAGAAAAACAGTTGGGCAGACGAAGTAATGGGTAATCACGAACTGCTAATCAGGACCATCAGTGGCTGACAATGAGTTGTTTGTGATAGCATCCCATGTGATGACAAGGCCTGGATTGTGGGGTTTAGGGTAAGAACATGGAAGAAGGCACCCAGGCCCTAACCTCGATATTGAGTCCAGAAGGTTGCAGGATCCCCAAGTGGAAAATGAGATGCTTTTCTTCCAGCTTGCGCTGAGCTTCATTGTAACATTGTAGCAAGCCCTAGACACAGATGTTGGCCAAGGAACAGGGTGGTCTGTTGAAATGGCGGGAAACCAGAGGCTCAGGGTCATTTTAGTGGACAGAATGTGAGTGTTCTGCAAAGTGGATGTCCAGTCTGCGCTTCGTCTCCCCATTGTAGAGGAGACCACTTTGTAAACAACGAATGCAGTAGTCTAGATTGAGTGAAGAGCAGATAAAGTGCTGCTTCACCTGGAAGGTGTGTCGGGGCCTTGTTTGGTGAGGAGGGAGGAAGTAAACAGGCAGATGTTACACCTTCTGCAATTGCGTGGGAAACTGCCGGGGAATGTTGCTGAAGGGGTATTGGGAGAGAAGGAGAAGAGGACCACAGCGTCCCAGAGGGATCAGTCCCTACACAAGGCTGACAAGGGAGGGGCGCGGAATATGTGTCTGGTTGTGGCTTCTTGCTGGAGGTGATGGAAATGGTGGCTAATGATCCTCTAGATGTGGATGCTGGTGGGATGGTAGGTGACGGTAAGGGGGACTGTTGTTGGGATGGAAGAGAAGGGGTGAGGGCGGAAGTGCGGGAGATGGGCTGGAACCAGTTGAGTAAGAAGGTGGACATTTTGGAGGCCCCCTTGTCAAAGTTGGCATCATGGGAACAGATGCCATGGAGATGGAGGAACTGGAAGAATGGAAGAATTCTAGGAGAATTCTTTACAGGAAGCAGGGTGTGAGGATGTATAGTTGAAGTAACTGGAGGAATAGATATCGGTGGTCAGCCTATCCCCAGAAATGGAAACAGAGATATCGAGGAAGGGAAAAGAGGAGTCAGAGATGGACCAGGTAGAGGCGAGAGCAGGGTGGAAACTGGAAGCAAAGTAATAAACTGTTCCAAGCCCAGATGAGAGAGGGAAGCAGCACTGATGAAATCATTGATGTATCGAAGAAAGAGTAGTGGGTGGGGGCCTGGGTAGGACTAGAACAAGGAATGTTCCAAGACCCCAACAAAGCAACAGGCATAACTGGGACCCATGTGGGTACCCATGGTCACAGCTTTGATCTGAAGGAAATGAGAACTGTTAAAGGAGAAGTTGTTCAGAGTGAGGACAGCTCAGCCAGGCAGAGGAGGGTGGTGGTGGATAGGGACAGTTCAGGCCTTTTTGCCAGGAAGAATTTTGATTTAATTTTAATTGACTGATTTATTATCATCACATGTACTGAGATACAGTGAAAAGTATTGCTTTGGGTGCTAACCAGATAAATCATACCTTACGTATGTACACCAGGATAATAGAACAGAATACAGAGAAGGTGTAGAGAAAGATCAACTCTGATACATGAGAAGTCTATTCATAAGTCTGATAACAGCGGGGAAGAAGCTGTTCTTAAATCTGCTGGTGCGAGTTTCCAAACTTCTGTATATTCTGCCTGATGGAAGAGGGTGGAAGAGAGTATAATTGGGGCGGGAGGGGTCTTTGATTGGCTGCTTTCCCAAGGCAGCTTGAAGTGTAGATGGAGTCAATGGATGGGAGGCTGGATTGTGTCTTGGGCAGAATAATTGCCATATCAAGCTGTGATGTATCTGGATAGGATGCTTTCCACAGTGCATCTATAAAACTTGGTAAGAGTCATTGAGGACATAATGAATTTCCTTAGCCTTCTGAGGAAGTAGACATGTTGGTGTGCTTTGTTGACTGTAGCGTTAATGTGGATGGACCACGATAGATTGTTGGCGATTTTTATTCTTAGGAACTTGACACTCTTGACTACCTCCACCTCAGCACCATTGTGTATCCTCCACTTCACTTCCTGAAGTCGATGACAAGCACCTTCATTTTTATGATATTGAGGGAGAGATTGTTGTCATTACACCATGTCACTAAGCTGTCTATCTCTTCCCTGCATTCTGCCTCATTGTTGTTTAAGATCCAACCCACTATGATGGTGTTATCACCAAAATTGTAAATAGAATTAGAGCTGAATTTGGCTGCACGGTTGTGATTTTATGGGGAGTATATAGTGAGTAGAATTGAGCCTTGCGGGGTACTGGTGTGGAGAATTATTGTGAAGGAGGTGTTGTCGCCTTTTTCCTTATGGTTTGCAGTCTGTGGATCAGGAAGTCAAGGATCCAGTTGCAGAAGGGGGAGCAGAGCCCTAGGTCTCAGAGTCTGGAAATGAGTTTGTTTGGAATTATTGTGTTGAAGGTGGAGCTAAAATAGGAGTAAGACATAGGTGTCCTTGTTATCCAGATGTTCCAGGTAATCTGGGAGGCTGGAGTTGATGTGTGCCATTACTAACCTCTTGAAGCACTTCATAAGGATGAATGTCAGAGCCACCAGGAGGTAGTCATTAAGGTACATTGCCTGATCTTTCTTTGGCACCAGGATGACAGTGGTCTTCCTGAAGCAGGTGGGAACCTCACATCGCAGTAAAGAGAGGTTAAAGATGTCTGCAAATATTCCCACCATCTGGTCCACGTGGGGTCTGAGCGCATAGCCAGAGTGGACAGCCCTGAGACCATCCTGCTGGGGGATGGATGCATAAAGGGATTGCACATCCATAGTAAAGAGGAGGCGGCTGGAGCCTGCAAACTGAAAATTCTGAAACTGACGTAAAGCGACAGAAGAATTGTGGATGTAAGTGGGAAGGGACTGGACAAGGGAAGGACTATGAGCTTGGAGGCAGTGAAGGGGAAATCACCTGTTGAAATGAGATTAGTGTCGATTGTGAGCATAATGGCCTGGTGTTCAATGGTGGGGTTATGGTCTGGGGGAGATAGGAGGAGGTATCTGAGAGCTGCCTGTGCAACATAGTGGTCCGTCTGGTGACAACAGCACCACCTTTGTTGGCAGGCTTGATTATGAGGCATGGAGTACTATCGGTTCAGAGAGGTAGTTTGGAATGAGTGAGGGGAGGGAAAGCAATTGAGGTGACCAATGTCATGCTGACAGTTCTCGATGAACAGGTTGAGGTCAATTAAATGGCCAGAGGGAGGGGTCCAGGTGGAGGGAGAGTGTTGGAGGTGGGTGAAGGGTTCTGTGGGATAGGTAGAGAACTCTTGTCCAAAGAAATGGGCACGGAGGCAAAGGCAATGGAAGAAGAGTTCAAGGTCACATCGTGCTTGAAATTCATTTAGGTAGGGATGCAGAGGGATAAAACCTCGTTGAGTGTAGAATGTCCAGCATCGGAGAACGGAAACTCAGAAGGGATACTAAACACCTAACAAAAGGTTGGGTTTAGAAGGGGTGGAGACAGAAGGAAGGAGAGGGGATGAAAGTTCAAGTGAGGCGTGGGTGTCTTTGAATTGTTGTAGCTTGCGTTCCTTAATGCCTGAAAGGCAAGGAGAAGTTTTCTTGTTACAGCATTGGCTGAACTGGAGAATGAAGTAGAAATGGAGGTGGGAGGGTGAAGGCCAACTCTAAGACAGTGTGAGGCAGTGCTGATGGAGAGAGAGGTTGAGAGCGTGCATGTGGCAATGCGTGACACTGAGTGTAGTTACCAAGATGTCTGAGGAGCATTATTCATCATGGAAGCACCTATCATCCTGGATGGTTACTAAACACAAAGGATGAAACTTGAATTGGAATCCATGTGGAGTGAGTCTGAGCCAGAGGCAGTGACTAAGGAATGTGTGGGTTTTGGCAAATACCTTCTCAAACCTTGTTAGGAGGATGATGCTGTGTTGTGTGGGATGGTGCAGAAAGCACTCAAGAAGCATCATCAGAAGGACTGGAAGCATGTAGTAAAGGAGGGGAGCTCCTAGACCCAGGAGCCAGAGGCAATGACACAAGGAACTGAATAATTTGGTGCAGATGTTTGAGGTCAGTGAATGCATATCTCCATTCCTTTATCACAACAAACTCTCTCAGTATTCATTGCACCACATGCCTATTAGTCACTCAGTCACACTTCTTGGTATTGCAGATTCCTGTCTACAATCCAGATGCAACACATTGCCCTCAGACACTTACCACTGATGCTTCACATTCACCTATCTCTGCCTCCAGCTATTTGGCTATGATAAACACTCCACCCAACACAAAGTCACAAACACTTTCCCCCTCTCTCTTGCATGACAGGGTGACAAAATAGAAAAGTAAGGAACTGAATAGGTAGGGGGCACGCAAATAGAATCATAATAGTGTGGAAACAGGCCATTTGGCCCATCAAGTCCATACTAACCCTCCAAATGGCATTCCTCCTAGACCCACCCAATCCCTGGAGCCCTGCATTTCCCATGGCTGGTCCACCTAGCCTGCATATCACTGGACACTAAGAAAAATTTAGCACGGCCAAGCCACCTAACATGCACAACTTTGGACTGTGGGCAGAAACTGGAGAACCCAAAGCGAACGCACGCAGACACAGGGGGAATGTGCAAACTCCACACAGACAGTCACCTGAGGCGAGAATCAAACTCAAATCCCTGGTGCTATCAGGCAGCAGTGCTAAACACTGAGCCATCGTGCCATGCAAACTGGTGCCTCCAGACCATGCAATGGGAAATAGTGAAGAATACTGTGGTAAAAGCATCACTGAGAATATTGAGTGTGATTGTACGCTCCGACCTTTATCCTGCTGTCTGGTCTATGCTGTCTTATCATAGACCTCCTGCTTTCTTTCTCGATCTTTTCCTCACATCAACATTCTCCTGATTTTCTGCATTAAAAAACCTAGGCTTACACACTACACAAAAACAGACTGAAGACAAAGAACTGAGGCTGCTGGAAATCAGAAACCAGAACAGAAATTACTGGAGATACTCAGCAGGTCTGGCAGCATCTGTGGAGAGAAGGCAAGGTTAATACTTTTGGGCCCAGTGACCCTTCTTCAGAAGTGATTGTAGCTACTAAAAGGTTGGTATATCTATATTGAAGACGGGATAGGAGAGGCATGAGTAGAAAATGATTGATGGAGATGAAGCCCAGAGAGAGAGAGACAGAACAACAATTGCACAGATAAAGGAATGGGTAAAGGTCAGACTGGGAGAATCAAGAGCTGCTGAAGGAAACCATTTTACTAGCTGAAGGCTGCAGGGTTCCCAGGTGGAAAATGAGGCGCTGTTCTTCCAGCTTGCATGAGCTTCGCTGGAACACTGCAGCAAGCCTGAGACAGAGATGTTGACCAGGGAACACAGTGGTGTGATGAAGTGGCAGACAACTGAAAGCAAACTGGAGTCTAGAAGGTCAGTATGTCAGACAACAACAGCTCCCTCCTTTTTGGCAGGCTTGATTACATCTCTGTTCATCTCTGCTCATCAGGACTCAATATCAAGTTCAAAGGACCTGAACACCTTCTCCCAAATCCTTACCACAACCTCCTGCATCAGGCCTTGCCATCACATGGGCTGCTCCCACAACCACCCGATTGTCTGTCACTAATGGACCCCATTACCAGCTATTGATTCTCCCAATCCGACCTTTACCAATTCCCTTTGTCTGCCCAATTGCTGTTCTGTCTCTCCGGGCTCCATCGCCACCTAATGTTTACTCCTCCCCCCACTTCTACCCCACCCCACCTTCAGCAAAGGGTCTGTTTCTATGCTGTATGATTCTATGATTCTATACATTTTTCTAGCTAAAATCAATCCTGAAGAAGGGTCACTAGACCTGAAACGTTAACTCTAATTTCTCTCCATAGATGCTGCCAGACCTGCTGAGCTTTTCCAGCAACTTCTGTTTTTGTAACCAAGGATTATTACCTGCCCAGTCACAGCAGTCTCAGGTAGAGAGAAAGAGAGAGAGTAAGAGAGACAGCAACAGCATAGGACTGATAAAGAGATTCTACCACTTGATCTGATGCTTGCAGCAACCAGTTCAGATACTGGTACTGCATGTACTTGAAGTTGTCATAGTGTTGCAATTAACAAACAGTGAGATTTCAGGGCATAAACCAGACTCATGTAAAGAGAATATCAATGTGCCAACTCACTGGAAGGTATGGTAAGAAAAGAACAGCTGTAGAGGACTCAGAATCAAATTTTGAATGGATGGTGCATAGGAACATGCTGATGAAGATGCACATTTAGACGTTGGACTTACTGACTGACTTCCAGAAAACCTCCAGCCGTTGTTAAGGAGCACAGATGGGATTGCTTTTTCTGAAATCTTCATTCCCTCTTCCTGTTGTTACCATAACTTCGAAAATGAAATATGAATTTCCCAATGACAAATGAAAAGAATCACTCAACACAATTCCATATTTTAAGACTTTTACTGTAACAAACAAACTAAAATCAATATCAAATAAACATTATTTAGCCGGCAACCAATACAGCAAATAACAGAAAAGGTATTTTCCTCATTAAGTAATTAATACAACTGAAGTTTGTATGCCATGATTGTACATTACACCACGCTTTCAGTAGTTATGTAACCGTTTAGGTTCAATCCAGATTTCACCTGGAATTTGAACAGGTCTCCTGCCTTGTTGGATCAAGTCTGTCAGTGTGTTTTCAGAAGTTGGTTTCTTCAGTTTTCCGTTACCTCCTGCAGCAAGGCAAACTTTAGCAATTAAAATAAAATAAAGAACTGCGGATTTTGAAGATCTGAAACAAAAACAGAGACTGCTGAAGAAGGGTCACTAGACTTGAAATGACAGATGCTGCCAGAATGGCTGAGTTTCTCCAGCAATTTCTACCCTTTAGGAATTATAGAATCTCCAAAGAACTTCAAGTTTCATCAACTTATAAAATGGAAAACCACCTCCCACCAGCTTTCTGCTTGACATAACACAACAACAATCTCTGCCACCCCTAACCCTTGCTTCTCCCAGCAGCACTTTTCTCTTTGTGTTCATCTATCTCTTTCTACCTATCTCCCTCTCTCTCTAACTCTCCTGGGTCTCTCACTCCTGACAGCCCATGCCCGGGAAGGCTTGTTGTCCCGATCTGTGTCAAGTTTTGAAAACTATTGCCTGAGTTTCTGTAGGCATCCACATGGGCCTATGTCTCCATGGTAACAAAATCACGCTCGTCTGTTTCTGAGCAGGGTTCAAGGAGAAATCGACCTCTTCAGTTTTACCCTGTTTTGTCTTAAAGTCAAGGAAACATTTTAAGCCAGATCATCATATAAAGTGTCATTTTTGTAACACTGTTATATTGGGGTCTCAAATGTGCTGCGCCTACAGTCCCCCATGCTGTTGCCGGCTGAATGTGTGCAGTATCTACGTCTCTGTCCTCCCCATGGGGATACAGCAACAATTCCTGCGAAATCCAAAAAAACCTTGGTTCACATCCCAAAATATTCCAGACACTTCAAACAGAAAAAGCTTCTTCAGAATTTGGGTGCTGTTCCATTTAAATAGCATTGATGAATGGCTTGTCTTGATGCAGAATGCTAATTGTTGGCCTGGAACTGTATGGTTTATTAAATTTATGATGCTGCTGGCAAATCGGGTTTTGGGTTGCGGGACAACAATATGCCATCAATTGACAACCTCGGGCATGTATTAGGCATTCATCATTTCTCCTCTTTGTTCCCTATAAAAGTTATGCTGAAGTTCTTTATTTCACTCCCACTCATGCTTTAGTATGATATAACCCTACTAACTCTTTACTGCTTGCTTTGTTCAGTCTTGTGAAAGACTTCTTTTGTCTTTATTTGTCAGATTTATTTCAACCCAGTATGAAACAGTAACTGCATATATAAACAATATCATACTGCAGATCCCCAGAAAGGTCACTACTTTGCTTTTTACGCGAAACCATTATGTTAAGTGCACAATGAGGCATTTTTATTATTTCTTTAACAACTAAATCTGGGTTAAAACCCAGGATTGATCCACTGGCCTGGCCAATGTCCTGGTGTGCGTGTTCATTGTATGTTGCAGCATCCCATATGAAATGGTACATGGTAAATAATCCTGACTCACAAAACAAGGCATTGTCTGTTTCAAAGGCGACTTGTTGATAAAGCTTTTGGTTGTCTTCCTGATACCTTCTGCATTGGATTGGACCCAACATCTATCTGCGGTTTTGATGAAAGATCAAAGAAGTTAAAGAAAATATTTTAAAAGGTGGGTCTGTTACACTGAGTCATCAATGAATGTACGACATAGTGCTCAGGCTATGTACCATACACTGTCTAGGCTTGTAATAAACTGTAGCTTTACAGGAATTTGACCTGTTTCAACATTTTCTTATATTGTAATTTCTTTATTAAGCTCCTACTGCAAGATAGCTCAATTTCCAAGTATGAAGTGTAAATTTGTCATTTCTGTCATTTTACAATTGTTTATTTGGACTGAGTGTTCTGTTAAATACATTGGATTATCCATAGGATCACGAGTACATTAGAAGACCCAGCCTCTTTTGCAATAGCGACATTGTGCCCTTAACCTCTGGGCCTCCATTAGTCTAGAAGCCAGTCAACCACTAATGGATGTATTCATTTAATTTCAATGTCTGTCTGGCAATGATTGCCTCAGCTTCTTCTTCCCCCTCTTCCTCATCCAAAAATAAGTCATAAGCCTCTTCATCCTTTTTAATCTGTAATCCTCTCTGCTATGCAATGCGGCAGAGGATTCAGCTTTCCTCTGTCACTGTAGACACCCTTGCTGGTGTCGGAGCACCTTCTCCAGACCTATCGGAAACCCATCTTCAACATGCTGATAGAATAACAAGATGCCAACTGCAGCAAGGAGTTTACTTGAAAGATTACCAGCTCCGCATAAACATAGTGCACACAGGCATTCATCTATTCTCCTCATTGTTCCCAAGTTGTGCTAGAGCTCCTTATTTTGCTCCCATCCATGATACAACAACTGGTCGGAGGTTAGGAATACTGCAGTGAGTAACTCACCTCTTGACTCCCCAAAACCCATCCACTATCTACAGACACAAGTCAGGAATGTGATGGAGTACTCCGCACTTGTCTGGATGGGTGCAGCCCCAACAACACTCAAGAAGCTTGTCACCATCCAGGACAAAGCAGCCCGCTTGATTGGCACCACATCCACAAATATTTAGTCACTCCACCACAGATTCTCTGTAGCAGCAGTGTGTTCCATCATTAAGATGCACTGCAGTAACTCACCAAGGCTCCATAGACAGCATCCTCCAAACTCGCAATCACTGCCATCTAGAAGGTCGAAGGCTGCAGATACATCGAAACATTGCTCCACATGCTACACACTACCTGGACTTGGAAATATATTGCAGTTCCTTCAATGTCACTAGGTCAATATTCTGGAACTCCCTTCCTCTTGGCATTGTGAGTCTGCCTGCATCAAATAGACTGCAGCTGTTCGAGAAACTAGCTCACCTTCTCGAGTGCAGCTAGGGATGGGCAATGAACGCTGGCCCAGACAACAACACCCACTTCATATGAATGAATTTTTAAAAAAGGCCACTTAAGGGTCTCCTGCTGCCACTGGACATTTCCCTGGGGTGCAAGGTGCTTGTGCAATGAGGCATTGTTGCCATGTAAAACTGAGCAATCTTTTTGTGGGCTAAGTGGAAATCTCACCTGTTTGGGACATCCAATGCTCAACAGAAGCCCAAACCCTGGATTGTAGTTTTCCCCTTACACCCACTCATTCCCCCCACTGTCGTGCTGATCCTGGCACCTCATGCCCATCACTGGAGCCTGCCAACATGTCCCTGGCAAATCCCTGGACTCACCTTAAAATCTGTCTGTTTTTTATTTAGGTACTGCCTGCAGTGTGGGTGGCCCCCAGCCTTCCCTGTGAGGACTAGAGAGCTGGCAGCAGTCTGATTGGCTGGCAGCTTGTAGAGGGGTAATTACCACTTCCATATGGGCAGGAATCACAACTTAGGAAAACAAATGGCCCTCGTTATGCATGTTTGTCCCCGACTTAACAGGAAGGGCCTGTGGACTCACTGCTTTTGCATCAAATATCAGGTGACATTTCTCACACTTTAATAATGACTAGACTGCAAAAGTACTCCATTGACTGTAAAGCAGCTTGGGATGAACTGGGCTCCATGAGAGGTCCTATGTAAATGAAGGTTTTCCAATCTTCTTCTTTACCAATGAGTCAAATTTTGGATAAACTTTTCCACTCACAATGGGCAAGGCAGGGATGGAGGCCATGTTAAAAGTCCCAAAAAATCTGAAGCCTTCCTTTAGTAACTTTGAATTATTTCAGTTTATAACACAGTTAGTTGGGTGTCAAGTCAACGTCCCGCTCTTCAGAGGCAGGTCCATAATTTAAATACATTAAATGTGATCTGTCTTTGATATGCAATCTCTTCCCAATTTTCAAACTCCTCCAACCTGCCCAACCTCTGACCTGCCATCTCCCCAGGACACAATATGTCCTTCAGATTCATGGTCATGCCCAGACCCACCATCTCTAACAGACTGATCATCTCCCCTAGACACATGATGTCTGTCTGATCTGTAATTTCCTCCGGCATGAAATCCCACCCAATGCAGGACTTACCTCCATCCATGAACTCCTCAAACACACACACAGCCCTTACAATGAGGGAGCTGTCCCTCTCTCTTTATCCATCACCCCTCTTTCCTTGATCTCCACTCCCTGATCCTACCATAAACCTTTCCATATCTCAAGCTTGTCAGCTATGGGCTGAAAGTCAGAGGAAAACAATTCGACAGTGTTCCAGCTACTAAATTTGACAATGTTTACGTGTTCCTCCTGGCAAAGAATATCAGGACTCCCTTTGTGTAACTAGGCTAATTTATGTTGCTGCTCTTGCATAAGGGGCATTAGTACCCTCAGCTCTTACTGGTTTAAGGTGAATTTATCTGATTCAAAATTCACCACACAGGTATTAAAAATGCTATATGTTGTATATACCAAGTAATGCTCATTTTGAATTAACAAAGTGAACCACATTTCCCCTTTACTGTGATGATGCGTGCTCAGTTCCCTTTCTGTTAAATTGAGATCCTGCCTGCACGTTAGGAAAGGACATCACAGTTTCCGTTCTGACTTTCAGCGTGTTTTTGAGGTCTTTGCCATTGCACTCAGAAAGCAGGGTTTCAGCAGGCTATTTTAAAATTATGCGTGATTTTCACATCTCCCAACGTCTGATGTGAGCCTAGTTTCCGTGATGAATTGTTTGTTCTTTTTAAGTGACAAAAATAATTCAACATTGTATCACCCAAGAAAAGTGGATGTTGATAAATATTGTGTAATTGTGTGCATTGTCAGGAGCCAATTATAATGGCTGAAAGCTCTGATCACATGACTGCTCAATTTCAATGCATATACCAAAAATAAAGCTGAAGTTTGGTTAAAAATCAATAATTACAGGTACTGGACAGTGAAGAATGTTGTGCTGGAATTAGCTATTAGAGGTTGAATGGAAGCGTGTTTAATAACAAAAACAGAAATTGCTGGAGAAACTCCGTAGGTCTGGCAGCATCTATGGAGCGAGAAAACAGAGTTAACATTTCGAGTCGGATGGCCCTTTCTGTTTTCTCTCTGCAGATGTTGCCAGACTTGCTGAGTTTCTCCAGCTGTTTCTGTTTTTGTTTCAAATTTCCAGCATCCACAGTTCTTTGTTTTATAACATCTTTAATAAGGTTGGTTGGAAATCTGACTGCTTGTGTTTGAAAAATGAGGCCTGTTTCCAACTTACAATTAGAGTAAATTCTAAAATCCAGCAGCAATTCTGGGTGGAAATGCAAAATCATGGAGATGTTTTGTGATTAATTGTTATATATGATAACTGAATGTACAAAATGAGTTTTTATGCATCCTGGTGAGATCTGGACAGAAGGTGAGGAGGTGAATCTGTCACAGACCCTGCAGGTGGATGGCATGTAGACAGAATTGAAGGAGGAAGGTGAGGGTGGTGAAAACTTGTTGAAACTTGAGTCAGACAAGGAAGAATCCCTTATTATTTTAGAGTTTGAAGTCTTTTCCCCTACACACACACACACACACACACACACACACACACAAGTCAGACAATTTCAGTTAAACTGAAAGAAGTCCGCAAGCTAAATAAGAATGTGGCAATTGAGCAATGTATTCAGCAGATTGTGCTAATTCATTACTAACTGGAATTCTCTCATCTGGTAAAATGACAATAAGAGTTGGCTAGTCATGGTGAAGGGTCCTGACCCGAAACATCAGCTTTCCTGCTTCTCTGATGCTGCTTGGCCCACTGTGCTCCTCCAGCTCCACGCTGTATTATCTCTGACTCCAGCATCAGCAGTTCTTACTATCTCCTAGTCATGGTGATTTATATTTTACTGGTTGCACTTTCACTAATTGGGAATGTGTGAGTGATTTAATAAAATGTCCAAGCTGCATTTATCAGAATTTAAATCCGCAGCTTATTTTGGGAATTTGCTTAAATGATGTAATCAGTCCACTGAAGCAGTCTTAGCCATTCTAGCACAGTTATTAAGTAATCAAGTATTTTTATGTTTGCTGTTTTCATTACAGTAAAAAAAATTAAGAACTAATAGTTAGTTGCATGTGCGTGTCCCAATGGTTGCATTGGATTATCAGGCTTTTGTGTAACATGACAACCCCATGCACTTGACAGGAGGGTTACAAGAAGTTATCATGGTTAAAAAAAAGTGAAAGAACTGCAAATGCTGTAAAAGTTCTGAGGAAGGGTCATTGGACCCGAAACGTTACCTCTTATTTTTTTCTTCACAGATGCTGCTAGACCTGCTGAGCTTTTCCGGCAATAACACAGTGTGAAGCTGGAGGAACACAGCAGGCCAGGCAGCATCAGAGGAGCAGGAAAGTTGATGTTTCAGGTCGGGACCCTTCTTCAGAGCTTTTTCAGCAACTTCTGTTTTGCTATCATGGTTAAAAGTTTGGTTATGAGCGAAGTTGTAAATAGCATCTTGAAGAACGCCTGAGCAGTATTCTGCTAGGGCAGCACGGCAATTAACCTAAAGGCCAAAAGCTCTCAGCTTTGCAAGCTTAAAATGCAATTATTTAAAATAGCTGGGAACCAAAAGACAATTAATACAGAAAACAAGTACAAATAAACTCGATATCTTTTCCTAAAACGTTGTTTTGAAACTAAAGGACTTGTCTAAAAGAGATGTTGTGACTTTGGCAAATCATCTTAGTGAATAACAGAATTGAGACTCTTTTCCTGAATACGGCTCTTTGGCAACATCTCTGAAAGCACAGTATTAATATTCACATATCCTGACACCAAGCTCTACCTCACTACTATCTCCCTCACTTACTTGCATAGTTGCTAAGTTATCACACTATTTATTAAAAACCCGATACTAAATGAGCTCAAGTTTCCGCTGTGTTAATATTGAGAATACTGAAGCTGCTGTTTTTGGTTCCACCTTCTATTCTGTCCTTCAGTTATCAACTTCAGCCCTCTCCTGGGCTGCGGTCAGATTAAACAAGTCCGTTTGCAAACTTGGTGTCATCGTTTTCCACGAGATGACTAAATTCATACATCACTAAAACTGCCCATTTCTACATCTATAGCATTGCCTGACTTTTGTTGTCTCTGCCCATCTGCTGCTTAAAGCCTCATTCCATGCCTTTGTTAGCATTAATCTTGACTATTCCAACGTGCTCCTGGCTGGTCTCCCAAGTTTTGCCCTCTGTAAACTTGCTGCCCAAATCCTAAAATTCATTTCCTTCCATTCACCTAACATTCCTGGGGTAACTGACTTATATTGATCCCTGGATACAAACAAAATCTTAACTTAAAGATTCTCATCATAGTTTTCAAAGCCCTCCACTGCCGCACTGCTTCCTGTTATCCCATCCAACTCCACAACCACTTAAGATATCTAATATCTCTAATTCTGGCTTCTTTAACTTCTCTAATTTTAATCGCTACACAATCGATGGCCACATCTTCAGATGTCTGCGCCTGGATACACTCCCTATGCACTCTTGCTCTTTGCCACACCTCCCTTCTTCAAGACACTATTTAAAACTTAGCTCTTTAACCAAGTATTTAACTAATATGACATTTTGTAACCCCTGTGTCAAGTTTCCTTGAGCTGTTTGATTATGTTGAAGGTACTATATAACTACAAGTTGTAATTGTACCAATGCCATTTGTGAGGTTTTATAGCGCAATGGGAGTGGCCCCACCTTTGAGCAGAAACTCTGGGTTCGAGAGCCAGACCAGGACATATTGGCCAAGAAAGTTGCATTCATTATGTGGCGAAACAAAATGAATTATTAGCCTGCATATGTAAAGCTGTTGGTATGAGCAGAGTCATTTCCTAACCAGTCTGGCTGTGGCTTCCAATTTGGTGACAGAAAGGGCATCTGGTGTTTAAATCTGTGATGATGCATAGCAATGTGGTGACCAACCAGCATTATGATGACCCCACATAACATTGGAAAAGCTGAAAGGAAAAAGTGATGCGAGTAAATATTTCACAGGCCTAACCCCATTCTAGCCAAGACTCTCATCTATGATTGATCTGTCAGCATTTTTACATCGATTAGATAACAAGGTAAATATTGCATGGAATATAATAGAAGGTTGGATTTTAATGCAGATGTGTCCTGGGAGTGGGGTTTGGTGGGGGTGAGGGCGGATGCTGGATATCCAAGGTGGGGCGAATACAGAAATATGTCTGGTATGTCTGTCAGTAGCTTTTAATGCAGCTATTTCATTAACATCTGGTTCTAGGGTTTCCATCCAATTACCAGCAACAGGCATGATATAGACCCACAGAGCATGACCCTTACTCCACTATTTAAAGGGACAACTCAGTAGGTGCAATTTGCAGCCATTGGAATTGTCATAGAGAATGAAAGATGTGTTCGTATGGAGTTGAGTTCGGCAAAAGCTGTGCCTCAGTTCACTGAAACTTCCTTGAATGTGAGGATAAGGTTTGAGGTACTCTTTCCCAACCAGAGAAAAAGACGGCTTACAGCTGAGATAAGTAAGATGTCTAGGAAGTCAGCAGCAATGGCAGTGTGGAGCTACCTGTATGGATCTAATATAGCAAGCACTGTAATGATGAAAACAGGCTGGAGGATATTCGTGTGCTCATCATCCTAGCCTTCTCACTAAGCCTTCTGCAGCCACCTTTAGCACATCGCCCTCACAGAAATGTATCTCCAGATACACCCAAACTTTGTTCATACGTGTTCTCAGAGCCCCAGCTATCCATTCAGCACTGACATTCACCCATATACAAATGCAATGTCATGGCTCTGCATCAGAGCCACTGTCACCCAATGCACTCGATCCATCAGGTGAACACAAGCTATTGCACACATTCGTTCCTTCTTGCCAGGGGAGCATGAAGGTGAAACGGAGAACTGGAGTGTAAATTGAGAGATGCAGAAGAAAAGCTGCTTGAGAACAGTGGAGTCTAGGTAAGTCTCACCACAGGAGGTGAGAGATGGCGACATAATTAAATACCAGCCAGCTTTATGGTATATAATGGTCAATCATGTTGATTCATGCTAACAGTAAAAGAATTATGTTCAACTACTTTATTTTGACAGGTCTCATTCATGTTGTCTTTTTCTCCCTTGGGATCCTTGACACATCCATCAGAAATGGATCCATCAATCTGTGACAATGACAACTCGAAGGGAAACTCACTTTTTCTGAAGATGCACCATTACAGAAATTCTGCACCAATTCAGATCCTTTCAATTTTGTGGGAGAATGTAGAGAGAACATAAAGAGAATATTTCGTGGTGATGTGGATATTACAAACAAACAAGAGTGGACAGTGGATATGTGAGATCTTCAAGTCAAATGCTATGATACAGTAACAGTATGAGCACAGCTCTGAAAGGTACACTGTGTCTCTTGAATCACCTTAACTTGGATCAGTTGAAATATGGTACACCATTGAAAGCAAGCTACTCTTTGTAATCTCATTGCTTAACTATTATCTCGACATTGATGTATCTATGAATGTAATAACTGGACATGATAGCCAGCTATAATAAATGTCTGTTGAACTTGCCTTATCTCAGCCTTTAGTCATAACTGAGAGACATTTGGAATTCATCTGACTCTAAGCAACACAACAGTCCTTTTGGGTTAGTCAATCCCCACAGTTGGAAAGATGACTCAACTCATCTTTGCAAGTTGGAAATGGACAAAACTAACTGTCCCATCATCTTGTGCACAGAGTGCTAAGAAGGCAGCTTTGAGAACCAGCCTCAGACAGGACCAAGGAAGGACAACCTCAAAAGATTCTGTGGAAGGGAATCAGTCCTGGGAAAGTGTCAAAACTGCAGAACTCATGAAGAACAAAGAACCCTCTCTCTCTTTGTCTCCAAAAATCTGTGGTCCTGCAGAAGCTACTGATACAGGAAAATGTCACCTATTCAACTACAGAAGCCATCGTCGTTGCTGTATCTGACTTCGAGAGTTAACCCCTTCACTTCAGCAGTGATGAACTCAAGCAAAGTGCCCCAACTGCACATCACAAAGAACTATTAGGGCCTTCTTCTTATAACCTTTTGTCCTATTGGTACTTGTTTTAATTTTGGTAACTGCAATTTTTAGTTAATAACTTTATTTCACATTTGTTAAAGAAACTTCAGTAATAACTTGTAATAAGTTAAAAAAAAAGCCTGGCTGCTAGTCCACTTTTAATCTGAATCATTATAAATTAAAAACAGGGTGACACAACTTATGCTAATTCAGTTCACTGATCATGTTGTGAATGTGCCTGGCGATCACGACACTAACCTGGGGCTTCTATCGCCCCACTGTTCTGCAGCAAAGTGTTCTCTAGCACAGTGCTGGCAAGCAAAGATGGTTTCAGTCATGAAATAGTTAAAGGGAACATCAAAATGGCAATTCCGCTCAAAATTCTTCCTCTTCTTACCTTTGCTTGCCCAAGACCCCCTTATCCACCCTATTGCCCGCACCCCTATCAGTGACCTACTTTATCATCTGTTGGGTGTCTTTGAATATGGAACAACCATTGGCAGGGTCCCCTTAGACTCCAATAAGCCGGTGTGCATCAGCCAATAGTAGTCAGAGAAAGGATCTGAGCAACCTGTCTCTAACTCTACTGAAGCCACCAGGCTTGTACCATGTTAAGAAAAGCTAAGCAAGTGAATAGTAAATACATTGTTGATTGAGCTATTGTTATATTGTTGTACAGTTTATTCTTTTGAGCTACTTTACTGTCTAACCCATTGTTGCCAATTGGATGTTTCAGTTGTATGATAATGGATTAAGAGATTAATTAACTCCAACAACTAGGAGCTGTTAAGGTGATGCTTAGATTTTTGCAGGTACACTGTGTATGAGTGGAAATGGGGGATTTCTTAAAGTGGAGCTTGCAGGTGCTTGTTTGATGAACACACAGGAAGAGATCAAGTCAACCTTGCAATGAGGGGGAATCTCTTAGTAACGTATAAAAATCTAACAGGATTAGACACAGTAAATGCAGGCTGTTTCCAATGATCAGGGAACCCAGAACCAGGGCTCACACTCTAAGAGTATGGGGTAGACCATTTAGGACTGAGATGAAGAGAAATTTCTTCATCCAGAGAATGGTGAACCTGTGTAATTTTCTGCTACAGGAAGTGATTGAGGCCAAAACATTTGATGCTTTCAAGAACGAGTTAAATATAGTTCTTAGGGCCAAAAATATCAAAAGGAATGTGAGAAAGTTACTGAGTTGGATGATCAGCCATGATCGTATTCAATGGTGGAGCAGGCTTGAAGGGCTGAATGGCCTACTCCTGCTCCTATTTTGTGTGTTTCCATGTTTCTATGCACTTGTGATGTATGTGTGATTATGTTTCAATCAATGTTCCCTCTAAGCTTTGCGGCTATGAGGACGTGACGAAAAATCTATCAGAGGGAACATAAGGACAAGTGGATATCCCTAGTCTCCCAGTCAGTATCACTGTTTCCAGGTGTGAAGGAGCTGAGGCTAGCACAGGATGCAAACATCAGGAAGCTGCCCATGAATCTTGCACACACCATCACAAGGTTCATGTTGGGGTTGTGCACCAGCTGTACATTGATGGAACGGAAGGTGTTTCCGTGCCTGAGCACTCCTGGGTGATCTACGACTGTATAAGTGTGACAGTTAAGAATAGCCTGCATTGTGGGAAACTCCATGTACTGCTCACTCTGACTGACATCAGCACAGGTAACCTCGATATCATTGGTCAATCTGGCAAACAAGCCATCAGATGGCCTTATGCATCTCCAGCAGAAGCCAGCAAGGATCCAGATGCAGAGACACTGGTGGTGGTGGTGACTTTGTCTCTGGTGAGGCATGGCCACCAGACGTTATCTGGCAGCAAGTCTCTTCTTGGCAGTCTGCAAATGTCTGCTGTCACCTGGTGTCAGAGTCTGAGCTTTTGGAGACACAGATATTCTGATTTGTTCAGCAAGTTCATGAAACCAGCAGCTTCAAACATCCATTCACTCTCCTCTGAGGCAGACCTGCACAGGCACTGAGGCCCAGGCTGAAGCCAGTTATGCCCTTTGCTCATTTGTCCTTCAGTCTTGGGAACTTTGTCTGCGGTTAGTAATAGACCATTGGGCTACAAAGCCTCAGCTGTACACTGTTTGGGGCTTGTACGTTCAGACAGGCTATAGCACCCTGCTGACCAGCATCAGCTCACTGACCATGCATTAGAGCGAAGAGCAGCTGGTTACAGTGAAGGGAGGTTAGTGGGTCTAAGGACAGTGTGAAGATGGATAGTGGATCCGATTACAGTATTGGTGGAAGTTTGTGGATCTGACTACACTGTGCCTGTACTTGAGGGTTAAGGAACTGTCCTTCAGATGAGACACTAATCTAAGGCCCCATCAGCCTGCTCGGATAGATGTAAAAGATCCCATGCTACTATTCTGAAGAAAAGCACGGTGCTAATGCCAATGGCCCAATCTATCGCCTCAAAGAACACCACTAAAACCTAATTGTATGCTTCCATTAAAATGTTGCTGTTTGCTGAGCACAAATTAGATGCTGCCTGATCTACATTACAGCAGTGACTATGCTTCAACCAGCATGTCAATGGCTGTACAGTGCTTTGCATGACCTATTGTCTGTTTTCCTTCCTTGTTGCGTGTTGCGTGGCTTCGGTCTACTCTCAGTAGCCGGTCTGGGAAACACACAGGGGCCTCGTACTAAAGCTGGAAACTGAATCATCGTTGTTTGAAATCAGTGATGAACATATGGCACCCATCAATTGCCTCTCCCAAGGGGATCGCTTGCATGCAGCCTAATCACTGAAATGAAATGAGGAAGTTGTGAGTTCGGGCCAGCTTCCGAATGTGTCATTGATTTCACTGGTTTTTAACCTCCCCGACATACAAACCCACAGCTTAAAGTCCCATCTGTGGGGTCCAAAGCACAGAAAGGGGTGCTGACGTTAACTAATCTACACTTGAATTTATACTCTGCTTGATCTTCCTCCCACACAACACCATCTAACCCTTCTTAGGTGTAAAACATAATGCAAAGCTGACCAGTTAAATTGTGTAATGTGATTTTTGCTGAAAACGTGAACTCTGAAGGGATGACCAAGAAGGAGTCTTTAACAGAAACTCAGCTTAGCCTGCAATTAGGGTACAACTGCTCTGGGTAATGTGATTTGGACATATGCATGTCTCAAAGATCGTGAAGCAAGGATTTTTTATTGACATCAGATCATCACAAAGCTGAAGGGGATTGGAAGTTAAGAATGAAGACACAGTATTTATGTAGCATTAGGCCTGAGGTTTACATCTTTGCCTGTCTGATCTTTCTGCCCATGAGGTCTTCTACTTTCCCAAAGCCACCCGTTTTTTATTAGGGATGGCCCATTTGACTGTTCCAGCTGCCCAATTGGGTGCTGTCCCACACCATTACCACCTGCTGCTGGATGTCACACAACACACTTCCCAGCTGAAGCCTTGCTGTCCTGGCAACTACACCTAGCACACAGTGACTGTTTTCCAAGCAATTGCACGAATAACAGGCTCAATTGAGCCATGGTGACTGGAATGTTTAAGTCCACATTAGTGGCAGCATTCTCTTCTTGTACTACTGATCTGGGTAAATGGTAAAGATTGCAGTGAATGACAGCTTTCTCTCAGGAAATCTTCACAGCCTCTTAACTGTCCTGGTAGCCTCCAAGGGATCCAGGCACTGTGGTAGGTCACAACACCACTTGGGTTGAGATCTCTAGGAGTCATATGATTGGCAAGACATGCTGCTTCAGTCTTTACCTCCAAGCAGGTCATCTGTGTGATATTTCTGGGGTGAGGGTAGACCTCCCCATGCTAGATGCACCTCCTGGATTCACAACACATAGGTCACTCTAGATCCTGCATCACTGTCCAACTCCACTTCACATGGGCTATCAAACATTGATAGTTCAGCTTCCACAATCTTGCTGCTTGACTCCAAATCACCCATCACAGTCTCCACCTAAAGCAGCTCCCCTCCCTCTGTGAGCTCTTTTCTGAAGCTGCCTCCAGCTATTAGTTCAGGAAGCTGTGTCCACCTGCTTGATGTCTCTGTGGGTTTCAGTGTCCCATAGCTCCTGTATCTTATTCCCAACCTGATGTTCTGATTTCAGACTGAAAGGTCATTTCCATCAGCCTTGCAATTGTTCAATGTTTTTCTTCTCAGTGTTTCTCTCTGAGTTCTTTTGGATGTCATATTTAACACCTGACTTTATCTCATGTGATGTTCATTTATCCACTTATTGAATTGTGCGGCACGGTGGCTCAGTGATTGGCTAAGGACCCAGGTACGATTCCACTCACGGGTAATTGTCTGTGTGGAGTTTGCACATTCTCCTCATGTCTGTGTGGGTTTCCTCTGGGTGCTCTAGTTTCCTCCCACAATCCAAAGATGTGCAGGTTAGGTGGATTGGCCATGTTAAATTGCCCATAGTGTCCAGGATGAGCAAGCCAGGTGGATTAGCCATGGGAAATGCAAGGTTAGAGGGTTGGTGTGGGTCTGAGTGGGGTGCTCTTCAGAGGCTGGTGTCAACTGGATTGGTCATGCTAAATTGCCTGCTGTGTTCAGGGATGCCTAGATTAGGGGGATTATAGGGGGATGGGTCTGGGTAGGATGCTTTGAGGGTCTGTGTGGACTTGTTGGGCCTAAGGGCCTGTTTCCACACTGTAGGGATTTTAACTCCACCAGAGGGCATGATGGGCTTATGAAGATGATCCAGAGGAAAGACTGGATCTTAGCCAAAGAAGAGATTGCGTGGACAGTAGCCTGTGGATGAGTATGGGGTGCAATTAAAAACATAAATCAGCTCTGAAAGGTCTCAGGCCACTTTTGTTTACTCTCAGAAGGCAAGGTATGCAGACAATCATGGAGAGTATGGTTGAATCATTTGCACTATCCATTACCCTCTGGATGATAGAAGCTGGTGTGACTCTTGGCAGTGCCATGGACATTGCAAAGCTCCTGTAGCAACTTGCACTTGACGTTATGTCCCTGATCACTGTGAAACTGACATGGAACACTGAACTGAACAAACCAATCACACACTCACACTCTGGCTTTCTTCAGGTCCTTTGGCCATAGGTGAGAATGGCCTGCCTGAAATTGGTGGAGGCATCTCTGAGTATGAGAATGTGCTGAGTCCCATTACTACTGTCGTCAGGGTCTGTAAAATCTATTAAAAGTATCTCTAGAAGTCTCTTGCCAACTAGGGATCCCATGCTGGAGTGAAGTCAATTTCCTGCTTTGGCCGAAGTACACCTCTTGCATTTTTCACAATAGCCATGGATATCAGCAGTCACCCTGAGTCAATAATACCGCTCTCTGGTCAGGGTGTTGACTTTTCCATCGCAGGGTGTCCTGCTTGATCATGAACTTCACTCTACACTTTACACTGTCAGGTAGGATGATCAGCTTCACCTCTCTCTACTCGTCATAAAATGGCTGATAGGGGCTTCTATTCTCCTCCCTGATCCTGCGCCAATTTGAACTCTGTCATCAGCTGGTACAGTCATACAGCACAGAAACAGACCCTTTCATCCAATCAGTCCATGCCGACCATAATCCTAAACTAAACTAGTCCCACCTGCCTGCACTTGGCCCATATCCCTCCAAACCTTTAAGAAATTTAGAATTAAATCTAGAAATAAGCCTGAATCTCAGGAGCAACTACAAGATCCGTGCTACTTTGAGTCCACCATTTTACAATGCATGTTGAATTTTTCAGTAATGGTACAATTGGCAGGTGGCTGGATCAATCAGCTCATGCTGTCTGAGGTCCCCTTTTGAGATAGATGACAAAGGTGAAACCACACCTTGCTCTAACAGTCTGAGCCTGGTTGGATCTTACTCATTAGTGCATTGGTGACACAATGTTGAATCTTAGTCCGAATGCCATCAGGAACTGGGATTGGTATGTTGCCTTTGACCTAAGGCAAGGGCACAGCATCGAGCAGAGGCCCTCCAGTCAGGCAGGGGTGGGCACCCTTCCATGATCCGTTAAGGTCATCAGCATTTACATTGTTTCTGTCCAACCTGTACTGGGTACAGAATTGAAACTGAGCGAGTTCAGCAGCCACTGGGTCACAGTTGCTCCCAGCTTTGCTGATATTTGAAAATAGCTGATTGGGTATTTGTCTGTAAACATTTCCTACTCTGTGCTGACCAGGATGTACCTGAATGCCTAGGAAATAGTGCATCTCAAGTCTAGTAGCTCGAGTTACACACTGGAATAATTTTCCATATTCCTCTCATTCAGTTTGAGACTCCAACTGATCTATAATAATCGGTCTTTTCTGTCCTTCTAGTATGAAAGGGAGTTGGAAATCTAGGTAACCAAGGATGGGTGATGCAATTCTATGATTTTCTATATGATAGGCACTGCTGTGTGCTATGTATAGAGGGACTGAATGCTTAAGGTGGTGGTGTGGTGTCAATCAGGTGGGCTGCTTCGTCTTGGATGGTGCTGAGCCTTTTGAATGTTGTTGAAGCTGCACTTATCCAGGCAAGAGGCTTTGGTGAGTCAGGAGATGAGCTACATGCTGCAGAATTCCTATCCTTTGACCTGTTCTTGCAGCCACAGTATTTAAATGGCTCGTCCAGTTCAGTTTCTGTGAGACCCCCAAGGACTTTGATATTGGAGTAAATTCAGCAAATGGTAATATTGTCGAACGTCACGGGATGTTTTTATACAAATTATCTCAATTTTTTCATGACTTAACAATCTGGATAATTTATCGGCGTGCCAGAGTGCAATGCTCTCAACAGTGTGGGGTGGGGTGATCATGGACTGGGAAGGGAGTGAGGATTGGAGTGGAAGGCTTCTCTGATTGGTCCAGATCTGTGAAACATAAATTTACTGGTTATTATGAATCAGGATGGATCAGACTCTGGTATGAGGAGATTGGAAATCGTATCCCATCACCATGATGGATTTGCCAAAAGATAAAGTGGTTGTTTCACAAATTATCAGTATTCACTACTAGTGAGGACATAAAATAGCATATTATCTCCAAACATTCAGAATGTATTGAGGCTGTAATTTCTTCCTGACATTTCAATGAAATCTCTATTCCCATTCCTTTTCCCTCTTCATCAATATTGAGAAGGATGTTCCCCACATTTGAACAGTATTTTCACAGTATTTGCACTGGGCATCATTTATGGGTTGTAGGATCTTGATGCAAATTTCAGGTCCAATGGATGGAAACAATAATGTGCCCTTCTAGCCTTATTGCTGCCTGCTCAGAGAAAGGCATAAACAGTTGATTAGCTCAATGCTTGGTAGTAGTTTTTCTGCTTCTTGCTCACTGTCTCGCCTGCACCAAGCCTGTCCCCACTGCCCCCAGCCTCCCAGCTATGGTCAGTTTTATTTGGGTGATTTAGATGTAGATTCTATACTCTTATTTCTCACAGCCTGACCATAACTGAACCATTCTAATTCCAGATACAGGAGTGCTGCACTAAATATGATACTTTGCCTTTTTATCTCATTACAAAATACTTTTTCTTTCAGAAACTTTCAGAGCTAGAAATAGTAGATGCCTTGTTATTTACATTTTTTTATTGCTGAATAATTTAGCAGCTCATCAATGCATCTTCCGCTTACAGTGATGAAGTTTTGGCATTGTTGCTTTCTTGGCAAGAATCTGAAGGCTGATGCCACCAAGGTAAAACCAGAGTACTCAACTTACGTTAAGCTCCCACAGTGAAAAAGACTTCCAGGTTTCTGGTCAGTATGAAATAAAATGCTTCTTCAGTCCAAGTTTACCACTCGTTTTCTTTTAGTAAGTGATTATGCTCACCATTCTCCCAGGTTTAAACATATTATTAAGAATTGATGCCACTATACAAATCATTCTGGTGAGAGTCTGTTGTCTGCAGCAAAAGTGAGATTGGCTTCCACGTAGCATCTGGAGTTGCAAGTTTAGAAGCAGTTTGAGAAAATTCTGTGTGGGTCTGATATTTCTTGTAAGTTGATCAAAATTAATGTGTTGGAGGCGGATTAAGTGTTCTTCAACATTACAAAATTACGTCCCGTATCACTGCACAATTATTCATGGTTCATAAAATCACTGAGTTGTTATGCTAGTGGAGGTCAATGTGCCTGCACTGGTTCCGTTACCTAATACCAATTTCCTCATATCCCTACACACTATGTTTATCCAAATCATCATCCAGTGTTCTCTTGACTGCCTCAATAGGAACTGCTGCCACCTCATTTCCAGGCACTACATTCCGTACCCTAACTACTGACTGTGTGGGAAAGGTCTTCCTCACATCACCCTTGTTTTGTTTGTATAACACATTAAACCTTTGCCCCTTGTTCATTTTTTTCTTTAATGAGCAGGAACAGCTTCCCCTTGTCTAGTCTGTCCAAGTCTCCTTTCAACCTTCTTCATCTCTTCACCTCGTCACCTTGATTGATGAGTTTTCTTTTATTTATTTCGCACAAGTTTCGGTCGAATTTTGGCTGCAAGATTTCCAATCGCCATTCCTTCAAATCCCTAACTGTGCACAAAATCCCCCAGACGCATGTCCACCCAGATGGCCATTCATCTCCTATCCATCCACTTGTCCTCCCACCAACCCATTCCCCAGCTGTCCTCTAATCTATGCTCGCTTTGAAGCTCTCAATTCTGTTTGCAGGTCTGGGGAATGTAGTCACAATTGCTGGAGCCAATTGCTAATGCCTGTCCACTCTCTGGGATATAGAGGGAACCTGCCAAGAGACTGTCCTTGCTGCTGTGGCAGCCCTGTCTTTGCAAATACCAATACAATAACCTCTACGGGCTGTTAGCATTCAGTGTTCCTCTATTTCAGTTTTACATTGCTATCCATATTTCTGCTGATTAATTGCAACAAATTTGGTGTGAAGTGACAGGAAGGTGGAAATATAGACATGAATGTTCTAGACCAGGGCTGTTGTAACATAGTTTGCTTCCACTTCTGCTAGACGTAGGTCTGCTTCCTCTTGTCTGTGACTCCCACACAGTACAGATAGCTGCATTGGGAGCTAGATTTGCAAGGTCTTGCAGCCTACAATTCAGCATTTGTTCCTTCTCTGGTTAGGAAGGGATGCCTGAAAGCATAGTTGCCTAACAGCAAATTGGGGCACACTGGCATCATGCCTATGTTACTGCACTAGGTATCCAGTGGCCTTGCCTAATGATCTCACAGCTCGTGTTCCAATTCCATCCTGGCAACTATGGACTTCAAGTAAATTGATTAAATAAATCTGGCATGAAAAGCTAGTATCACTAACACTGACCAGTGTCATGATGGCAGATGAGAAGCCAAAGTACCATGGACATTTTTAAACTTTTGATTCCAAAATGTGTAATTTAAAAAAAAAGACAAAAATAAAGATTCTAGATGGAAATTTGGTGTTGTCTGACAAATTCCAATGTAGTAGCTATAGAATGGTGTAAGTATCAAACAAACGTCAAGTGGAGAAACAGGCAGATGTAAGAGGAAGAGCTAAGAAAGGGGCTGAGTTTTTCCCTTTCTCAGCAGAAGACTACCTCTTGCAGACTTTATTTTAATCTCTTGTCCTATGTGTGTGCATGCGGTATGTGTGTGGTGTGTGTTTATGTGTGTGCGTGCGTGTGTGTATGAGCATGTGCGTGTGTTTGTGTGTGAGGGTATCTGTCTGCATATATTTGAGCGTCAGTGTTTGTGTGTCAGTGTGTGAAAGTCTGTCAGTTTTAATGTATGTCTGTGTGTGTGAATGTGTGTGTGTGTTTCTGTGTTTCGCTGTGTGTGCATGTGTCTGTGGGTTGCACTCATTTATTTTGCACTTATGCACAAATAAACTTACGCTTTTGTAAACGCCAGAAAGCTTGGTTAAATTGGCTCAATTTAAAAAATAATTTTATTTCGTCAGGAAGAAAGGTATCCAGAAGGAAGCCATCCTTCGTACATTTACCTGGTTATGACTAACCAAGGGAGTGAGTGAACAAAGATGGGGAACCAGTTCACCCCTCCTCAGACAGGAGTTTAACAATTTGTAATATCTCAACAGGATCAGTAATAACGCAGGAACCTCACTCGTGGAGGTTTGTGCCAAGCTTTGAAATAGCAGAAAAATCAGAAGAATTAAAGTGGATAAATTGTCACTTTGAAACCAAATTTTCAGAAGTCAAAGATACAAAAGGTTTTCTTGAGCTTGTATTGCTCCAGTACTTGGGGTATTTGTCCGGTAACCATAGGTAACTTGGGGATCCTAGTTCAGGGTCTAGTCGTGACATCAGTAAACTCGCATATTGTATTAATATATTGTTCGCTAATGCCTTGTAGGGAAGGAAATTGGTCATTCTTGCCTGTGATCTGCATTTGATTCCAGGAGCAAAGAAATGTGATTGACTGTCAACAGCCCTCTGTTGAGGAAAGGAATCAACTGTTGTTTTCTCCCTGCAGGCTTCAATTTTGCTTGATGCCTTAGTCAGTCAAGTGCTGCCTTGCAATCAAATGCCCTCACTCTCATTATATCTCATCTGTGGTGTTCTCTAACCTGCTGTAGAATCCATAATGTGAAGCCTGGGACTTTAGCTGATTCTGTGAGTATGACGATGTCGGGCTTTTATCTGTGTACTCTGTTAGATTGCTTTAGCAGTATGGTCAGAATACAGCCAAACATTGAGCTAACAAATGGAGGAGGGACATAGCAGGAGAAATGGAGGAGACTGGACCTATACTCTCCAGAGTTTAGAAGAATGACAGGTGATTTCATTGCATATTCTTACTGGGTAGATGCAGATAAGATGATTCCTTGACTGGAGAGGGTTTGAAACCAGGAGATGCACACTCAGAATAAAGCTTGGCCACTTAGGCCTGAGATGAGGAGGTTTCTCTGCACCGAGAGGGTGGTGAATCTTTGGTATTCTCTACCTCAGAAGGGTGTGGAGGCTTGGTCACTGAGTATGTGCAAGACAAAGATTGACAGATTTGTGGATAATAAAGAGATCAAAGGATATGGGGATAAACCTGCTGAGGTGAAGATCTGCCATGATCTAGTTGGGAAGGCAATCTAACAGAGTACACAGATAAGAGCCTGACATCGTCATACTCACAGAATCAGCTAAAGTCCCAGGCTTCACATTATGCAGCAGGATAGAGAACACCACAGATGAGATATAATGAGAGTGAGGGCATTTGATTGCAAGACAGCACTTGATTGACTAAGGCATCAAGCAAAATTGAAGCCTGCAGGGAGAAAACAACAGTTGATTCCTTTCAAATACATTGTACCCATCTGATCTTATGTTTCAGAAAACTCATATACTTTATCACAAAGGAATCTATCTAATTTGCATGTGTATCTTAGGAAATACAATAGTGTAGTGCCATTGGGCACATATTTGTCGTTCAGTACAGCTATTTAACACATGACACGTGAACAGTAGGATATGTATATGAGCAGTACGGTACATTCTACTGCAAACCCAGAGCTTGGCAGAGGCATACAGGTGTGGAAAGTCTAATTATGATCTCCACCTCCAGGCTTATTGAATTCTGTACTATATAACTCCAAGAAAATACTGCAAGCAATGTGCTTCTTGTGCTATTTGACGACTAGCACTTAGCTTCATGCTTTGAGTTAAATGTTGCCCCTTGAATTGGAGCTCTGTTTGAACAAGACCATTTCACATCCATTCACTTTCGCTAACTTTCTGCTCTGCTGAAGTATCGTTTTACATTTCAATCAGCTTTCTTGTGATCGTCCAGACAATATTCTGCTGTTTTCTTCCACTTAAAATTGCAAGCATGTCCTTGAAAAGGGCAAAAAGCAAAATGAATCATTATAGAAAAATGGGGCAGAAAATAGTATTTATAAACCTTTAAAATGCAGTAAAAAATAGAAAAAGAACAAAACATAAAAAATATTCAATAGAGACCTGTTGGAGTATTCCTCCTAGCTGAAAACTGTTGCTAAATTAAGAAAGTGCAGTATAAATGCTCAGTTACTGTGCTGATGCATTCTGCAATGAAAGGTCACCTTGAGACCTGAAACATTAACTATTTCTCTCCAGAGATATTGGCTGACCTGTTGAGTATTCTCAAAACTTTGTTTAATTCCACATCACCATTAATAGCCCATACTGAAGAAACATTTTCTGAGCTGGGCTGTTTGATTTCAGGTAGCTTCTACAATATAAAATAAGTGTTCCTTATATGCATTCATAAAACATGAATACATCATGTTATAAACATACTGTTTTATGACTGCTTCCTTATTTTTCTGTTCTGCTCTCGCCACACAAATTTCACAGCCTAGATATTTATAGTTGATTTGTGCATGCTCTGGAATGTTCTTGTTAACTGTTACAGCAAAGCTGAGGGTTTGCACCTTCCTGTTTCCATGCTTCATATAAAACTTGTGATTTCCTATTGCGATTCTATATTTGTACCCATGACAAAAAACAGCCAAAAAGGCCAATGGCTTTTCTCAGTGAGTACTTTATTTTCTTTTTAAGATTTATGCAAATTTGAAATTCCTTATTTGCTCTTGCAACTGATCCAACAGAAATGCATTATCATTCCTCAGAATTCACAGTGAGTCCTGAGGAAGGGCCAAAATGCTGACTCTGATTTCTCTCCACAAGTACTGCCAGACCTGCTGAGCTTTTCCAGCAATTTCTGATTTGGTTTCTGATTTACAGCATCAGCAGTACTTTTGGATTTTAGAAATGCATTATTGCCTGGTGATAAGAGTTATTTCACTGCTTTAGGAAATGTGCCGGCTGATGAATCAACCCATATCAGAGTAAAAATGTGAGCTGATGGGAGGATTAACAAGTCAAGGAAGTAAAGGTAAATTCGCCATAGTCTCACTCTCTCATTAAACAGACAGCAGACCTGAGGACCACCATGCCTCAGGTGATGGGCAAGATTGAGAAGGTGAGATCCTTATGGTTACCTCAGCCATTACAGAATTGAATCCACTTTGCTGGCATCACTCTGCATTGCAAATCAGCAATCCCACCAACCGAGCTAAGCAAAGGAAGTACACGTTTTAACGTAGGACCCTAGGAAATACTGAGAATGAGAGGGACTTTGATGTGCATGTCCATAGATCTTGGAAGGCAACAGGAGAGGTGGTTACTGGAGTTAAAAAGACATGTGGGATACTTGCCTTTATTAGTCAAGGCATTGAATAAAAGAGCAGGAAGTTATGATGGAGCTGTATAAGATGTTAGTTAAGCCACAACTGGAGCACTATGTGCAATTCTGGTCACCATACTCTGCGAAGGATGTAATTGCACTAGAGAGAGTGCAGAGAAGATGTTGCTTGGGCTGAGGTAGAGACATTAGTTAAGCTAGGGTTGTTTACCTGAGAGCAGAGAAGGCTGAGGGGAGACTTGACTAATGTCTATAAAATGATGAGGGGCACAGATTGAGAAGACAGGAACATTTTGTTTTCCTCTTAATACAGGCATCAATAACTGGAGTAAGGCAAGTGGCAGGAAATTTAGAAAGGATTTGAGGAAGATTTGCTTTCACGCAGAGCTTGATGGATATCTGGAACTCATTACCTAAAATAGTGATGAAGGCAATTACCCTCGCAACATTTAAAAAGTATTTAGATGAACACTTGAGGCAACATAGCATACAAGCTTATAGAATTAGTTTTATTGTTTCAAGCAACAGCATCATCCAAATCTTTACTGGGTCAAATAACTGTCAAAAGTAAAGCTTTCTCTAAAAGTTCTACTAAACTTTAAATAACATTGAAAAGTAACAAAAGTATGATTCAGAATCCTTTTATCTGTTGGGAGAATTTTTAAAGTGAAGAACTACGCAAATACAAATGAATCATTTTATAGAGTTGCAAAGCATGAGAAATGACCCTTCAGCCCACTATGTCTGCATTGATCATCAAACAACTATCTACTTTAGTCCCCTTTTCCAGCACGTGTCCTTTGTCAAATGCCTTTGAGAAATCGAAGTACAGCTATGGAGCCGAAAGTCTGTGCTTTCCTGTTTTTTGTCTCCTTCCTTTCTTGAATGAAGCTGCTAAACTCAGTATTTTCCAGTCTGATGAGACCTTTCCAGAACGTGGAACATTTTGGAAAATTAAAATCAATGCAACCATTATATCAGCAGCCACTTCATTTAATACATAATTAGGATGAAGTCTATCAGGAACCAGGGACCGAGAGCACTTTGGTCTAATAACTTTCTCAGTACATTTTCTTTAGTGATTGTAACTGAGTTAGGGTCCTCCATCTCTTTCATTTCGGGTCGGGACTCTTCTTCAGAAATGAATTTCTGAAGAAGGGTCCTGACCCAAAATGCCAACTTTCCTGCTCCTCTGATGCTGTCTGGCCTGCTGTGTTCCTCCAGTTCCACACTGTGTTGTCTCTGACTCTGACATCTGCAGTTCTTGCTACCTCCATCCCTTTCATTTTTTGTTTTATATTTTCCTGGATTGACTTGTATCCTCTACAGTTAAGACAGCTGTAAAATACTTGTTTAATTCACCGGCCATTTCCTTATTATTAATTCCACAGACTCAGTTTCTAGAGGGCCAATGCTTACGTTACCCACCCTTTTCCTTTCTAAATACTTACAGAAACTCATAGGGCCCGGGTTTAACTCCTGGTTTGAGAGCTCGGTGTTAGGAAAGTCCCGGGCTCTAAGAACCGACCTTTAAAAATGGGTGCCTGCACATTCTATTTTTATCCTGTGGCAGTGGGGAGAAAACAGGAGATAATGGTTGTTTAACGAGCCACTGCAGGCACAATGGGCCAATTAGTCTCCTTCTGTGGGAAACATGTCTGTGATTCTTTATAAAAACTGAAAGAACTGTAAATCAGAGACAAAAATAAAAATTGCTGGAAAAGCTCAGCAGGTCTGGCAGCATCCAGAAATCAGAAAAGTTCTGAGGAAGGGTGACTGGACCAGAAACGTTAACTCTGACTTCTTTCCACAATCCCCATTCATGCTTTTGTTGCCTCTGGACTTCACTACTCCCACAAACTCCTGGCTGGTCTCCCACATTCTACCCTCTGATGCTGAGGTCCTCTGCTGCCCATGTCCTAATTCACACCAAGACACATTCAACCTTCGCTCCTGCACTCCCTGACGTACATCAGATTATGGTCAAACGACTTGATTCAATAATTGTCATCCTTGTTCTTCCTCACCCTTCCTCATCTCTGTAATCTCCTTCAAACCAGCAACCCTCTGAGATCTCTGTTCTCCCCTTAATCTCTCTTGAGCGTCCTGACTTTAATAACTTCTCCATTGGTCACTGTGCCTTCAGCTACAGAGGCCTCAAGCCCTGGATTGCCCAAACATCTCTGTATCTCGGCCTCTCCTCTCTCCTTTAAGCCATTCCTTAAAATATATCTTTGACCAAGCTTTTGGTCATGTGAGTAAATATCTCCTTTTCTAACTCAGTGTTTTATAATGCTCCAGCAAACGCCTTGAGTCATTTTTTTAACATTCAAAATGCTATATAAATATAGTGTGTTGTTATTACTCTTTATGATGTTGGTAAAAGCTTGCAATGCAAACTTCGGAATTAATATTTGATATTCAATTTGAAATTAATCTGGTCTTGAATCTGCAGTACTGTGATAGTCATGTATGAACTTCACGTCCATCCAATTCATTGGTTCAGTCTGCTGAAACTATTGTGGAAGTTTCCACTGCAAGATTAAAGTACTAGAAAACCCCTAACAAATTGCTTTAGATGAAGGAACTAGCACTTTATGAATAATTCTGAAAGGTCATGGACATCATAATAGCACAGCCATTGGACTCTTGCTCTCTGGAGGCCTGAGATAAACTTTTTTCCTTTGGAAAATTACCCAGATTCTTTTTCTGAAATAGACACACAGCAATTCTCACTTTTGTTATGATGAAGTCTCTGAAGCTAATTTTAATCTTACCCAGCCTGGAAGGAGAGAGGCTGGTAAACTCACATTGACTGGCTGTTTGAAACCTCCAGTCAATTTTCTTTTCCTCTGGCCTTTAAAGGTATCAGGTTTGGTTTAGTGGTAGTACTGTCACCTCTGTGTTGGAAGGTTATGGGTCCAAAGACATTCATACATGAACAAAGCTGATACAGTGCAGTACTGACAGGCTACTGCATGGTTGAGTGAACAACAGAGCCTCTCTGAGGAAAGCTCGTGGAGCTACCTTGAAAAAAGAGAAGCCGCACTAGAGTCCTGCCTAATATTTGATTCTCAGCAATCATGACCAGTATAACAGTTGCTGGGACCTGATCTCATTGCTGCTTGTGGAATCTGTCTGTGTGCAACAATCATGATTGTTCTCCACAAATACATTAAAGCACTGGTTGTGAAAGGCCAGTCCTGTGATTGTTAAAGGCCGGTTTTGTGAATTGAAAGTGTCCTGTGTCCTGGGTTATGGTGACATCTTTCTTCAGCGTTTCTTTCCTGCTAATTTATTTCCTGGAGCTGGGAGCTGAAAGGTGATTATTGTTATCGGTTTCAACATGCACAGTTCACAAAATCTGGTTGTAATGTGCTCACACTCCTGGTGCCAATATTTTCAGTGCCACTGCTGATGTAAAATGCCATCTGCACCATGTAGGCATTTCGTAAGGCAGGCACTGAACACCCTCAGATAGGTTCCTGACATGGCCGCTGAAAAGTGGGTGGTAAAAGAATGCAGATTGTGGACAGTCAGTGTGTATGACAGGGATTTGACTTTAGCAGTGCTATTGTTGACTTCTGCTCCCTTCACCTCGGACAACAACTGCTGGAAGGACACCTTCATTAATTATACTCAACAGTATCATTAACTACATCCAGATTAGTTCTTAATTGGTTTCCTATTTTTGAGTGAGTGGATATCATAGATACATAGAATCCCTACAGTGTGGAAGCAGGCCATTTAGCCCATTGAATCTACACTGACCCTCCCAAGGTCATCCTACCAGACCCACCCCCCTACCCTATCCCTGTAACCCGATGTTTCCCATGGATGAAACACCCAGTCTGCACATCCCTGGACACTATGGGCAATTTAACATGGCCAATCCACCTCAGCAGCACACCTTTGGACTGTGGGGGGAAACCGGAGCACCAAGAGGAAACTCACGCAGACACGGGGAGAATGTGTAAACTCCAGACAGGCAGTCACCTGAGGGTGGAATCAATCCCAGGTGCCTAGTGCTGTGAGGCAGCAGTGCTAACCATTGAGCCACCGTGCCGCCTCAAAATATGTTTGCTGCCACTTAAAGTTGGTGAGATCTACAAGGAGTGTTGTGGCAAATGACAAAAGAAAAGCTTTGGTTCTCACGTTAAATGTTTCACACTTGCCCTCAGCTATGTCATTATCATCCCCTGCAGCATAGCAGAATGAGCCAAGGTGACACAACAAATAAGCTGCTGAAGGAGGGAGGAGGTCGGTGGGATGTGTGGCAGTGGGAAGAATTCTCAGGAGACCACATGGAATCAAGTCCTACAGTAATTTCCCTACCTCAGCCTGAGGGAGGAGCAGTGACTGTGACACTTCAGTCTCTGCTGTGAAATCTGTGATCTGTTATAGCCTCACGCAGGGCAAGGACCAGGTTGACAGAAGCTATAAGGCAGACTGTGGTAATGAACTTCATCACTGTGGGCTTCTTACAGCTTGAAGCAAGTATCCTCTCACATTTCGCAATCATCTGTTGTGTACGGAAGGTGACTGACCCTCTTTGTATAACAAATGCATTGAGCTCTCTTTTTCTGGAGAGAAGAAGCTAAAGTGAGCATGGACAGGACATTATGGTGGCGGGTGTTACAAGTCTACATATGCTGCATGTAAATTCATCGCAACCTGTAAACATTCCACTCCTCAATCTCCATGTGATCCTATTCACTTCATCATGCAGGTCAGCTCATGTTAGCCTGGCAGAAGTCACAATACAGTGCAAGTCTGTTCAACCACCTGCTTTTGAGACAACACAAAAGCCCAATGTGTAGTTACTGGGCGACAAAGGCTTTGCCCTCAACACTGCATAATTCCAGTGTGCTTTCCAGACCCACAGGGAGTGGAATATTATGTCCTCCTACATGGCAACTTTTGTGGCTCGAGGGCATTTCATCAGGTGGGCAGTGCCAGATTGGAACCCTTCCATCTTCTCTTCTCCAGCTGATCTAAGGCTGGGATGGTAATATCTGTAGACCCCCACCTTCTCACCTCAATGAAGCTGTTAAGTAGGTAATTAATGAGACTTCAATACCATGCTGGTATTATTCTTGATGTGAGCAGGAAACTGGATGTGTAGGTATCATGCCAGGCAAACCCTGGCATATTTGCTTACCTGGAATGACTCACATTCAAGAGCACTGAAAGCTTGACCATGGGGCCTGGCATCGGGAAAGAGTTAGCCATAGAGAGCTACACTCCTGTCCTTGCTGTCAACGTTGCTCTCTCTTCCCACAATCCCTCCTCATCTGAGCCTGGGATGCTTCACTGTTGTTGGCCTGAGGTGGGTGTAGTGCCAGAAATGGCCACTGTCTGCCTGATGATGTTGCTGACTACAGGAGAGCCTCTAATTTGCCCACAGCTACAGCAGACAGGACTTCTGTCCCTATAGACCTTGAACCTGGGGCAAATCAGCCATTGACTTGTTAAGTGCCTGAGTGGGACGAGACACAGTGAATCTTCTTGAGTAGAAGCAAAACAGAGATTTCTCCAGCCAGCAGTACAGATTCCCATTTTTTCCTCAAGATTTCACCTGGGGGAGAGTGTGTATATAATGCTGCCACATGGAATATTATTAAACAAACCATTGGGCTGCTTAATGCAACATTTAAACCTCCTGGATCACTCTGAAGGAGCCATGCAGTTTCCTGTAGACACGGCCTGTTGTATTCTCCCTGGCCTGCTGTATTCTGCACAAACTCAGCCTGAAAACACACACAACCCCTACCATCAGGAATATGCTGAGTGGCTGAAGAGGAGGAAGGGCAGGGGAAAGAAAATGCTGGGGAGTAGCAGGAGATAAGAGGAAGGAAAGAACAACCTCCACATCCCCTTTCTGTCCAGTCAGCATGTGATCAGCTCATATGGTATCCGTGGTATCAGTGAATGCAATGCCAAGTCCCCATTCCCCATCAATCCCATACCTGACAATACCTCAGTTGTCACCTTGGTTATAAAACAAACATTCCAAAATAACTTTGTCAAATGAACTATCCAATATTTCATGCAAAAGTCAATTACGGAATTTTTAAAAATTATTTGTGGGATGTGGGCATCATTGGTGGGCCAAAATTTATTACTTGTTCCTAATTGGCCTTGAGCAGGTGAGCTGCCTGGCTCGATGTCAAGTGGTCCACCTGGTTTTATTTCCTTGTTGAGACTTTGAGGCGATTTATACAACTGAGTAGCTTGCTAGACCATTTCAGAGGGCAGTTTAAAGTTAGCTACTTTGCTGTGGGTCTGGAGGCACATGTAGGCCAGACCAGGTGAGGATGGCAGATTTCGTTCTCTGAAGGACATTAGTGAACCAGATGAGTTTTTCCGACAATGGTCATCACTAGATTCTTAACTCCAGATTTTTTTTTGATTGAATTCAAATTCCACCACCCTACCAGGATTTGAACCACAGTCCCCAAAGCATTTATTGAGTTTCTGGATTAATGGTCTAATGATGATATCACCAGGCCATCACCTCCTCTATATTTCATCCTATACATTATCTTGGTTCCTGCCTTCCATGACCTTACTTTTCCGGCTCAGTGTTAACCCAGTGCCTGCAGTATAGCTGGTGAAACATTCACAATGGGGAGACTGTAGATGATCTGAGTGCATTTCAGCCATCCACATTTCTGTGTCATTTGTATTGGTATGAAGTCACTTAATGCTGGGTTTAGTATTGGGTATATGCTGAAATCATGTGATTGAACAAACAACATGGAGTTTCTGTACTGTAAGGATTGGCATGGATTACCAAAGCATCATCATGCCCACACCCCTTTCTGGGGCCTCTGCAGTTTTGTCCGATAACCTTTGACGAAAGTATTAAGTGGAAAAAGTCCTCCATCAGTGCAGTGATTGTAATGAGGTCAGCCAGATGGTCCTTATAGAGTATGAGTTCCCTAATTGGCGTTGTTAATCTGGTCCAGTCAGAGCGTCCTGGCTGACAAATAATAACAGGAGTTCAGGGGTTCTGTTCACTCTGAAAGCTGGCTCTGAGGGAGCTGGATCAGTGTCGAGGACTTTCCATATGTAAATAAAGGGTGACTTGGTGATGGGATACTGGCCTCTGTGGAATTATTTCAGTGCCCCTGGAAATGAACCTTGGCATAAGTTGCTTCTTTTAGGTTAGTGAAACTGAAAAGCTGTATGTTAACATTTGTGGAGTGGAAAAGTGACCCTTCCCTGTGTGTTAATTATTTTCTGTCTGTCACTGTCATTATGAACAAAAACAAACAGTCTAATGTTCCAATAGTGCTATTTGAAGACTTGAATTTTATTTCTCTCTTCCTGGGAGAGTACAGACTGTTGCAAGTAAAATGTGTCTGGGCAGGTTGTTTGGCAAGCTCTGTGAACTCACAGGCTTTTTCCTGTCTGTAATTTCCATCTGCTTTCTCAATAAACAGTGAGAAGATTTGTTGCTTTTTTCCAACAGTTGTTCCTGCTATTTGTAACTTAATTGATTCATCCGTCCCAGCAATTCGTAATTGACTTAACAATTTTACTTTGGTTCAGAGAGTATTTAGCTTTTAAGATAAATGCCCTTTGGATAGTAAATTATAGAAAGTTTATTAAAGAAGGGTGAAAAAGAGATAATAATAGCAACTGAAAACTCTGACCAGACTGACAGTCATTATTCCAGTGTATATAGGGAGTTGAGCATGAGGACCTTGTGAAATCCCCATAGCACCACGCTCCAAGTGAATTCCCTGGGAGTTGAATTTTCCATCAGTCAATTCTTAGCCTTTAACTTTCCTAAAGACTCTCTTCAAATCAGTGCTTGGAGAGTTTTCGTGAAATTGAGTAAAATAGTTGCTCAGGAGTCATAGTTATTAAATACCTAGTTTAACTCTTGAGTGACAATGGGCTTCAACCACATTAGCTTACTAGAAAAATAATGTAAACACTCAGCCAGATTTCCCTTTTGGGGTTTGGTGTCCAGAGACAGGAAAATCCCTGGGACATCACAGTGAACTTGACGTTTAAAAATTGCTGTCCCATTTCCAATTTCCACTCACAGCGTCAGCTGGTGCATGTTCCCTACAGATGGATGGTGAGGCCCATGATATCTGCAATCATAGAGGCATGCAGCACAGAAAAGGGCCTACTGCTCAGCCAGCATAATCATCTGCCTGTACTAGTCTCACTTTGCTACACTCGACCCACAGCCTTGAATGTAATGATATTTCACTTGCTCATAAACATAACTTTTTAAAGGTCCTTATGTCAATCAAGAAGGTATGGTGTGAGCAGCCAGCCAACTGGTGGTTCATCAACATCAAGCAAAATATCACAGAGCTCCTCACTGGAGGACCAGATAACAGCAGGCCAGGCATTGTAGGGTAGGGAATAGTTACAAGCCACATTCTTTAAGCATCACTTTTATCAGCTTCACATTCCAGTGTAATAAATTCCTTTTATTTTAGGTACAGGGCATCCCCAAGCATTGACGTTACTGAAGGCAACTGATGCCAGCTGTCTGAGGGTAAGCATAGTATCAGTTCAAGTGCAGAGAACTTGTTTCAAACATGGGCCCTGGAGTCTTCATCATTCCGATAAGCAGCACACATCCAGTTGAAATATACCACGATTCCTGCTCTCCATGTTAGGGCTTCAGTAGGCTATGCAATACCATGTGGCCTACTGGCTGAGGTTGCGGTGTTTTTTTTGTGGCATTGAATGCCAATTTATAAGAATGCTTTTTCAGTGGGTAATCAAAAACCCAAGTCTGTTTATATCTAACCTTTAAGGTACAAATCCTTACAAGCAACAGAAATAGAGCAACTATCATTGAACCAACAAGTGCCTTTAACTTACCTGCAACATAACTTCAACTCATTTAACACTTATTACAGATTACAGTCAAATATTTTTGTATTAATTAGTATCCATGGTCATTTATCATAAAATCCAAGGAAAAAAGAAAGTGTAGATATTGAAGTGAGCAGAGTTAAAAGTTAATGTTTTAGTGAGATGGACATTAACTAGTGGAATATCTTCACAAAATTGAATGAGGCTTGATTTATATGTTGGAGAAGCAACCACTGCTGGCTAATGGTTGGGGCAGAGTGCTGCTACCAATCCTCCTTCTATAAAGGTCTAAGGGCCTGCTTGGTTAGCAGTGGTACAGGAGGAACCACAAGTCAGGCTTCACAAGAAGAGACATTGTCTTAACAACAAGCCATAGTTGACTGCATGATAGAAATGGGTCTCTGTTATATTGGTTAAACAGACGTAGTTACTTGGACTTACAGGAGCCTGGGATGATACACTTAACACTGCCAGGATCTAGAGTGGCGGCATGGTGGCTCAGCGGTTAGTACTACTGCCTCACAACACCAGGGATCTAAGGTTGATTCAACTGTCTGAGTGGTGTTTGCACATTCTCCCCGTAGTCTGCATAAGTTTCCTCCCACAGTCAAAAGGCGTGCAAGTTAGGTGGATTGGCCAGGATGAATTGCCATGTGGTGTGTGCAGGCCAGGTGGATTAGCCATGGGTTTACAGGTAGGGGGTGTGGGTCTAGGTGGGATGTTCTTCAGAGCGTTGGTATGGGCTGAATGTCCTGCTTCCACACTGTAGGAATTCTATGTTTAGAGCCTGACCCCTTGTTTCAACAATGAAGATTGTATGACATAGTCAGATTGAATGACATTTAATGCAGTCTTCAACATTAATTCTTTCAGAATCATTGTCTTGAACAATGCGCTAGAGTTACCCACCTTTTGGAATTGCTTTTGGAAAGGTTGGGAATTGAACTTTAATATCCTAAATACTGCCATGAGCAAGCCAGAAGAAAAACATTGGAATACGTTCTTCTGAAGAAGTGTCACTGAAATATTGTCTTTGTTTTTCTCTCCAAAGATGCTGCCAGACCTGCTGAGTTTCTCCAGCTACTTCTGATATTTTGTTTCTGATTTCCAGCATCTGTAGTTGTCTTCTCTAAAGTAAATGGTGTTGCTTTCCATATTTACTTAAGAATTTCATTTAGTTCCAAAGTGTTGCAGATGGAGGTATTAGCAGTGAATTGAACATCAGTGAAACAAAATGAAATGTCAATTTAATAATGGGAAAGATGTAGTAAGAAGATGATAAACAATGCAAGCTTATCACAGCTTACTCAAAAGAAAACCAATTCAAGGAAGTTTGCTATGAAAATGGCATAACAAGGATGCAGGCCTATCTGGTTAGGTCAAGCATTTCCTCACATTGCACTCCATCTGCCTGATATTTGCAATGTGAGGAAATGTGAAATTGTTCAAGAATAAAAAAAGGTATTACTTAAACGGAACATGATCACAGGATTCTGACAGACAGAGGAATCTAATGAGTGAGTCATAAAGGCTATTATGTAGGTACAGCACGTAATCAGGAAGACGAATGCAATGCTATCCTTTATTATGACAAAAATTAAACAAGAACCTAAGGATCAAGATCAGAAATTGCTGGAGAAACTCAGCAGGCCTGTGGAGAGAAAGCAGAGTTAACATTTCGGGTCAAGTTGTCCAAGTGGGTCTGGAAAGGACGTTCCTCTTGTAGGTTAGTCCAGAACTTGGGGCCACTCTTTTAAAATTAGGTGTTGTCCTTTTAGGACAGAGATGTTGGATTTCTTTTTACTCAGAAGGTTGTGCAACTTCGGAACAAGAAGGTGGGGTCATTGAATATTTTTAAGGCAGAGGTGGGTAGATAGTTGGCAACATAAAATTCCGAACACAAATAGATTGGCCATGATCTTATTGAATGGTAGAGCCATCTTGAAAGGCCAAATGGCCTACTGCTGCTCCTATTTTGTACGTTTGTATTTACGTACATATGAGCAGGGCGTTGATGGAGTGGGAATCTTTTCAACGGACGAGCTCTGCGGAATGGCGATATGGTGCTCTCAACAAAAGCAATGTGAGTGCTGTCCATAGCACACAACACCCATGGGAAGCCAGTACTGTGGGACAAGTCCCCTGCCCAAGCTGCTGGATTCTTCTTGTCAGGGGCAAGTGTTGTAAATTGTTGCAATGTGGAGAAGTGTGGCTCCTCAGAGGCTTTTGTGTCCTCCCAAGGACCGAGAGACGCTCAGATCCCCTGGAATTCCTTGGAACCAGCTGCTGGAATAAAACTTCAGTGCGCCTTGATGGGCATGAGGATGGGATGGTCACCCACTTCCTACGTTTGAGTCCTATTCCAGTAAATGGCACAGTTTGGTGATGATGACCCGGGTAATCCTTCATCTTCACCTGCACTGGTTCCCTGACAGCTGTAGATAGTGACAATGAGGTCGGTATATTCGGCCTCTAGTCATTCTGCTCCACCTCCTCAGGGGGATGTTCAGCTGCCAGATCTCCCTCTGGAAGCTGTGAAAGAGCTGCTGACCCTTCCTCTTGTTGCTCGACTTGGAGCTAACATTCCAATTGATGTCTCCTTTAATACTGCCATCTGATTGCTAACATTGCCACAAAGAACCTTCCAAGTATTTGACGGAAGATAAGTGAGTAGAGAGTCTGTGGGGTCTGTCAGAAATAGAACAGCACATCAGGAATGGTACTCCTGATCCCTCACATCAATTTCAGTAGAAGCACTTTGTTATGGTCTCTGACTTAACTGCACAGAGGTATTGCTTTTCTAAGGAGGCCAATGGTATGCCTTGATAAGGAGCTCTGATCTACATAAATTTATACAGAGGCATGTTGAAGATCACACTTTTCTCCACTCTAATGCAGCCCCTTCCAAAAAAAATGCCACTCTTCAGTATCATAGACCGTATCAACTCAAACTAGGTGCACATTATGGCAGCTCCAAACTATTGTGCTGCAGTGTCAGGTATGAAAAGTCATATAGAAATGGGAAAGCCAAGTGAGATTTGTAAGTCTGTGTCTGCATAGCTTTGTATCAATTAATATGTCAGATATGGAAAGCAAATAGCAGTTATGATTGCCTGAGGTGATAATTTGTAATGTTTATGTTTACTACAAGAATGACCTCTCAATAGAATCCAATTTGATGACAAAAAGTTGGGATTATAGATTAGTGAATGCATAATTATTACTGTTGCATGGAGCAGGGTCTCAGGTGCAAACCATTGTATTTCACCCCGAAAGGGAATATCAAGAACTTCCTCTGCCCACTCTGCATATGGAGGCTGTCTCATTGTCTCTTTATTGAACAGTTAGGTCTGGTGACATTTCAGCTTCATGATTTTGCTAGTTACAGGCTCTGCCTTAGATTAACCTTCCCTTCCATCCTTCATGCTCCTTTTTGTGTTATCGTCCCTTCATCCCTGATGGCCTTTCAGTCTACCCTGTTTATTTCAGCACCTTTACGTCATTGTTAATGTACCCCATTTACTCTCTGAGCCCAGGGCTTTGCAAATAGTCATGTCCCTGTTGGCCATATACTATCCTCACATTGAGGCTGGTGTGATTTTAAAATGCGCAACTCACTGCCCTCCCACAGCTCCCAGCCTCCTCTTACGCTCAGTGAGATACCACTCTTCTATCTCGAATTTTTCCTATTCACCGTCATCTCTCCCTGATTAACACAGGCTAATGAAGCTGAATACTGGAGTTGGGCTTCCAACTTTCCCCAGGACTGTGCAGATAGATCCTGGCTGAGCCCAGTGACTCTTAATTTCCAAACACCCAAGGCTGAACTTCACTAGCCCCCCACATCATCCCAGCTCCACTGCAGTCTGACTTGGGAGGACAACTCCAACTGAATACAGTCAGACATCTCCACAGCACCCCGGCTGACGTTTCCATAGCGACACGGCTGACGCCTCCATAGCACCCTGACTGATGTTTCCATAGTGCTCCTGCTGATGTTTCCGCAGTGCCCCGCCTGACATATCTGTGGTCCCCAGACTAGTTGCACGAGACCAGTGGGGCTGACTGTGACTCAATCTGCCGACTGCCAGATCCCCAGAAACTGGTCCAACCCTGAACCTTCCTGACCACGGGAAACCCCCTGGGCAGAGATTGGATGAGTCCTTTGACTGACTATAGCTGCTCTCCCCTGACTCACCAATAGTCCCACAGTACTCCACAAGGAACCGGTCTCCTTTGACTTACAGTCTTGAGGCACATATAGTGTGTTTGCTGCAGAATCTGCTAGCACGAGCTGCAAGTGTGACACTGACTTGGCACAGTGTAATACAGCAACATACCCGTTCTCTTGATGGTTTTGCTTGGTACTGAGCTGCCTGCCTTTCCCTTTGCACTGAAGAGCATTGCAAGCCCAAGAGCCTGGCAGCCTCCAAGTCACTGCAAAGTTATTTCTTAGCACTAAGAATGTAACCTAAGATTTGCTTTAATTTTTGTCACATGTACCCAAGTACAGTTTTGTTTTTTGTGCAGTACAGGTAGATCATACCATACAAAGATCATAGGGTGTTTGAGCAGAGTGAGAAATACAAAGTAATGGCTGCAAAGAGGCTTAAAAATCAAGATCAACATTAGATTTGAAATTTGAAAGGTCCATTCAGAAGAGTAACAACAGTGAGGAAGAAGCCGTTCTTGAATTTGTTGCTATGTGTGTTTAAGCTTTTGTAACTTCTGCCCGACAGATTGTAACTGGGCTGGGAGGGGTCTTTAATGATGTTGGCTGCCTTTCCAGTGTTGATGATTATCTTGGGGGAGGTGCTGTTGCCTATCTTCACTGATTGTAGTCTGGAAGTCGAGGATCCAGTTGTAGAGAGCTGAGTAGAGACCTAGGTCTCGGAGTTTGGATGCATATGATTCATCCAGAGCGTGTCTCTGCATGCAAACTGTGCAAATCAACCATATTCATGAATTCCAAAGTGAAGTCTTGAAGGGTTGGAGCCTTAAGGGAACGAAGTGTGGAGGAGGAAAATGTTGATGGTGCATGCAGACAGCTGCTTACGCTAAGCAACCTCTACATTGTGAAATGGCACTGTCTACTATTTTCAGGGAAGGAGGGGAGAATGGGGAGCTGCATAGAAATGAGATGAAATTCTTTGCTTATGAGTTCCAAGTGCATGGAAATAAGATAGTCAGTGTTCATGAATGAGATCCAGAACTCATTGGTTAAACATTAAAAGGGAATTCGGAATTTTTTTCTTTCGATGTTGGAAATCTTGCCATGTTTTTCCACTTCCTCAGTACTGAGGGTGTGGGATAATCTCACACACTCTATGTTTTCACCTTTCAATGGTCTAAACCACACAAGAATGCCTTCATTTCTTTAACTATAGACATGGACTTTGTGTGACAGCTCTTTTGAACGCATTTCTGGTTTACATTTTCAATTATTTCAGCCCATTTTACACAAAGGCACGGCATCCCTCTTTGTTCTATAAAGCCCAAATCTGTCCACGCTTCAAGCATTGCTCCCGTATTTTCTATTCATTCCCTCATATTTCTAAACAGGAGTCCAGCTAAAAGCAATAATGTGATTTGTTCTTATTCTCTCATGGGATGTGGGCGTCGCTGGCTGGCCAGGATTTCTTGCCCATCCCTAGTTGCCCTTGAGAAGGTGGTAGTGAGCTGCCTTCTGGAACTGCTGCAGTCCATGTGCTATAGGTAGACCCACAATGCCTTTAGGGAGGGAATTCCAGGATTTTGACCTGGTAACACTGTAAGAACGGTGATATATTTCCAAATCAGGATGGTGAATTTCAAGGGAACTTGCAGATGGTGGTGTTCCCATGTACCTGCTGCCCTTGTCCTTCTAGATGGAAGTGGTTGTGGGTTTAGCAGGTGCTGTCAAAGGATCTTTGAATTTCTGTTGAGCATCTTGTAGACAGTACACACTGCTGCTACTGAGCGTCAGTGGTGGGGGGAGTGGATGCTTGTGGATGTGATGCAAGTCCAGCAGGCTGCTTTGTCCTGGATGGTGTCAAGCATCTTGAATGTTTTTGGAATTGCACTCATCCAGACAACTGGGGAGTATTCTATGAAACTCCTGACTTGTGCCTTGTATACAGTAGAAAGGCTTTGGGGAGTCAAGAGTTAAGTTAATCACCACTGTGTTCCTAGACTCTGACCTGCTCTTATAGTCACTGTATTTATGTGGTAAGTCCAATTGAGATTCAGGACAATGATAACACCAGGATGTTGAGAGTGGGAGATTCACTGATGGTAACTTCATTTCATGTCGAAGGGTGGTGGTTACATTGTCTGGCATTTGTGTGGTGCGAATGTTACTTGCCATTTGTCAGCGTAAGTCTGGATATTGTCCAGATCTTGTTGCATTTGAACACAGACTGCTTCAGCATCTGGAGAGTCGTGAATGGCGCTGAACATTGTGCAACCATCCCCATTTCTGACCTAATGATGGAGGGAAGGTCATTGATGAAGCAGCTGAAGATAGTTGGGCCTTGGACACTACCCTGAGGAACTCCTGCAGAGATGTCCTGGACCTGCGATGACTGATCTCCAACAACCACAATCATTTTCCATTTGCAAGATATGACTCTAACCAATGGAGAGCTGGCTAAGGCTCCTTGATACACACTCGCCTGAATACAGCTTTGATGTCAAGGGCTGTCACTCTCACCTCACCTCTGGAATTCAGATGTTTTGTCCATGTTTGAACTGAGGCTGTAATGAGATCAGGAGCTGAGTGGCCCTGGCAGAACCCAAACTGGGTGTCACTGAGCAGGTTATTGCTGAGCAGGTGCTGCTTGATAGCACTGTTGATGACACCTTCCATCACTTTACTGATGATCGAGAGTAGGCTGATGGGGTGGTGGTTGGCCAGTTGAATTTGTCCTGCTTTTTATGTACAAGATATACCTGGGCAATTTTCACATTGTTGGGTAGATGCCAATGGTGTAGCTGTATTAAAACAGCTTGGCCAGGGGAGTGGCATATTCTGGAGCACTAGTCTTCAGTACTATTGCCAGAATATTATTTTGGCCAGTCACCTTCATAGTATCCAATGCCTCCAACCATTTCATGATATCACATGAAGTGAATCAAATTGGCTGAAGACTGGTATCTGTAATGTTGGGGGCCACTGGAGAAGGCTGAGCTGTATCATCCACTCAGCACTTTTGGCTGAAGATTACTGTGAGAGCTTAGCCTTATCTTCCGCACTGATGTGTTGGGCTCTTCCATCATTGAGGATGGGGATATTTGTGGAACATCCTCCCCCAGTGAGTTATTTAATCATCCACCACCATTCACTACCGGATGTGCAGGACTGCAGAGCTTAGATCTGATCCGTTGGTTCTGGGATCATTTAGCTCTGTTTATCACTTGCTGCTTATGCAGTTTGCTACACAAGTAGTCTTGTTTGGTGGCTTCACCATGTTGACACCTCATCTTCAGATATGCCTGGTGCTGCTCCTGGCATGCCCTCCTGCATTCCATTGAACGAGGGTTGATCTCTTGGCTTGATGGAAATGGATGAGTGTGGGATATGTCAGGCTATGAGGTTACAGATTGTGCTGGAGTACAATTCTGCTGCTGTTGATGGCCCACAGCATCTCATGGATGCCCAGTCTTGAGTTGCTAGATCTGTTTGAAGTCTGTCCCATTTAGCATGGTGATAGTGCCACATAACACAACGGAGATTATTCTCAATGTGAAGGGGGAATTCATCTCCACAAGGACTGCGCAGTGGTCACTCCTACAGATACTATCATGGATAGATACATTTGCAGCAGGCAGATTGGTAAGGATGAGGTCAAGTATGTTTTTCCCTCTTGTTGCTTCCCTAACTACCTGCCGCAGTCTAGCAGTTTTGTCCTTTGTGATTTGACCAACTTGATGAGCAGTGCTTCTACCAAGCCACTCATCGCGGTGGTAATCAGCAACAGGTTTCCTTGTCCATGTTTAACCTGAACCTATGAGACTTCCTGGGGTCCGGAGTCAACATTGAAGACTACCAGGTAAGTCCCTCCCAACAGTACACCACTGTGCTGCCACCTCTGCTGGGTCTGTCCTGCTGATGGGACAAGACTTATACAGGGATAATGATGGTGGTGTCTGGGCCATTGTCTGTGAGGTAGGATTCCATGAGTACGGCAATATCAGGCTGTTTTTCCTGTTCCTCTATTTTTAACTCAACTGTAGTAGGGCTGCTCCCAAAATTTGAACTTTGAAATATGACACCGTACACACAGATTGTCCTCTTTATGTGTCAGATGTGCTGAAATCAAGGTGTATTATACAATCTCAAGGCTCCTTTCCAGCCTCAAAACATTGAACACTTTCACCATATTCAGTTTACAGTTCCCTGGCTGTTAAGAACTAACCTTATTGCACCATCAACCTGATTTAGTCTGTCGTCTCTATTATTATATCAGGAGGAATGACAACGATTTTTAAAGTGAGAGAGAGAAGGGGTCACGCAATTTTGGAGGAGATAGTTCCCAGTTATATTTCTACTTGGGGGAATGTTCTACTTATCCTCAACAGTACACCTGATCTGATACTGTGCATTTGCTCCCAACACTTTGGGAGTTACAAATTTGACGTTGTGGCATGCATTGTAGATCCCTGAGGATGACAGTGATTGAAAATAACCTTATTTAGGATAGGCTATAGGTGTCTTTGGCTTGGGAGAGACGAAGTTTGTGGAAGGTAGAAAATGATAAAATTTGGCTCCATTTGGCTTACTTTGTGTAATTTTGGATATCTGTTAGCAGAAGATTCTTTTTGCTACAAAATGCATGCAGTTTAGCTTCATTGGAATGGTCCCAAGGATGGCAATCCAGTATTATAAAGTAAGATTTCATCCACTGGAAACATTTCCATTGGTGCAAAATTGGAGGTGTAGCGGACAGCGGAGAAGGTTGTCTCAGAAGGTTATACGGGATCTTGATCAGATGGGCTGATGGGTGGATGATTGGCAGATGGAGTTTAATTTAGATAACTGTGAGGTGTTGCATTTTGGTAAGGCAACTCAGGGCAGGATGTATAAGCTTAATGGTAGGGTCCTGGGGAGTGTTGCTGAACAAAGAGACTTTGGAGTGCAGGTTCATAGTTCGTTGAAGCTGAAGTCGCAGGTATCAACAGCATAAAAGAGTGATTGAAAGGAGGATCCCTGTTTCCACTGACATTTATATTCCCTTGCTAATTGCATTGATTATTGTTTCTCATAATAGAATGTTAGAAGTTGAGATGACATATTTTGCTTTTTTATATTCTGGTGTTGCCCAAATACAGTAACATACTTGAGGAGTTATAGAATCCACCCAAGGTGAGGGATCATAGGAAGGTTTTATTCCCACTGACAATTCATTAGTAATAAAAATGGTTAAGAAAGCATTTGGGACGCGTGCCTTTATTGGTCAGTGCAGCTGTACAGGACATTGGTTAGGCCACTTTTTGAATTCTATGTTCAGTTCTGGTCTCCCTGCTATAGAAAGGATGCTGTTAGACTTGAAAGGGTGCAGAAAAGATTTACAAGGATGTTGTTGGGATTGGAGGATTTGAGCTATAAGGAGAGGCTGAATAGCCTGGGCTTTTTTCCTTAGAGCAACAGATGCTGGGAGCTGACCTTATAGAAATTTATAAAATCATGAGGTGGGGTGAACAGCGAAGATGTTTTCCCCAGGGTAGGGGTGTCCAAAACTGGAGGGGATAGATTTAAGGTGAGAAGGGAAAGATATAAAAGGGGCAATGTCTTCACACAGAGAGCGGTGCGAGTATGGAATGAACTGATAGAGGAAGTGGTGGAGGCTGGTACAATTGCAACACTTAAAAGGCACCTGGACGGATACATGAATAGGAAGGGTTTAGAGCGATATGAGCCAAATACTGGCACATGGTTCTAGATTTATATAAGTTATCTGGTGAAAGGGTCTGTTTCTGTGCTGCTCAAGTCTATGATTCTATGAGAAGGGCTTTTTTGAAGCAAATAGGTCACTGCAATCTCCTCTCTGTGGGCAGGAGGACATCAATTTTATATTATCCTTGGTAGGGGGTATAAATTAGGATGACCTTCTATGGCACAGGGAATTCTATGGACCGGAAGTGGTTGAAGCAAAGATATATTGCCCATCAGGCACTTAAGAGTCAGTCACTTTGCTGTGGGTTCAAACATACGTAGGCCCGACCAGGTAAAGTTGGCAAATATCATTCTTGAAAGGATGTTAGTGAATCAGATAGGCTTTTATGACAATCAATGACAAAGAAATCATTAGCCTAGTCTTATATTCCAGAGTTTCATTGAACTGAAGTTTCACTATTTGCCAAGTTGAAATTCAAACTCCTGAGCCCAGGACATTTGCCTGAAGTTCTTCATTACTGGGTTAGTGCCATCACCAATGCACCAACCCCTCCCCCTATATCTGACAGCATTCTGCTCTATTGGTCTATCGAAGAGTTATTGTTACGAAGGCATGCTTGATTCTTAACTAATCAGCTGGAGACAGACAGTCAACATTTTAAAAGAAAAAGTACACTTTCTCTTAACCAAAACAAAGGTACTTACTGAAAGTAAGAATAGCTGCCACAATTTGCATTACAGTATACAACTCTCATTCCAGCCCATTGGGATGAAGACACAGATTTGGTAAAGACCTCACTAGAGACAATAAATCCCTGGAAATGTATAACATATTTCCTCCTTCCTTATTAAAAATGGAGATACTCAATAATGGAAAAAACACCATTCAGAATTTATTTGCTTGGACCTTGACAACTGTGCAGATGTGACCCAATCAAAACTAACTTTTGGAATATACTATGGATATTTGAACTTGTGATGATGCTTAGAGAGAAATCATGTGACAAAATTTTGTGCGTGTAGACCAAGAACATGTTTTAGTTGAAGACTGTTAGCAGCAGTGAGAAGAATCTGTTGGCCTCTATCTCTTTCTCTCCATCTAAGATGGTTCTCTGTTTGCTGGCTTTGATTATGTCTACATTCCTGCAGCTGGACAGAGAACTTTGAAAAGAAGACTTCAATTTCCACATATTTCTGAAAGAAGAAACAGATATCAACTATAGCCAGACCAGACAGTCAGTTTCAATCTAAAAACCCTTATCTTTCTATCTTATTGAATTGTACAATGGCTAAAGTTAACTTCTTACTCTGTCATTCATGTTTTTGCATATTTGATCCAAGTGTGTGGGTATGCATTAGAGGTATAGACATTGGGGTGTATTTTTACATTATTAGTATTTTTACCTGGGTTGTTTTAATTTCAATAAAACTAACCTCTTACTTGTTTAACTCAAGAAAACCTGTCTGGTTAATACTTTATCAATCACACATAAACAGGTAAGTACACACTGAATTGGCTAATACATTTTCTAAAATTGAAAACCCTGTTGCCATCAAATGAGGAGTGGGAAACATTCCACATCTCCTCAGCCAATGGCCTACCCCTAGATCATATGTCATAACCTGATTTATCATGCGCATCTCCTCCCACTTCAGTCAGCCCTTTTAGCATCAGTTTCCTTTCTCTTTTGTTATTCTTGTTATTCAGCTTTTCTTTATGTTCATAAATATAATTAAACTCAACTACTCCTTATGGTAATGATTTCCACACTAGTTCTATTGTTACTTTGTGCCAAAAACAATTGATGTCATCCTGTTAACGTGCAGCATCATAATCTGAACATGCTTCCTTAAGCTTGCATAAATCTTACCTGACAATTAATTTTAATAAACCTACTGACATGAATAAAGAATACAGCAGACAGATTTTAATGCACTAAAAATGATCTTAATCTACATTATAATGCAACATGATTTTTTTTTACAGGCCCATGGACAATAATCAATGAGTGAAAATTAAAACAAAAGGAATGATTGTATTACTTAGCATTAGTTTACCAAACGTAAAGTTATTTGCAAAAAAGACTATGGGTGGCATCTTACAGGGGGTTGATTCCATTATATGGCGAGATTCATAGCAGAATCGGCTGAATATCTCAACATCAGGAGTAATTTGCCCCATCGCTTATTCTTTGGCTGAGCAGCAAAGTGAGTTTCTTATGCAGTAGTTGAATTTACCAGTTAATTGCTTGTTAAACACCTCACGAATGACATAATTCGCCTCAATAATATTCAGCTTCCTATTTTATGAAATGCACCAAGCAGAGTTAACATTGAGAATTCTTGATGTGGCGGTAGAAAGGGTACCTGGTAATGTTAGCTCACTGCTGGCTGAGGGGAGTGTCCGTTCTCATGGCATGATCCACGGTATCAGCTGCGTACATCTCATCCACGGTCATTGGCACCTGACATTTGCCAACCCCTCAGCACCATCATGGCACGTCTCCGATCCACTTGCAGGTCACTTAGGAAGATCAACCCTGCATTGCAGCAGGCACCGGCTGCAGCAGGGGCTATTTGTACACACTGACAGGTAGCCAGCTCACACATTGCACTGGGCTGCATCTCTGGGCTACTGGCTTGCGATCGTTGTGGGAACTCACTTAGCACCTACCTGCTTACTCGCAGCATCCATGCCCACCTTGCCATGACATGCCAGTTAGCTTGTTGAGGCTTCGGCTGGTGCCAGGATCTATCATATTGACGTGCCATGTTGATCCGCTGTTTAGCGCAGATATACAGACAGGCCATTTGTCATGCTGTCAATGGGGATCTGTCTGGGAGGGTGTTGCGGGCACATTTTACTGTACAGCACACCAAGACAACAATGTAATGTGTACAGCATGTGCCAGCTGCTTACCTGAGAAACACACTGCACACATATTCAACCACAATGGCATTGTCAGGAATTGAGTGAGGATACTCCTCAGTATGGTCAAGGGGGAAGGCCACTATCAGTCAGGGGCTTGGCCACGGTCAGTCATCAGTTTGGGCCATTCACTGTCAGGGAATCTGTCCACTACATTTTGTGGAGAGGGCAATGGTTTGTCCTAGTAGGGCCTGCAGCAGCAGTTAGGGGATCCATGTACTGTCAGTCAGGGAGCTCCAAAGACAGCGTTCAGGGGTCTGGTCAGTCATGTGATGGAGTCATGTCAGTCAGTCAGAGCCTGTGGCGATACACTCCTGGAGGTCCATCCATTGCTCATTAAGGAGAGCCGGAGGGGTCAAATGGGCCAGCAGGGGGGGTCGTTTATTTTGACTCACGGTTTCTATCCCTCAGACAATTTTGTTATTCACACTGAAAACTATTCCAGAAGACTCAGCCTGGTCAGTCATCAATTGTGTGGCTCTTCACCAATCACTTCCTTAAAATCCATCAAGCAACATCCATGGCATTTCCCTCATATCTATTGAAGTTGGAAGATTTTGGACAGCCCTTCTGTTCTCTCCACTTCTCTTAGCAACCTGGCATACAAGCTATCCACTCTAACCACAGCTAGCCTTTTCTACACATTGCCTACAATGTTCACATCTATTACCTTTGCTGTCACAGCTTCTATCAATACTTCTTCCTTAGTAAATACCAATATAAAGTTCTTATTAAGTTTTCTACTGTTACCCTGTGTTTCTAAGTATATGTCTCTCTTTGACACCAGTTAGGTCCACCCTGCCTCTTACCAGCTGCTTAGAATTTACATGCTAGCAGAAGATTTTTCAATTCATATTGTCACTTTGCCAGTCTTAATTTTCATTTCACTTTCTTTCTGAACTTATTGTATTTGGCCTGGTTCTCTCTTGAAGAGTTCACTTAACAAACATCACACACTCTTTTTAGGTTGCATCAATATTGTCCATCTCTTTCATCAAAGGATGTCTAGTTTTGGTTCTCTAACCTTTCAACCTTGTCAGAACATACCCAGATTAAACCTGAAACATCTCCCACATAAAGTTCACTTACTGTTCTGTTACAGGGCTTCCTGTAAGTCTTTGGCTCCATTTTATCCTGGTTAGGTCCCCTCTCATCCCATTGAAATTAGACCGCTTCAAGATTAGAAGTTCCACTTTAGATTGTTCCTGTAACATTAAAGTGCATGGGATAGGAGGTAGTGTACTGATGTGGATAGAGTAAACAGGTCATTTTCCAAGTGGCAGCCAGTGATTAGTGGGATACTGCAGGATCAGTGCTTGGACCCCAGCTATTCATAATATGTATTGACATTTTAGATGAGGGAATAAAATGTAAGATCTCCAAGCTTTCAAACAACACCAAACTGGTTGGGAGGGTGAACTGAGAGGAGGATACTGAAATGCTTCAGTGTGAGTTGGACAAGTTGAGTGAGTGAGCAAATGCATGCTAGGTCAAATAAAAGGTGAATAAATGTGAGGTTGTCCACTTTGATAGCAAAAACAGGAAGGCAGGTTATTATTTGAAAGGCGATAGATTGCACATCTCCCATTCCCAATGAGACCTGGGGGTCCTTGTATATCAGTCGCTTAGACTAAGATTGTAGGTGCAGCAGGCAGTGAAGAAGGCAAATTGTGTGTTGGTATTCATAGCAAGAGGATTCAAGTACAGGAACAGGGATGTTTTGCTGTAATTGTACAGGGCCTTGCTAAGACTGCACCTTGAGTATTGTGTAATCTCTGAAAGTTTACCAGACTGGTTCCTGGGATGTCAGGACTGATGTATGACGAGAGAATGGATTGGTTAGGACTACATTCACTGGAGTTTTGAAGAATGAGGGGGGATCTCTTAGAAACCTGGACAGGGTAAATGCGGGATGGATGTTCCCAATGACCAGAGAGCCCAGAACCAGTTTAAGGATATGGAGTTGGCCATTTAGAACTGAGATGAGGAGAAGTTTCTTTACCCACAGAGTGGTGAGCCTGTAGAATTTTCTCAGCCACAGAAAGCAGTTTAGGCCAAAACATTGAATGTTTTCAAGAGGAGTTAGATATAGCTCTTAGAGCTAAAGCGACCAAAGAATACAAGGTGAAAGTGGGAACAGGTTACCCGTCAGTAGGATCCTAAGCCATGATATTATTGAATGATGGAACAGGCTCGAAGGGTTGAATGGCCTACTCCTGCTCCTATTTTCTATGCTTCTCTTCTCCACAACCAATCTAAACTTTATGATACGATGATCACTATTATCCAAGTGTTCTCTTTCAGACGCTTGAGCAACTTGGCTCACCTCACTCCCCAATAGCAGATCCAGCAAATGCTCCATCCAACTAGAGTGAAAAAGTACCAGCTAAGCAAGTTCTCGTGAACACATTTCAGAAATTTCTCTCCTTCCTTGCCCTTTGCTACCATATTTTCTAAATCATTTTTGGGCAATTGAAGCCCTCCAATATCAGCACTTTAGTTCTTGCGTATCTCTGTAATTTCCTTCTGGATTTGCTCCCCTCTCATTATTTGAAGGACTATTTGAGAGTGCATACCTTCCTTGCTTGTCAACTTCAACTAAGGATTCTGTCCTTACCCACTTAAGGATATCATCTTTTCAGCGACCAGAATGGTTTCCTTAATCAGTAATATTAGCCCTTAAATATTCCTTTATTCTGAACACTTTGTGTCTGTCCTTGAATATTAAAAAATTCTCAGCATGTTTAAGCCACATTTCCAACATTGGTACTACATCATGTTCCCAAATGGCTATTCGTACTGCTAGCTGACCTGCACTATTCACAACACTGAACTTTTACAAACATGCATTCTAAACTTCACTTTGTATTCCTTGCCATCCATTTTTGTTTGCTGTTGTAATATGTTATTACTTCCATGTCTCTATTCCTCTTGGCTACTTCTAAAACCTGGCACTCATTCCCTTGACAATTCATTTGTCCATCTTTTCAGGTGGTGTCATAGAGTCATAGAGATGCACAGCGGGGGGAAACAGACTCTTCAGTCCAACTCAACCATGCCGACCAGATATCCTAAATTAATCTAGTCCCATTTGCCAGCATTTGGCCTATATCTCGCTAAACCCTTCCTATTCATATATTCATCTAAATGCCTTTTAAATGTTGTGATTGTACACACCTCCATCAGTTCTTCTGGCAGCTCATTACATACACTCAACACCTTCTGCATGAAAAGGTTGCCCCTCAGGCCCCCTTTATATCTTTCCCCTCTCACCTTAAACCTATGCCGTCTAATTTTGGACTCCCTTACCCTGGGAAAAATGACCTTGTCTATTCACCCTATCCATTCCCGTCGTGATTTTATAAACATCTGTAGGGTTCACCCCCACCTCCAGCTTCCGACTGTCTAAGGAAAAAGCTCCAGGCTATTCAGCCTCTCCATATATCTCAAACCCTTCAACCCCAGAAGGTTGTGTCCTTTGGATGACAGACTGGTGGAGCGCAGTCATTATTTTCCTTGTTGCACAATTAAAGTTTTGGTTTTCATGTTAAGTGATGACTTTGTTTCACTTGGCTTTGTGCCCAGCCCAAAGAAATGAGGTCAGTTGCATAAATGGTCAACAACCAACTGTTCTAAAACTAAAGCTCATGTTCCAAGGTGTGGATTAGTAATCTCAATGAATCCAGTTGTTTGATCTCAATTGGTTTATCTTAACAGTAAAAGTATTTAATCTGTTATTTCTAATTGCTATGGAGAGAATGTGTGTGTTCCCTTTGAGAGCCTATTATCAGTAGTTTCTCTCCAAATGATGTTCATTTTCTTACACTAGAATGAGTGTTCTATTTTTAAAAATCAGCTGTAGGTTTATGTGAGTTTAAAATAAAAAAGGCTATTTATTATAACTCACCTCAAATTTAGTGCAATGTTACACTTCCTCACTTCACATACTGTCATACGGTTTAGATAGAGGTGAAGGTAATATAATGCTACAGCTTATAATTAGCTCAATAAAAGGTGTCTTATGGTGGAGTGGTAGTATTGCTATCTCTGGACCAGGAGGCCTAGGTTCAAGTCTCACCTGCTCCAGAGGTGTACAATAACATCTCTGAACAAGTTTAGAAAATATCCATAATCATTCTCAATCTCTTTTGCTTCAGTATCTGACGTTTCTTTGATGGATTCAATGCTTTAAAGTTGAGGTAATGGTCTTGTATTTCAACATGCTGTGAAGATCCTTGTACTCCAGTTTCGAGAAAGTTGCTTCTCAGGTAATCTTAAAATTAGCACAGATTGGGGAATCTTTTTCTCTATTAGCATATCCCACTTTTAAAGTATTTCTGCTTACTCCCTTGGCTGATTGGATGACTTTCAACCTGGGGGATCAGTTTGCCTGTAGAACAGCATTTGCTGATTTAAAAAATACAGGCACCAAAATTGTTTCCTTATCAAATAAAGCCTATTGCTCCAACTTTCTTTTTCCAAATAAAGTGCGGTGTATATGTTGTTGACACACCCTGTGTTATCATTTAACACTGTGATATTCGCCCAGTCTAGTTTTGATTGGGGAAACCATCATAAAACAGTGGAACATTGAGAGGATCTCTTTCCATTTCTCTTATACACATTGAGTTTCAATTTTCATTTTTGTCTATGATAAAGAGAGACACAGGCCAGTTGGGGTGTTATATTTCTGTGTTGTTTTGCATCTAAAAAAGGATGTGCAAACTCCTCAGAAAGCTATGAATATCATATTTAAATAGGTATTTGCTTGAGACTTATGACTATCTGAAGCTCAAATCATAAAGATAAAATCATTTGCAGCAATCCTTTTAATGGCTTGTTTTAAAACATATTGACTAAAAGTTCATAATACTGGAACATGATGCAAATATTGTATTTGGAAAGTAAAATGTTATTAATAATCCAATTCTAAATCTGTTCACTTCATAATTTTGTATGTTAGTTCAGTTCAGAACTTTTCCAAATGTTGTGCAAACTTGCTCCTGAAATTGTGGTTCTTAAATCTGCCTGTCACATTTACTGTAAGAGGATTAGCATATCAAAACTACAGGGTTTGTAAAAAGGGCTTCTGCATAAATACTGGACACTTACATCATTTCTGGCAATTGATCCTTTTCCTAAAATGATAGGAAAAAGAAGTCATCCAAGTTTTGCTAAATTCAGTGGTTTATTCAGGATTAATGACTCTTTAAACTTCATTTGATCTATCAGTCAATCAACCGATTCATCTGAGTTCACTCTCGGTACATACAAATTACAACATCAAAACAAGCCAATTTGCCAAATTACTCCATGTCCAAGGTTATCCTCCAGGTAATTAAACAATCCTAATCACATTTTTGATTCTGTGTTCATTTCCTAGACCTTGAGTCATGCTGTACCTGATTTGAAATGGCACAGAATCTGTTGACAATTGTATGTCATCATCTGGGCCTTTTAAGCCAATTATAAAAACTGAACTGGCAAATATCCAAGGAAATTCTGCAATTGGTAGAAATTACATGATTATCCATTGACAGTTCGACTTGCATGACTGGATCTTTCAGAATTATGCAACAGCTCTCCTTTTATTAATAGCTGACGAACAATATGACATGTAGTCAGTTCTCCCATTATTTTATCATATCCTCTTTATGTTGTTTTGTGTTCAGTGGGAATCATATGGAATCTTAGAATGGTTACAGCAAGGAAGGAGATCATTCGTCCAGCAGATCCCTGCTGGCTGTCCGCAAGATCAATGTGATTAATATCACTCCCCCACCATTTCACTGCAGCTCTACAATGTATTTCCCCTGCAGCTAGTTGTTCATTTTTGGGACATTTTGACCAGTTTGTGTATTAAAAACACTTATCCAAGTGCACAAAGGGATACGGGAATCAATTTGTGATTCAACTTGATTTTGTTAACAAAATATTTCTTATTAAGCACTATGTGAGCATTTCTCAAACTCCCACGATATTGGCTCTCTAGCCAGCTTGATCTGTCTGAGAAAGGTTATTACCCAGAGCAATCCATCTGACATAGGACTGGCTCTCTTCCACAAAGGTGGGTCTTACTGGTCAGGGCGAATTGTCTCATTTATGTCTCTCTCTCACTCTCTCTTATCTCTCTCCAGGCGGTTGGAGCTCCGCTGCTGGGTCAAGTCGAGTCTTCACGGTATCTTCACTGAGTCTTCACTGGGTCTTTACTGGGCCTCTATTAAGACATGCTGTCCAGGTGTATGTTCTTGTTCTCCCTTGCTCCCTAACCTTCCAGAATGTTCTGTGGCCTTTGGCCAATGGGGTCAGGAGCTGGTTTCAAATCATCCAATGGGGTTATGCCAACACCCGACACTTTTTTACAGTGCAGATACTCAGGCAGTCAAGATGCCAGAATATCTGATCGATATATCTCCAATACACAACCCTTGGGCTGCTTGTAACCTTCTTTGATCTTGGTTTCTGCTGCTGTCTGTAGCTATAACTGCTGGCTGCTGTTTAATTTAGTTTGGTCAATTTTCTGTCAAGCCTGATTTTTCTGGCTATGAGTCAATTTAGGCCTGTGGTCATTTGACCACAAATATTTTGTCCTTATTCCTTTTGCAAACCACAACTGAATGAGCCTCCACCATCTTTTGAGCCAGTGCCCACAAATCCTAACTAATTGTTGCATATAAATAATCTTCTGTTATCATCATTGGCTGTTTAACTAACCACCACTGGTGTGAGTCTTCTGGTTCGCAACACTTTTGCCAATGGGAACACTTCCTCTTGAGTACTCTGCCTAGTCTACTCATGGTTTTGAATACCTCTCCCAGATCTCCTCTGAACATTACACTGTCTAAGGAGAATAACCCAGTTTCTCCAATCTGTTCAGATAGCTGAAGGCCCTTATCCTTGGAATTAATCTTGTAAACCTTTTCTGTACCCTTTCTAAAGCCTTCAAATTCTTCCTAAAAAGGGAACAACTCCAATACTATAATTGAGGCTGAACCAGTAACTTATAAATGCCTTATAGACGCCTTGCTTTTATAAACTATGGGTAAGATTTTCTCCTCTGAAGTGGCAAGGATAATGATGAATGTGATGACTTGAACAAGTAAGAGTGCAACAGTACAATGTGCACAGTTGACAGAAAATTTTGAAATTAAATTCCACTTCTTAGATGTAAGATCAATTTCTCACTATCGGAGACCAAAAGCCTATTAGCATGCATTTGCATATCATTAATTAGAACATATGAAATAGGAACAGGAGTAGGGTCTTTGGCCCCTCATGCCTGCTCTATCTCTCAATAGCATCATGCTAATCCGACACACCTCATGCCCACTTTCCTGCCTTTTCACCATAACCCTTGATTTCCCACTAATAAGAATGGGGAATAAATCATGGGTCACAGGTAGAACCTGTGAAGTTGCTCATGCTCATACAAAGTTGGATTCCCCCATATTGATCTGAAAACAATTGCAATAGGTCTGAAACTGGAACAAATAATTTGTAAAGTGGAAGGAGTAAGTGACGTTTTTATTAAAGGGGATGGAATGCAAATACTGAAAGGTGAGCCCTTCAAAGTAATGACTGCACTCATTATTATGCAACTGATTAAACAATGCCCACAATCTGTTTCTGACTCAAAGTTACTCTGGAAGTCAACATTGTAATCAAATTCACAAATGGGATAATGAGGATTCATTCCTAGTAAATTGTGCTCACAGATTGAACCTTGTAACCTTTCAATTCAACAACACAGTTACAAGGCACTTACATTAGAGCTTCATTTTCTGAAATGGCCAAAGCACTTTGGCCAAAGAACTTGAAGCCTTTGCTTTATAGCTACAATACCCAGACCAACAACAGTAAGCCCGCTATCACCTTATTACTGAGGTGGTACTGTAAGAGAGGGTCTCGTCATAGCTGATTCATGCAAAGAGCAAATGCAGAAGTTGTTGACTAAACCAAATGATGCTGGCTCAAAAGTCTTTATCAATGCAGTACAATGGATCTGTAGCACAACCTTCCAACTGTTCTTTGTGACGGCATGCCGTTCAACTTCATTGCAAATGATGTTAGGGCTCGGTTGTGCCTTTAATAGCATGTTATATTCTGCCTGTCCTTTTTCAGATCTGTGTGCAGCAAACACAAAAATTGGCTAAGGCCAGCAGAAACTGCTACTGCCTGGTGCTCAGTCTGTGGAGAAAGACCATGACATCATCCACCCAGGAGGATCGGAGTGCATCATCGCATCATCAGTTTTTGTTGTAGATATCTGAAAGGTACCTAAGATGACTGAGCTAGGTGGACATTTCCCATTGCAAGCTCTAATGTTATTTGTGCAACTGGCATCCAGCCCTGTGCCATGTGTCTTACTTACGTTCAGTAGTCTCAATTATTGTTGCTATCCAGCCCTGTAGGCAATACAAAAGCTCCATGTTAATTCTATTATGAATCTGATGTCCTTGCTTCTGTGAAATATAAAATGTATGTTCCAGATTTCCCCTATGGCAACATTGGAAGCTGTTACACAGTGAGTATTTTCATTAGATCATTTCGCTGCATGTTTGCAGTAATATAATCCATGTGCCAATGACGTGAAAGTCAATTCAGTGAGGTCACCCATCCCCGTCCTCTCCTCCCCGCACCATGAGGATAATCAAATTGTCACTCAAATTGAAAATGCTCCTTATGAGAAATTGTTCCTCACCAAGCCTTCAATGTTTCACATTGCAACGAGACTGTACTTATCCCTTGCAGTGCCTTTTCATCCTATCTGCTCAGACTGCTATGGGCTGTGATTTGCACACCAGTCCCATTGTATGATGAGTAAAAATGAACATGAGGTGGCAATTGACCATCTTAGTAACTTCAGGGTGACAACATTCCTGAGAAGGGCTGAAGGGAGCTATGAACAATGAAAGAATAAACAATGCTTAGCATTTGCAATGTATCACATCCTTTCAATGGTTGAAGATCCTCCTTGTGTGTTTTCAATGTGAGAACTTAACCACCTCCCAGGCACAATAAGACCAAAGTTGCTACAGTGCAAGTGTGTATGTGTGTTTACAAAAGTGTTGTATTTATAACTTGATTGAACACCATTAGCATTAATATGACTTCAATGTTTTTAATTTTCTCCTGTTCCAAATATGTCTAGGTGCAGGCCTCTTGTCCACAGCCACGTTGGAGGGAGTTCGCTGGGTGGTAGTACACTCTGGAGATTTTGAACACTTGGGGCAGTCATCCCCCAGCACCTATCAGCCAAGAAGGTCCAAGCCTACTGAGAGTACCCTGCTCAGCTGGAGACTCACCGTCCTCAGCCTCACCTGCTACAAGCATTGGGGTCACAGGCAGGAAAAGCATAGAGGGGCATTTTTTTTTTCTTTATTCATTCATGGGATGAGGGCGTTGCTGGCTAGGCAGCATTTATTGCCTGGAGGGCAGTTCAAATCAACCAATTGCTGTGGGTCTGGAGTCACATGTAGGCCAGACCAGGTAAGGGTGGCAGACTTTTCCCCAACAATTGATTCATGGTCATCATTAGACTCTTAATTTCAGATATTTATTGAATTCAAATTCCACCATCTGCCGTGGTGGGATTTGAACCCAGGTCCGTAGAACATTATCTGGGTCTCTGGATTTACAGTCCAGCAATAATACTACTCGGCCATCGCCTCCCCATGGTACATCTGGAGTGTCCTGAAGAAGCTGCCTTTGTATCTATCTGCCCCTCCTCCTCCCTGTGGGTGCCTGCTGCCACCACCATGTCTCTTTAACAGAACGGGGCATTTGGAGTGATGTTGAGATCCCTTGTCCATTCTCACTTTGCCACCATTGCTCAGAGCCCGTTGCTAAGACAACAAAATGCAGTTCTGACTGCATATTTGGCAGCCACTCAGTGTTCTACTGGACTTGGATCTCCAAGGCTGCCATTACCCTTGCTATGGAGACGGCTTTGTGCCCACAAGTCAGAGCCAACAGAGAATTGAGAACACGGACAGACTCCTCCATCTTACATTCTATGCTACCATGGGCTTCTAGCTCACTGTCTGTCTCTGCAGGTTGATCATGACTCCAGTTTATGGCTAAGTACAGGGCCATATCTTCGACCTGGGACCGAGCACTTGCCTAGTCTCCAGCAATCTTGAGACCTGGTGTGTTTCTTCCTGCACCAGCTGCAGACACATGTGTGAGTGATGTGCTCACCAGGTTATGCCTCTGGGTCTAATCTAGATAGAGAACCAATCAAGGTGATTGTTTCTGTTCTGGCCAAGGAAACAGGTGAACATTGTGTCAGTATACCCTCATTTCTCCTCAGAGATGGTGAATAAGGGTTCAGGCTAGCCTTCTCTGGCCTGAGGGAACACTCGTGCCTGTATAAGTGAAAGGATGGAATTAGTTGGTGAAAAGGGGAGAAAGTATACACAGGACAGGTGTTAGTGTTGGTGCTCATCTGAGAAGAGCAGAACATTTTGCTGCTGACTCCGTTGGTGGGCCATTGCTGGCTCTCCCTTCCCACAGGGACTAATCCTTGACCTGTACAGCCAGTTCAAACTCAATGGGAGTGAGAGGCTTGATGTCTGCCAAATCCCACCCCTGCAGTGGTTCTCCTTTTGGCTTGGTCATGGGCTTCTATAGCCCAAAATAAAAGATAAGACTCGAGTGTGAAATGAATGGGAACAGGCGCAGTTTGTGATCATGCCTATCCATATGAGCTGCTGAAGCTTCCCCAGTTCGGTGAGTAGGAAGTACTGAAGGAAGGAGGGAAGGGTTAGCAGTTTGAAAGGATGTGGTGGCTATTGGTCTTTCAGTGATCATTGTGCATGCAATGCTGAGGCCATAGGCTTCAATGAGATGCATGGACTGTGACAATGTTAGAGTGAGTGGTGGTACTGTGAGTGTGAGGTAGACAGTGGAGTCCAGGAGATCATCACATTTTTCTGGTATTGCTGTCCTTTCTGTTTATTTGAAAATCTAGAGTCGCAAATGGCTTTTTAGAACTTTTGTAACCTACTGCCCTGCCACCTTCAGTGATGTGTGTGCATATACCTTTGGTCTTTATTTCTTTTAGAAGTGCTGAGTTGATATCACTTCTTCTAACTCTTTCAACTAAAATGTACCAGTTTGTTGAATTAGTGCTGAATCCCACAAGCGTCACATCCACCCAAGCATGATATATCCTTTGGAAGTCTATTGCTATCCTCCTCAAGGTTCACAAGTTTAGTGTCATCCATAAATTATGAAATTGTGACCTGCGTACCCAAATTTAGATCCTGATACAGATCAAGAAAAAGCATCCACATATTACTTGTTGTACACTTGCTTAGACTATCTTAGGGGAGATTAATAAGTCTTCAATAGGTTTTAAAATAAATATTTAATTCCACTTTAAGGAATAATGTCAAGTTTTGCAGAGATGCGTCTGCTGAGACAATGCTGGCTCTTCGTCCAAGTTTCTCTGTCATGTGGTCTCTTCCATTATCACAGTGGAAGGAGCTTTTAACACTGACCCAGACATTGACACATTGCTCACACTCCTATACTCCAGCGAAACCCCAATAAATATTTTCTTCCAGTCTGGAAATAAAACAGGTAGCTGCTCACCCCTGCTCACTGTTTTCTATCACTCAGCCAACTTTATATCCATTCTGCTATCATCCCTTTTATTTAGTGATATTATTGCTGGACTGTTAATCCAGAGACCCAGATATCATTCTTTGGACCCGGGTTCGAATCCCGCCATGGCAGATGGTGGAATTTGAATTCAATTTAAAAAAAAATCTGGAATTAAGAATCTAATGATGACCATGAATCCATTGTCGATTGTTGTAAAAACCCATCTGGTTCACTAATGTCCTTTTAGGGAAGGAAATTGCAATCGTTATCTGGTCTGGCCTCCATGTGACTCCAGACCCACAGCAATGTGGTTGATTCTGAACTGTCCTCTGGGCAATTAAGAATGGGCAATGAATGCTTACCTAGCCAGCAATGCCTTCATCCTGTTAATGAATAAAAAAAATCAATTTTTGTGGCACTTAATCTATCATCTCTTTCTGAAATCCATGTTCACAATAACCACAATGTTTTTTTTATCAACTCTTTCTTTCACCTCCTCATTCAAAAATCTCTTTGAAGTTGGTTAAACGCAATTTTCTTTTAACAAAATTGTGCCAGCTCTCTTTAATTAATCCATGTCTGTCTGAGTGACAGTTAATTTTGTTCCCAGTCTTCATTTCCAAAAGCTTTCCTACCACTGAAATTATGCTTACTGGCCTGTTGTTATTGGGTTTATCCTCAGACCCCTTTTAAAAGAGGTCTGATATTTGCAATTCCCAAGCTCTGAGGCACAACCTTAATATCTAAACTGAATTGCAAGATTACGGTCAGTGCAATTTACTTCTCACTTTCCCTATCCTACTTGGACACATCACATCCAGTCCTGATGATTTATAAATTCCAGATTTGGCAATCTCTACATTATCTAAAATGTTTCCACTTTAATTTTGTCTTGGCTAACTACTTCTTCCCAGTAACTCCAACATGTACTCTATCAGCATGTGTCATGGAATCATAGCGAGCCTACAGTGTAGAAGCAGGCTATTCATCACATCGAGTCCACACCGAACCTCTGAAGAGCATTCCACCCAGACCCAGACGTCCCAACCCTATCCCTGTAAGTTTCCACAGCTAATCCACCTAACCTACACATCCCTGGACACTATGGGTAATTTAGCATGGTCAATCCACCTAACCTGCACATCTTTGGCCTGTGGGCGGAAACTGGAGCACCTGGAGAATATCCACACAATTCAATTGTGTGAATTTCCGTCACGGTCCCAAAACTACCACAGCTATCCTCTCCTACACTTGTCCTGTTTACAGGTCTATGAAAGGCTTTGGATTACCTTTTGCCACCCTCTTCTCATGGACTCCATTTGCCTCTCTTGTTCCCTTTATCACATCCCCCTGTGGACATTTTCCATTCGGCTAAGTTCACATTTGTGTTATCTACTTGCCAACTGTTATATGCAGTCTTCTACTTTGTCTTCTGCTTTCTGTCTATTTTCATTTCGGGGACCTCTGGCTTTGAATGACCTACCTAGCCACTCTGTGAGATTCACCTCATCTGTACCTGTCGCCTAAATACCATTTTCCCTCCAATCTTTGATTCCAGCTCACCAGCAACAAATCATTTTCCAACTAAAAAAATCCAGCCTCCTCCAAATCAGCTGTGCAAAGGCAAAGCCTCACAAATTTTTGACACTTTTTTTCGAGCAGCCTCCATTGGTCCATTTAAGATTCATCACTTTAGCTGCTCCAGGTCTCCTGCAATCAGTCAGAGCACATGGGTGGAAATGATGTTAACAGATGTAGTAATCTGAGTTCAAAAACATGTGGATTACTACAGTGTGAAGAAAAGGTCACACCGATGTAGCACCAGCCCAAGTGTATCTGCTTATTGGGCACAAGCCTTTAATTTGGGGCTGAATCCTTTGGGATCTGGGTGACGAGACGTCTGGTGGGACTTATCTCAATGCTGCAAGCATTTTGCCGTATCGTTTATGCATTTGCCAGGCAGTGAGGCTGGTTTCTTGCTAGGCAGTGGTGGGTTGCCAATTAAGTGATTATAGCTTTGTTCAATGCCTTCTTAACAGGCCGACTCACCTCATCAATAGTCAGCTTTCCATCGTACCAAAGTTGCCATATGTGCTGGACAGGAATAGACTTGTCTTTGAATTGAGAGTGGGGACCTGACAACTGCCTTCTCCAAAGGACCTTCATGTTGCTTAGGTCCGAATGGCATCTCAGGGCATGATCCACGGGCAATAACCTCACATTCCCTTGTCCATGGACATTTGCAGCTGACATTTGACAAGCTCTCACAACCACAGTGTGTGTCTCTGATAAACTAGCTAGGCACTGTGAAGCACAGACTCGCATTGTAGGCTGCACTGACAATGCATATTGCAGGGACACACTTTAGGACAAACAGGGACAGGCTGTCAGCTCACAGACAGGACCAGGCTGCATTGCAGGGCTGTTTTCTTGCTCCTTTAGTGCTCATTCGTTTATCGCGAGTGTACCATCCATGTCTTGTCTTGTCAGAAAATGGGGGGGGGGGGTTGCTGGTGCTCACCCCAAACATGCGCTAGGGCCAGGGAGGGTGTCCCTGTTGGCTTGGTGGTCCCAATTTCATCAGTGATGGACACAGTCCACTTACAGACCAGGGGCTTGGCCACACTCAGTTGACCGCTTGGCCTGCTCACTGTCAGCGGTCTGTGCATTTACAATCTGGGAAGCAGTCAATCCTATGGAGTCATCACGATCACTCAGGATAATTGCTTATTGTCGGCAGGGGAGCTGTGAAGACAGTGGTCAGGGCCTGCTCAGTCATGCACAGGGGCTGCTTATTGAAGTTAGTCAGGGGTCTCTGCCTATTACAATCCCGGGAATGGATCTGTCCATTGTTCAGGAAGGTGCAAAGGGACATGAATGGGCCCAGTTGGGGCAGTCAGTGTCAGTTTGATGGAGGAACGTGCAGGACCCAAGTTTGCTGAAGACGAGGACACTGAAGGAACATATCCCAGACCCGAAACGTCAGCTTTCCCACTCCTCTGATGCTGCTTGGCCTGCTGTGTTCATCCAGCTCTACACCTTGTTATCTCTATATAAATGAAGTACCTGTTTGCAATTCCCAGCAACATTTAATTTGCAATCACTTCATCACCCATTTACTGTGCCTGTAGAGTGAAGATTAGGGTGAATGTGCTCTGATGCTGGTGCAGGGTGATTTACACCAAGCTTGCAAACTGAACATTGGTATCTAAATGATGGGGAATTTAGCAGCAATGACTTAAAAAGAGGCCAATACTGGCCAAAGGGGAATCGTTGGTCATCAAACTTTCAAGGAAGCTGTGGGAGGCACAGATCATTGCTTCATCATCTGTCATGGTGATCTGCAGGAACGCAGTGAGAAATTTTCTGATGTGGGTTTGGGATAGGAGAGTTTCCAAGTTCTGCAGGCACTCTGCAGGCACTCACCTTTTGATGCCATGTGCTGGTCTCTTGTCTGGCACAGCCCCTTCTCCAAATTGGCACACACACGGTGAGGCTGAAGGTGAATGAATGATGGAGACGTTGCTCGTTATTGAGGGTGCAGATGTCTCACTGTGTGGACGAGGGTGAGCAGCCTCATCTGCAGGCTTGGCCACCAATGACGGTTCTCACAGCTAAGAGCCTCTTTAGCTCTGCCTCAGAGTATTTTGAACTAACATTCAAACTAGGGCCTTCCATGAAAATATCCAGCAGCCTTTATCTTACAACAGTGGGAAAACAGTCTCTACTGATAAATCTAGATACTTCTTCACCGGTATACAGGTTCAAATGGTTTATATACAAATCTAATTCAGGAGTTTGTGCATTTTCCTTATGTCCACATGGGTTTTACTCTGGATGCTCTGGTTAACTCCCACAGTACAGAGATGTGTAAAGGTGGACTGACCATGCTAAATTGCCCCGTAGTGTCCAGGAATGTGCAGGCCAGGTGGATTAGCAATGGAAAATGCAGGGTTACGGGTATAGTGTGAGGAAGCTGGGTCTGGGTGGGCTGCTTTGGAATTTCAGCACAGATTCAGTGGGCTGAATGGCCTCTTTCTGCATTATAGGGATTCTATGATTCTAATTGCATTACAATCATAGTGCCATCCACAACAGGCCTGATACTTTTGAAAAGAATTGGTAATTCAGACACATGATAACCACCATCATGTAATCTGATTAAGAAATGAAGGAGGCCTTTGTCACAATCAAATACAGCACATAACATCCATTCACCCCTGCCACAAGTGGAGAGAAAATCCTTTTCTTAGAGATCAGCTTAGAGCTGGGGTACCTCATCTTGGTGGAATCTGTTCATTTCAGAGATAATAGCACTAAGTGTTCATCCAGAATGAACTTTCTAAGTAACAATCACCAGCAGGAAGTCCTGAGATGAAATATTTGTGACGTTAATCACTAGAACAGGCCATGTGACTTACAAATCTGCAATAAGGTTGCTTTGTTGATTTTGCAATTTAAAAGCTTAGCCTCTGAGAATCATTTTAACCCCACAATTGCTTTTCCGCTCAAATATCCTACTTGAGCTCTTTGTTTTCCTAACGTAGATCATTTCCACCCAGGGTCCTGTGCCCAGCTGCTGGTGCCATGTAGGTCACTGTCGCTGCCTTCCTAAGAAGGTGAAGGGGGATGCAGGAGGACCAAGCCCAGGAGCAGAAACAGCTGGTACAGAGGGTGAAGAGCACCCAGCTCAGGATGAGGGCATAGCTGTAGAACTCCTCAAGATGCACAGGGTCCACAGGAGGCGGAGTGTGTTTCTGACCCAACTCCATTTTCTGGGGATGAGTGAGGCGCTGTGCCAATGTAGGCTCTGTATGTCCTGGGGCACTGTGATGGACTGGAGCAGGACCTGAGGGCTGCAATAGTCAGGTGAGGGCACCCCCTCCCAGTGGCTGTGAAGGTGAGTTTCTATCTGACTGGATCCTTTCAGGGAGGGATGGGTGCTCCCTGTGGGGTCTCTCTGTCCTCCCGCACAAGTACATCAGGGCAGTGATTGATACCATTTGGGCAGGATCACACCGGCTCATTTAGTTTCCTGAGGATGGGGGTCAGTGCTGCAGCCTGGGCAGGAGGATTCAGGAACATATCTGTCTCCTGCCAGGTACAGGGTGTCATCGACTGTACCCCTCCATGGCACTGAGAGGGCAGTTGCAATGACAGAGCCCAGCTACATTGGGTGCTTCAAAGCAAACTAGATCTGACTGACAATCGATTTCCAGTTTATGGGAACTGGGTGCAGCAGATCATTACAGACTGTAAAATAGTCATTGGGCATCATGCCAGTGTTTGGTTTACGTTGTGGTTGTGACTCTCAGCCTCTATTCGTTTTCTTTACATTCTCGTTTGTCTGTAAGTGAAAAAATTTATGTCTATGATTTTCCAATTGCCTGTAAATCAGTGCAGACTCGATGGATCAAATGGCCTCTTTCTGCATTGCAGGAATTCTACGCTACACCTTCTATGTGACGTTTCCCAATGGACAATGAGTAGCTATCCATCCACAGTGGGCATTGGGGACAGGGTAGAGTTGACCTGGAGATATTGTTAGATGGCATGTAGCTAAGGACGGGGTGAACTGTGTGACCTGGTGATTAAATGGTGACATTTGAGAGAATGGGGCTGCATGTGCGAGGAATTGTCAGCCATGCTGGCTGGGTACTGTGAACAGTGTGATATTGTGTCTGCTGAGCCATTAAGTTATCAGTGTGAGGCAATGCCAGATTGCCTGGGTGCGCAGAAGCCTTTCAAAGGTGCCAGCAGAAGTGATGTCTGCCTTTCAGCAGATATCTGCTGAGTGGTGAGTTGTTCTGGGAATGGTATGTGGTAAGATGAGGCCAGAATTAGATGTGAGCACCAGCATAGGGGCGGGATAGGTAGCTAATGAGGTGGGTTTGGTAAGATATGGTGAGAAATCTAACTAGGCCTCATGGCAAGACACCGTCTGAAAATCTCAAACTCAGACTGAGCCAAAAATGAAAGATTCAGCCCTTGCTTAGAGTTGTGCCTATTTAAGGTGCATAAAATAAGCAGAGCACTGTTAAACTTTGTAGGCCTAGGCAATATCAAGAAAAAAATGGGGAAGCTCTGGCCTAGTGACATTACCACTGGACTGTTAATCCAGAGACCTAGGTAATGTTCTGGGGACCCAGGTTCAAATCCCACCATGGCAGAGGGTGGAATTTGAATTCAATAAAAATCTGGAATTAAGAATCTAATGATGACTGTGGATCCATTGTTGACTGTTGGAAAAGCCCATCTGCTTCACTAATGTCCATTAGGGAAGGAAACTGCCATCCTTAGCTGATCTGGCCTACATGTGACTCCAAGCCCATAGCAATGTGGTTGACTCTTTAACTATCCTTTGGGCAATTAGCAATGGGTAATAAATGCTGCCTAGCCAGCAACACCCTCATCCTGTGAATGAATAAAAAAAAAATAGATCACAAGGGTTCAGCACAATTTTGAAAATGTAATCCTGAAATAATTTAATGATGAATGGGATTTTTAAGTGAAATAGTATTTCAGGATCCTTACGATTAAAATGTCTGTTGAAACTTACATTTCTCGTTGATGATAGCAACATATATGTACACGGTGAAAGATATCATGCTGACGCAATGCTGCATTCGGAATTCCAAATGGCTTAAATATTCAAGGTCTTTGAAAAGATAAATAAATGACTGCATGGCACACTGACCTGCAATCATTACGCATCTGCTCAGACGTACACTGGCTGGGGACTGAAATAATGTGGGCTTTCCTTTTAATGAAAGGATAAAAACGGCCACGACATGGCTGCAGTGTTAATGATGAATGCCTATTTCAAAACTTGGTTTTTGGAAAGCAATTTGATTCAAATAGCTGCTTGCTGTAACTTGGACTTGACTCTAGGAGTGATTAACACAATCTGTTTAAATGTGCAAATGTTGATTAGTACATGTGGCCTCCATGCAACCACTTCCACTGAAGGGACAGAATCTTAGAACCTTCTCAAGGCTCATTTGATGGCAGGGGACATTTAATGAGTTGGGAAGTTAGCTGATAGACACCATGCCATTGCCCTCTATGATGATACTATGGCTTTAAGAGGTTATTTTGATCCTTTTATTTGAAGAGAGGTTTTAAGGCAGAGGTACGGAGCAGTCTACTAAAGTCACTCAAGTAAACAGCTTGTGAAGCTTGGATTTTTTATTAAAGCCGGAATAATAGAAGCAGCCTGAATGGGTGTCGTCAAGCTCTTACACAACCAGGATTCTTCGTTTTAGCATTCAGCAGTTGCTGCTCGGGTCTTGAAGAAGTGGGGGCTATTTTTCTCTCTCTCAGTTACAGCCAAAAGCTGGGGGTTCTCTTCTTGCTACTGGCGTTGTATGTTAGACAACCTGTTTTCTGAATCTGCCTTTTGCCAAGGGTATGTTTGTGGGATGTTACTACATTAGAACAGTTAATTAGTAATAGTCTTACTGTATCTATTCTTTTGTTAAGTTTTCCAATAGAGTTAAGTTACTCTAATTCTTTCTTTTGTTGTTTGTTAACTGTAGCGGATGAATAAAGCGTGTTTTGCTTTAAAGCAAGTTGTTTGACCAATTGAATTGTGTCTGGATCGCAACGTCTTACATTTACCTTTAAAAGAAGTAAAGTTAGGGTCTAGACTGTCTTCTGAATATTTTGAGGGTGTTTTCTTAGGTCCATAACACCTGCCTCCAATCTAATGAAGACCATGGTGTGAATTCCTTGCTCCTAATTGACTATAAGATATAGGAGCAGAATTAGGCCATTTGGCCCACTGACTTGGCTCCACCATTCGATCATAGCTATATATTTCTCAACACCATTCTTCTGACTTCTGTTTATAACCCTGGAGTCCCTTAATAATCAAAAGCCTATTACCTCTGTCGTAAATACACTCAATGACTTGGCCTCCACAGGCCTCTGCAATGATGAATTCCACAGATTCAGCACCTTCTGGCTGAGGAAATTTCCCCTCATCTCAGTTCTAAGGCATTGTCTCTTCACTCTGAGGCCATGCCGTCTGGTCGTAGTCTCTCTTAATAGTGGAAACATCTTCACCACATCTACGCTATCCAGGATACTCAGTATTCTGTAAATTTCAATACCCCCCTCATCCTTCTAAACTCTATTGAGTACAGGCCCAGAGTTCTCAACTGCTCCTTGTAGGACAAGGCCTTCATCCCTGGGATCATTCTTGTAAACCTCCTCTGGGCCCCCTCCAAAGCCAGCACATTCTTCCTTAGGTACAGGGCCCAAAACTGCTCACGATACTTCAAATGTGATCTGACTAGAGCCTTATACAGCCTCAGCAGTACATTCTGCTCTTGTATTCTAGCCCTCCTGAAATGAATGCTCATATTGTATTTACCTTCTGAACTATCAACTGAAGCTGCGTGCTGTGATTGGTTGGCTCGCCGAGCTCGTTCGTTAGTTCGCAGATGTTTCATTACCCTGTTGGGTAACATCATTAGTGCAGCCTCCGATGAAGCGCCGTTGCGTTTTCCCGCCTGATATACTCCTCTAGTTTGGTCCATTTGATGATGTCGAAAATATCGTCCACTTATTGGATCCATAGTTTGGGTTGGATTTGCGGGAGGGCCAAGCTTTTGAGTCTCTGCATCAAACCAACCGAAAATATGGATCCAATAGTTGGACGACACTTTTGTCATCATCAAACAGACCAAACTAGAGGACTCACATCAACTAATAAACAACACTCTCACCGGCGTCAGATTCACCAGGGAAGAGGAAAAGAACAAACAGCTCCCATTCCTGGATGTAATGGTAGAATGCAAGGGCAACAGGGAATTCCTGACAAAGGTACACAGAAAAGCCACAAACACTGACCAAGTACTGAATTTCAACAGTAACCACCCTAACACCCACAAACAAAGTTGTGTGAAAAAACTATTTAAACGAGTGACAACACACTGTAGCAACCCAGAACTACGCCAAAAAGAAGAAGAGTACCTTCACCAAGTATTTAAGGACAACAGATACCCAAACAACTGGATCCGATGATGCCTATCACACAAACAACAACGGGAAGATACTGCGCGCCCTAACACACTCATCAAGCTACCATACATCAAGAACATATCTGAACTGACCACAAGACTCCTACGACCAATTGGGCATCAGATTAGCACACAAACCTATGTCAACCCTACGCCGACTGCTAACTCGATCCAAAGACCCCTTACCCACTATGGACAACGTAATATACAAAATTCCGTGCAAGATAACCTTAACAGAATTCTGAACTAGGACTCCCAAGTCCCTCTGTACTTCAGATTTCTGAAGCCTTTCCTCATTTAGAAAATAGTCTACACCTCTATTCTTACCACCAAAGATATAACCTCACACTTTCCCATATTGTATTCCATCTGCCATTCCTAGCCTGTCCAGGTCCTTCTGCAGTATCTCCACTTCCTCAACACTACCCGTCCTTCCACCTATCTCTGTGTCATCTGTAAACTTAGCAACAATGCTCTCTGTTCATTTGTCTAGATCATTAATCTATAATGTGAATAGTTGTAGTCCCAACACTGATCCCTGTGGAACTCCACCTTCTGCCAGTCAGCTCATCCTTTATCTACGCCAATACCTTGCCCTAAGGGCTTTTATGGGCTCTTATCTTATTTAGCAGCTTCTTGTGTGGCACCTTGTCAAACTCCTTCTGGAAATCCAAATAGATTGCGTCCACTGGCCTTCTTTTGTCTAACTTGCTTATTACCTCCTCAAAGAATTCCAACAGATTTGTCAGGCATAACCTCCCTTTGATGAGCCATGCTGACTCAGCCTTATTTTACCATGCACTTCCAAGTATTCTGCAATCTCATCCTTAATAATGGACTCTAAAAGCTTAAATGCTGTATGACTCTACAAAAGGACATCTGCCCTTGACATTCAATGGCAATGCCATCCTTGAATGCCAATTTTCTGAGGGGTTAACATTAATGGGTCCAAAACTTTACTAAAGCAGCCACATAAATACAATGGTTACAAGAACAAATAAGAGGCAATATTCAAATCTTCAATCTCTAAAGCCTTTCCACCATTTAAAGGACGTGAGTCAGGAGATTGTTCGAATGTTTTCCACTTGACTGGATGACTGCAGCTCAATTAACATGCAAGCAGCTTTACGCCATCCAGGACAAAATGGTCCATTTGATCAAAACCCTGTTACAACCTACTTCATCTACCAGTAACACAAAGTGACTGCCATGTTTAGCACCTTCGGTAATCATCGTAGCCATGTACCACAGCTTTGCCAAAAGTGAAACAATACCAGGTGCACGGGAATCTGCAAGTTCCCCTCTATGTCACTCCCCATTCTCTCTTGGAATATGTTGCAATTTCTTTGTCATTGGGTCAAAATTCTGCAGCTGCTATTTCCTAACAGCAGTCTGGGTGTACCTACACTATACACACTACGGCTGTTCAAATAGACTCACCGTCACCTTCTCCAAGGCAATTAGGGATGAACATTAAATGTTAGCTTTTGCAACAGTGATCACTTCTTGTGGTTAGAAGTTTTGTTTAAATTTCAGAAGAAGTGTTGCCGGAGTCTTGGTGATATCTGGGCAAAGTTTCTCAGAAAATTTCTTCATGGATTTCAGAGGTCACCTTCACAGAACCAGGAGCAATAACATTATATAGTAAATATGCCATCAAGTGTTAAATGCCCCCTTAAGTAGTGCTTGAAATCATTTCAGTACTGTGTTTACAGTGAGACAGCTTCTTGCTTACAGCAAAGAGCATCAATTAAGATACTGGCCAATAAACCGCTGAGCAATAGCATAACTTTAAGTGGCAATCATATGATTTATAAACCTCTGGGTAACTGTTCTTATCACTGGCATCAATTCCTTTACCAAAATGGTTTATTGTGCTCGGTGGGAATATTGTGGGAATATTAGCCCTATCACTGATTGTACACCTCCTCTGTTTGCTTTAGTTTGCAGTGACATCAATACAAGTCAACTTCAACAAGGTGTACTGGGGTGGTATGAATTCATACTCTCTCTTTTACATTATCTACTATTGCTTCTTGTAGCTACTCCTGCGCAGAGATCTGCTGTCATGGGATGTCCCGTTTATCTGTCTTGCATCACCCTTACATATCCATTGTAGCTCATCTGCCACTACTCTCATCCAACTCTGCCTCGGTCCATTACTCTTTCCACTGCATCCACTTTGTACTCGAAGAGATCCCTGTAGAAGTTCAGCTCTGATCAAATGACCAAATACTAACATTTGCCTTTCTGGATGCTACTTTTTAGAGTTCTCTTTGCTCTTGCAATTTTAAGTACCTTTACAACGGCCTTCTGGTCAATATTTTTAACTAATGACTTAGCTTCCAAATTTCAAGGGTTTCTATTTTCTTCCATAGATGTTTACTCATTGTCCAGTTTTCTGGGGCATGCAGGAAAGTAGATAGAAAGCAACATCTCATTAGGTTTCTCCTTGTTACAATTTAGAGCTTCCTTGTTGAAAACAAATCCTTCACCTTCACAAAATTACTTCTGACCATCTTTAACCTTTTTTTTCTTCTAACTTCTGCATAAAATTTGTCAAGTTCCGTTATCATTTCTCCTAAATAGACAAATGTATCTGTTGGCTCTCGTATGATACCATCCATTTCAATCTTCGCTCTTCCTTTTCTCTCATGATTTGCTTCTAACTACCATTCTTTTTGTCCTTTTGGTATATATTCTCAAATACATTCCATGTGTCCAAATTCCACTTGAATATGATCTTACATTACGACTCAAAGTCAAAATTACCAATGTGTAAATCAGAATAATGTTGTTGGACAATTGGAAACAAGCCACAAATTTCTAGTTCTATAATTCGTGAAGTCTGGCAGCTTTCAGTAGTAGCATTTTCCTGTCAGGCAACACTTCAGATGCAATGGAATCTTCAGTTAAGTTCTGCAGGATATCTATATGCAAGACATTGGTCTTGGGAGATAATATAGCTGAGAAAAAATAAACAAATTTTAATCTCAAATGACTTATGGAATTTGTACCTCTTGAGGAAATATTTCATAAGTGATTGTGGGACAGAATTTTCCATCTTTCAGAAAATACTTCATTTCATTCAATTGGCTTTTTGTGCCAAATTAACCATCATGTAGAAAAATGACCGTGTAATGTCTCAAGATTCTTGCTGTATAAACTTTGGCAAACATCGCGGTTGGACTTTGTAATGATGTTCTTGTGACCAACAATCATAAATTGTCTGATATTTGACATAATTCTTACCTCATTCATAAGTACATTATGTGGGTTTTGCTAGTAATTTATTACATTTTGGAATCACAATAAATAAGAAAGGCCATTTGGGCCATCCATGACTAATTCATGCAAAAATGGCATTCACCACCCTCTTCCACTACTACATTACCCAATGCACCATCTAAATTTTTATTGAATGGTTCTCAAGTTGCAACTTCCACTATTTTATGTGAAAGTTCATTCCCTGTACTGAATCCTCAGCTTGAAGAATTTTCTGCTATCAATCCTAATTTTGTTTTTTGTTCATACGTTTGAAACTGTTGTATTGTTTTACACTTGTAATGGAATTTAAAGAAATGTTGTGCATTTAACTTTTCCCTACCTTTTACTAACTTCCATTTCTCTGAAATGAAGACTCAAATATCAAATATTGTTTTGTAATTTTATTGGTTGTTTTCATACATGGGACTTATTTCCAAAATAACCTGTTCAGAGATGTTATTGCACATCTCTGGAACAGATGGGACTTAAATTTAGGGCTCCTGGCTCAGAGGTAGGGACACTACCACTGAACCACAAAAGCCCTGCAATTTTAAACTAAAACATTGATTGAAGTTTAAAATGGTGAAAATAATTTGCACGTGTGAAGTCACATTCCAAGCCATTGAGATATATAGTCTACAGATGCTTGAACAGAGACAAAGGTGAATAGTACCTCCCCATCCCATCAAGACGGAAGATTGATAATTCAGGAGTTAATTGCTGGAACATTAAAAAGATTAATCAATGCAACTGAAAAGGATGATAAATGAGATACAAACACAGACTAAACAGCTACCTTTCAGAATTCCCACTTAAATTCTTTGAATTGACATTCGTCAAACCAAAGAGAGGTCATATGACCCAGCTGGAGAAGACCCTTCTGAAGGAGGGTCTAGGCCCGAAACGTCAGCCTTCCTGCTCCTCTGATGCTGCTTGGCCTGCTGTGTTCATCCAGCTCTACACCTTGTTATCTCAGATTCTCCAGCATCTGCAGTTCCTACTATCTCTGAAACAATTTTAACCCCACTGCAAAGCCTCTTCTAAGGATGCCTACCCTGAAGAAGTTACCCTCCTCCCTCCGGAAAAACCTCAGTGGATCTCTCTCCCACTGCAACTCGTAATCTCTTTGGCCTTGAAACTGCTCGACCACGTCCTGAAGCAAACCAGGTACTACAGCCACATCACCTTTCTTAGTACCTGCCTACAGAACCAAATCATCCCCAATGGACTACAGTCCACATTCAGGCCTTCCCAATTTGGCCCCAACTGTGACAATGTCTACATTCAGAACATTGAGATCCTACAGAAGCGTTTCTCCCTGCGACTCCTGAAACACACACTCGCAGCAATGCGCCGGCATCTCCGGGCACTACAATCAAGCCTACCCCAGCTCACAGCCTCCCTCTCCCAGATCTGCAAAGGAATTCTCCTGTTTTTTATTCTTCGTAGGTTCCACAACCTGAACTCACAATTCTACTCAGCTTTATCGGACACAAAAAACCGTAAGTACAGTAAACTTACTGGTGCCTACCACCCAAAATGGGCTTCCTCCACCTCCCAAATCCCCAACCCTACCCAGGACCTTCCCCACAATGTGCCTGCCGCCATTGGCCACGTGGCCACTGTCGGAGCAACCACGGATGACGTCACATCCTCCACTTCTGGTACAGCGAACGCCATCGACACCGCTGCTGATGCCACCGCCTCCATTTCCGAGGCCAACACCATAGACACTGAGGATGCACCTACCGTCACTGCTGCTGCCGCCTCTTACCCCGTTCCGCCCACCGCCGACAGCGCTCCGCCCACTACCCACGCTGATGCAACTCCGCCCACCGCCATGCTGATGCAACTCTGCCCACCGCCAACGCTGATGCAACTTCGCCCACCACCGCTGACGCAACTCCGCCCACCGTCTCCACAGCCAGCAGCTCCACAGGAGACAGTAACACCCAGCCCTGCCGAGTCTTCACCATCCCCCCAGACCTCCCCCGTACTGAGGACAAACGATCAGTCCTCAGTAAAGGACTCACCTTTGTCCCCCTCCACCCACACATCAACGAATACCGGTCACGTTTGGACATAGAGCAGTTTTTCCGCCGCCTCCACCTCCGCGCTTACTTCTTCAACTGTGAGCCTAACCCTCCCTCTACTGACCCCTTTTCCCACCTCCAACACACTCCTGGACACCACCCCAAGGCCTCCTACCCTCCCTCGACCTCTTCATCTCCAACTGCCGTCGTGACATCAATCGCCTCAACCTCTCCACCCCTCTCACCCACTCCAACCTCTCCCCGGCAGAACGTGCAGCCCTCCGTTCCAATCCCAACCTCACCACAAAACCCGCGGACAAGGGAGGTGCAGTTGTAGGATGGTGCACTGACCTCTACATCGCCGAGGCCAGGTGCCAACTCTCCGACACCTCCTCCTCCTGCCCCCTTGATCATGACCCCACCCCCGACCACCAAACCATCATCTCCCAAACCATCCACAACCTCATCACTTCAGGTGACCTCCCACCCACAGCCTCCAACCTCATTGTTCCCCAAACCCGCACCGCCCGCTTCTGTCTCCTTCCCAAAATCCACAAACCTGACTGCCCTGGTCGACCCATTGTCTCCGCCTGCTCCTGCCCCACCGAACTTATCTCCACCTATCTGGACTCCATTTTCTCCCCCTTGGTCCAGGAACTCCCCACCTACGTCCGTGACACCACCCACGCCCTCCACCTCCTCCAGAACTTCCAATTCCCTGGTCCCCAACACCTCAAACAAAAACTGATTTTCTGAAGAAGGGTCTAGGCCCGAAACGTCAGCCTTTCTGCTCCTCTGATGCTGCTTGGCCTGCTGTATTCATCCAGCTCTACACCTTGTTATCTCATATGACCCAGCTGCTGGGCGATGATAGTACTAGATTTGAATCTGCAAACAGAGATTGATGCTAGCTACAGTGGTGCAGCAATCTTGCCCCATTTTTCTCTTTGATAGTCCATCAAATTTCTGCTTGTTGCTTTCGCTGCAAACAAGAGTCTACATCCTTTCAGCAGATAGAAACTTTCCAGTAAATGTTGTTGGACCTTCTACACAACAGTGACTTCAGGATGAAAGGGAATGTTCCAACCCTGACTGAAAAGCAACTATCTTGGCGAAAACCAAAGCATCAAGTTACAATCTGTGAATCTTTACTCACTTCACCTTTTTACCTGCATCTTATGTGTTCAAGTTTAACAGCTGATACACTTTAAAGTTATATTGTTCCAAATGCTTGGGAATTGAGTGCGTACGCAGGCACATTATTGTGAAGTAGGACATATTTTTAGCTTATTCATTTGTATGGGGTTTTAACAATAAAACTACTCTCTTGTGCAAAAGAATATTTGTCTAGCTTAATTCTTACAAACTGTACATTGTCAAATATAACATTCCAGTATATCCTTTTAAAATTCAAAACACTGCATAAAAAGAGGAAAATTATTCTAGCCCACTCCCAATCTCCATCCTGCCTGTTCTTGGGGGTTAAACTTTCCCTCTCAAGTTACTGAAGTGGACTTTGAACTAACCTGTATCGTAGATAGAGGCAATAGTGCTCCCAATAATGCAAGGCTGACGCAGGATATCTACAAGCAAAAAGAAGAAAGTACGAAATGCTGGGAATTTGGATAAACAAAAAATTTTAAGGAGTGCTCTTGTTCTAGATATCTCCAGATGATGAAACGTTGATCATTGATGCCAAAGAAAGCTGCTGCTGACTGTGTTCATAGTGAATTGTTAAGTAGGATTTGGCTGCTGTACAACCCAAACAATTCAGCTATTGATATGTTGCTTCCTGTGAAACATGTTCTGCAATCCTGGCTTTGTCAATGCCCATACTGCTTAATCTCACAGCACAAGGGTAACTCAGTAAACCTGCATTCAGAGATTTTGTCAGATTTCTGAATTAAATTTCTATTTACAGCATAATATACTTGGCTGGATATATAAAGAGTCAAACTGTACTGACACAGGACATGACAAGTTGACATTTGGAACTTCACACCACCAAGACTGCCAGGTATTTTTCGTTACTTTATACCATAGAAGTTACATATAATGGTGGGAAGCACCGTTAATTGGTAACTGAGAGAAGGTGATGTCTATGGAAGGAAATTTGTTTTTGCCTACTTCACCTTATCTGTAGGAAAGGTCAGGATATCCCCCAAATTATTTTTTATTTTTATAGTAAAAACATGTGACCTAATCTTATTTTGTTTACGGTCCCAACATCCTTCCCTCACCTCCTCAGTTGTACTAAATGGCGATTGTCATCCACTAGTTTGCTTAAGTGAGAACTCTTTATGTGTGAACTTATAATGCGGAGGTGCCAGTGTTGGACAGGGGTGGAAAAAGTCAGAAGACACATGACTCCAGGTTATAGTCCAATTAGTTTATTTGAAATCTCAAGCTTTAAAAGCGCTGCTCCTTCATCAGATGAATATCACTGAGTATCTTAACCTTGTGGTGTCGAGTCCTATTCTAGTGATTTGACAAAATAATGGGCCAATCATTGCCTAAGGGAATGTAGCATTTACAAATAAAATCCATAATCAGTATAAAACACCAGTATTTATTTCCTATCATTGATTACCCTCAGGAGTTTAGTATTGAGCGTCTTCTTGAACCACTGTGGTCATTTGGCTTGGGCGCGCCCACAGTGCTTCAGGAAAGTCCACACTATCTGGATCCCAAGCATCTGGGATTTCTCTTTTGAATCTTGGATGCTGGTTACATGATAATTCCGAATGCTTGGGATCCTGTTAACAAGGACTTTACTGCTATTAGGTATTTGGAAGAGAATATTGGAGCAGATGCATTATTAGAGTCAGTTCAAGGCTCACCTTATTGATAAAGACAGAATCACATATCACCGACAGATATTGTCAGCAGTCCTGGCTACTCATTTTTTAAAATATACATTTATCTTCTGGCTGCAAGGAGTCCCAGGTGCCATTTCTATTTCTCATGCAACCAGCAGGTTCAGGTGACCAGCAGCCCTCATTCAGGAAGTGAGGTTAGATTGAAGAAGTTGGGACTGATCTCTTTGGAGAGAAGATGACAGAGTGGAGATTTGACAGGAGGTTTTCACATTCGTGAGAGGGCTGGACAGAGTAGATAGGGAGAAGCTGTTCCTGCTCATAAAAGAGAGAAAATTAGAAGAAGAGGAGGTGGATTTAAAGTGATGCACAAGTAAAGCAATGCTAATTTGAGAAAAAACTTTAGTCGCACAGAGAGTCGTTAAGTTATGGAATACACTGCCTGGAAATGTGGTGGAGGCAGGTTCAATTGAAGCTTTCAAGAGGGCATTGGATACTTATTTGTATAGGATACGGAGAAATGGCAGGAGATTGGCACTAGGAAATAGATCCAATGCAAGTACAATGCGCTGAACAGCCTACTTCTGCATCGTTCCCATTCTGAGAATCCCTGTGCATGCCGGATATCAGGGAGATGATTCTATTTGAAAGGGGGTTCCAGGATTCTGACCCTGTAACAGTGGAGGAATGGCTATATAATTCCAAATCAGGATGGTGTGTAGCTTGGAGGGAATGACTTTCCCATGCATCTGCTGTCCTTATTCCTCTAGGTGATAGAGGTCACAGATTTAGAAAGTGCTGGTAAAGAGATCTTGGCAGGTTACTAAGGTGCAGCTTATATATGGTACACACTGCTTCCATAATATGCTCACTTTGGAGTGAATGTTTAAGGTGATGGATGCACATTGCACACTTATGGTCTTGGATGGTAAAGATGACGAGTAGGTAAAGAGTGACAGCATTGTCAAAAACAGCAAAAATGTGAAAGTCTTGGTGAGCAATTCTAGAAGGATACAATATTAGGTTGATTGCTTTGTCCTTGATGACATTGTTGGGGCTGCATTCATCCAGACAAGTCATCCAGACAGATCACACTCCTGACCTATGCCTTGTAGATGGTAAAAGCAGTGTGGGAATCAGATGAGTCACTTGCTGCAGAATTTCCAGCTTCTTTTTATTGTTATTTCTGTGGTCATTCCAATAAAGTTTCTTGTCAATGGTAACATTTCAGAATGTGGAGGAGTTGGTGATGACATTGCTATTGAATGTCAAACAGAGGTGTTCATCATTTGGCAATCATGCAGCATAAATGTCACCAGCTACATATTATTCTGAGCATTAAAACTACAAAGTCTAGCTGCATGTGAGCATGGACTGATTCACTGTCTGAAGAGTTGAGTATGTGCATTCATGAGCAACTATTTCCATTGGTAGTTGGGGTCAGGACACTACCCCCAACTAACAGGACACTAACACCTATAGTGATGGCCTATGGCTGAGGTGACGGAGCCTCAAAACCACAACTGTCTTTCTTTATGCTAGGCACGGTTCCAGCTATGGAGAACTTCACCATAACTCTCATTAATTTATATTTTAGTTTGGCTCATTCTTGCCATATGGGTCAAATGCTGTCTTGGTATCAAGGCAGTCACTCTCATCTCACCACCAGAATTCAGCATTTTGCCCATGTTTAGAGCAAAGGTGCAAGGATGTCTAGAGCTGATAGCCATGGAGGAGTTTAAACTGAGGGTCAGTGACAGATTTTCTTGAGTAGGTGTCACCTGACAGGACTAACTCCCTTCCATCACCTTGTTGATGCTTGGGAATAGACTGTCAGAGCAGTATTTGGTTGGATTTGGGCAAGACATACCATATTGTACCTAAATTGTTTTCAGATGGTTTACCGTAACTGTACTGGAATTGCCTGCCTATGGGTGCAGCTAGTTCTGGAACCCAAATCCTTAGCACTACAGTCAAAATGCTGTCATGTCCTTTGCTGTATCCGGCATGGGCAGCAATTTCTTGGTACTGCTCGTGAGAATCAAATTGGCTGAACACATTGGATCTGTGATGATGGAGAACTCAGGAGCAATGTTCGCTCTTAAATGTGCATCCCTGAAATGATTGCATAGGTTATTCACAGGCACCCTTGCTCCTCCATTAGTAAGATGCTGCTTCCCACGCACAGCCATCGAATAATGAAATGGTTCTGCGCTGTTAAAACAGGCAGCAGGGAGCAGAAAATAACCAGAAGGAATGGCGTTCAGGAGGATGCTGAGATGTGTCATCAAATTGACACATAGGATGAAGATGGATGACTAGAGACCCAGGTAATGTTCTGAGGACCCAGGTTGGAAACCTGCCATGGCAGATGGTGAAATTTGAACTCATTAAAAAAAAATTTGGAATTAAGAGTCTAATGATGACCATGAATCCATTGCCGATTGTCAGGAATAAACCCATCTAATGTTCACTAATGTCCTTTAGGGAAGGAAACTGCCATCCTTACCTGGTCTGGCCTACAACTGACTCCAGACCCATAGCAATGTGGTTGTCTCTTAACTGCAATTTGGGATGGGCAATAAATGCTGGCTTAGCTAGCTACATCCTAAACCTGTCAATGAATAACAATTACAAAAAAGCTGCAGCTTTATATTTTGCTCTGTCATTGAGGATGGGGATGCTTATGGATCTTTCACCCTCCTGTTAGTTGTTTAATTGTCCATCACCATTCACAATTGAATGTGGCTGAATGCCAGAGTTATGATCTGATCCATTAGTTGGGAAATGCTTAGCTCTGGTGATCGCATGCTGCTTCTATTATTAAGCATGTATGTGGCCCTGTGTTGCCGCTCACCAGGTAGTCACCTTATGTTTCCAGCACTTGTGGTGCTGCTCCAGGAATGCTCTCCGACAATACTCAGCAATACTTTGGTTTGGTGTTAATATGGAAGGGATGCCAGACCACGAGGGTACACATTGTGCTGAGATATGATTCTGTTGCAGCTGATGCCCACAGCCTTTGTTCCTCTCTTCTTTCAGGTGAGATATTAAAACAAAGCACTGTCTACTTGTCAATATTCATCTTTAACAACCATTGCCCTGTTTTTATTACTTTGCTGTTTACAGGATCTTATTATGTGCAGAATTGGATGTCGTGCTTCCCACAAGGGAACTTGGGACTACACTTCAAATATACTTTATTGGCTGCAAATTGATTTTGGGTGTGTTAATGTCATAAAAAGTGCTACATAAGTTTAAGTTCTTGCTTTCAAAACAATACAATACAGCACAGGAGCAGGCTCTTCAGTCCACCAAACCTGCAACAATTCTAATCCTTATTTAGCCCCACTACTTATTGCCCAAGTTTAGTTTTGATCCCTCTGTTCACTTCCCGTTCATGTATCTTTCAAGAAACACTTTAAACATTGCTAATGTGCCTGCTTCCACCACCTCCACTGGCAGTGCGTTCCAGGCACTCACCAGCTTGTGTGAAAAACTTTACCCGCACTTCTCCCATAAACTTCCCCCCTCTCACCTTGAACCTGTACCCTCTTGTAGTTGACCTTTCTACCCTGGGAAAAAGCCACAGACTATCCACCCTATCTATGCCTCTCATAATTTTGTAGACCTCTTTCAGGTCGCCCTGTCAGCCTTCATCTTTCCAGTGAAAACAATCCAAGTCTACCCAACCTCTCCTCATAACTAAAACCCTCTAGACTGGGCAACGTTCTGGTAAACCTTCTCTGCACTCTCTCTACTACATCCACATTCTTCTTGTTTGGTAACTAGAACTGCACGCAATACTCCAAATATGGCCTAACTAAAATTTTATACAGCTGTAACATAACTTGCCATCTTTTATATTCAGTGCCCAGGCCGAGGAAGGCAAGTGTGCTGTCTGCATTCTTGATCACCTTACCCACCTGTGTTGTCACTTTCAGGGATCAGTGGACCTGTACGTGCTTATCTCTCTGTACGTCAATGTTCCTAAGGGTTCTACCATTTATTATATTATTCACACCTGAATTTGATCTTCCAAAATGCATCACCTCACATTTGTCCAGATTAAACTCAATCTGCCATTTCTCTGCCCAAATCTGCAATATATCTATATCCCGCTGTATCCTTTCACAATCCTCCTCATTATCTGCAACTCCACCAATTTTGGTGTCATCCATAAACTTACTAAACAGACCACTTACTTTTTTCTGCAGATCATTTATTTATGTTACAAACAACTAAGGTCCCAGCACTGATCCCTGCAGAACACCAATAATTACTGATCTCCATTCTGAAAAGCACCCTTCCACCACTACTCTCTTTCTTCTATGAATAAACCAGTTTAGAATCCATCTAGCCAACTCACCCTGGATCCCGTGAGACTCTACCTGCTGTACCAGCCTGCCATGAGGTACCTTATCAAATGCCTTACTAAAGTCCATGTAGACAACATCTACTGCCCTTCCCTCATCAATCATTCTTGTCACCTCCTCAAAAATCTCAATCAAGTTAGTGAGACATGACCTTCCCCTCATAAACCCATGCTGCCTACCACTAACAAGTCCATTTGCTTCCAAATGTGAATAAATCGCGTATGTCAGTATCTTTTCAAACAGTTTTCCCATCACTGACATCAGGCTCACTGGTCTGTAATTACCTGGATTATCTCCGTTTTCCTTCTTAAACATCCATTCTCCAGTACCCCGAAACCTCACCTGAGGCCAAAGAGGATGCAAAGAATCTGTTAAGGCCCTAGTTATTTTCTCCCTTGCATCCTACAGTATCCTGGGATTGGTCCTACCTGGCTCTGGGAACTTGTCTTTCTTAATGTATTTCAAGACACCCAACACTTCCTCCTTCATTATGTTGACCTGCCCGAGAGCATTCATACACATTTCCCTAACCTCAACATCCCTCATGTGTCTCTCTCTTTGGTGAATACTGATGTAAAGTACTCATTAAGGATCTCACACATTTCCCCTCCTTTATCCTTGAGTGGGCCTACTGTTTCCCTTGCTACTGTCTTGCTCCTAATATATGTATAAAATGCCTTGGGATTCTCCTTAACCCTGCTGGCCAAGGACATTTCATAGCCTCTTTTAGCCCCACTAACTCCCTGTTTGAGCTCCTTCCTACTTTTTCTATATTCTTCAAGGACTTCATCTGTTTTTAGTTACTTAGACCTTAAGTATGTTTCCTTTTTTTTAACCAAGCTGATCATTTCTCCTGTCATCCAAGGTTCCTGAATCCTGCCATTCCTGTCCATTATTTTCACAGAAATATGCCAGTCCTGCACTCTAATCAATTGGTCCTTACAAGACTCCCACATGTCACATGTGGATTTACCCTCAAACAGCCACTCCCAATCTTCATTCTCCAATTCTCACCTATTTCAGTTATAGTTGGGCATCCCCCAGTTTATCAGCTTCGTCTGAGGTCCACTCTTATCCTTATCCATAAGTATCCGAAACTTATGGAATTATGGTCACTATTTTCAAAATGATCCCGCTCTGAAACTTTGATCACCTTGATGAGCTCATTTCCCAATACCAGGTCCACTATGGCTCCCTTCCTCGCTGGACTATCCATATACTGCTGCAAGAAACTCTCCTGGACGCACCTAACAAATTGCTTCCCATCCCAACCACCAGCACTAAGGGAGGCCTAGTCAATATAGGAGAAGTTAAAATCACCCACCACAACAACCCTGATATTTGCACATCTTCCCAGAATCTGACTACATATCACTTTCTCCGTGTCTCACTGGCAGCTGGGAGGTCTATATTACAATTGTGGCATTGTTGACTGCACACTTCCTATCCCTGAGTTCAATCCATAATGCCTTGCTGCAAGATCCCTCCAGGGTGTCCTCACTCAGTACAGCTGTGAAATACTCCCTAACCAGTAACGCCACTCCCCAAATTCTTTTGCTTCCTCCTCCATCTCATCTAAAACATTGATATCCCAGAACATTTAGCTGCCACTCCTGTCCCTATTTTAACCATGTCTCTGTGACAGCAACAACATCATAACTACGTGCAATAATCCAGGCTCTAAATTCTTCCATCTTACCTGTTATACTTCTTGCATTGAAGCAAATACAGTCCAAGCTCCAGTTCCGTGAGTTCAGCATGTTGCTCTTCCTCTTAGCTACGTTTGCCTTAGACTTGAGCTCTTCCCTAGTCTCTATACTTACTGACCTGCTGGTTAAGTTCTCACGTCCCCACTACACTAGTTTCATTTAATCTAGTGTGAATTCTGTTTTTTTCTTTCACTCTACCTTCTCTGAGGCCAACTCTAAGCTGCCCAATTCAGAATAGACTGGACCAACCTAAGCTCTGTACTCAGGGATTGCTCATTCCCTGGATACAGAGCTCAGGACAAATGGATGAATGTACATAAAGTCAGGCCACTACCTCCTTTAAATTGCCCCAGCTTTTGAGGGCTTATGTTAATGATGAATGTAAGAAGAGCTGACTCAAAATAGACAAAACTTTTAACAGCTGCCTCATTTTGATGTCCTTTTCATTCAACAGCTGGTCTTTCATGTTGAAGGAGTGCCATTAGAATTGGCCCCGTTGGTCCTGCAACTTTACCCACTTCAATCAGAGAATTGGTGAGGATTGGTGGCTCACTTCAGCAGAGTAGGATTTCTGTTAGGCCCAGCAAGATGATCATCAGCATCTGAAGCCTCTGTCCACTGACTCTGGGCAGAAACCTGTCATGGTGCTGACTGTTCCTATTGATTCAGGCTTTCCTTTCCCATCATCCTCCAGGTGATTGGACCAGCCAAATGATGAGCCTTCACCTGAGAGACACCTAAATCTTTTAACAGAGCTGAAGCAGAACTTGCACTTAGATGCAAATCATTGCTGTTTGAACATACTTCACACAACCTCAGCTTGCTTTGTGTCTAATCCCAAGTACACAGGAAGATCAGGTATAATTTCATCCTAATATCTTCTCTCAGTTTCAAATGGTACAATTGAAGACTAATACAGTGAATACTATACATGATGAGATTTGAACTTGGAAACATTTAAATTCCATTCAATGGACCAGGTTTGACTTGATTTGGATATGAATTGGGTTGGCTTGAGGATTTAGTTTACTCCTCATTATTTCATGCAATTTATCACTACCAATGTTCTATGTATCTGATGTTGAGAGATGATTTAGTCTTCCAGTACTAGTCAGATAGTAAGTCAATTGCAGCTTTACTTCTTTAACCCACTCTTATTCATCTTACCACATTCCAATTTCGTTATCACACACGCAGTCACTTCATGCCGTCACACGTTTCCTTCAAAGTGAATTAACTATGATCACCCAAATGCTACACTGTTTATGCTGAATTTACAATTTTTCTCCGAAGAGTTACTGTAAGTGACTGAATCTAGTCAGATGAAAGAGGATCTTAGGTTTTTAAAATATGTCATTCAAATATCACCAAATGGAGAGAATTAGGCAAAAGAGAATTTTTTAACCTCAACACAGTCTTGTTTTGGATGGTATGGAGCTATCCTTATGCGCCAAATGTCATTCGACTTTAGGAAATGATATCCCATTGTGTTGTGCATGTGTGGGTTGGAATCCCACACTTGTCATCACTGAAATAACTGCACATAGGTATCCCATCATCAAGTCATCCTTTATTCGTAGCACAGTCTATTGTTAGTCCCAAGTTGATTCAGAACATCGACCTATGATCCTGTGGATACTTTGAAGCAAAATGTAAGCCTAATGGAACAACCTGTATGCGTGATTTGCACCTGGTGATATAGCCAATGTCTAACTAATTTGGTACAAGCATCTTCAGCCCTTAGTGTCTCACCTATTTAAATGAAGCACATGTCTTTTGATTTACTGATTTAATAGCCTGCAACAGATTATGGACAAATCAAACAAATCTATTTCATAAATAGCTTACAGCAAAACTGCAACTGGAAAACATAAGCTGTGTAATGGAGTGTTTGTCTCTGCTTCCTCCCAGGCATAAAGGAGATGAATCATTATCAGGAAACTACTGTCCTCCAGTACTTCACCCTTTATCCTTGTGCCCATTGTTTTGTATGAGAACATGGTGAATGTTGGCAAAATATTCAAACATGGTAAATTATGCTGCTCTTCTTTGAACTGATTTGACGGTCATTAAAATCTAAAATTACACATTTTAAGTAAACTTATTAAGATTTTGAACAAATTAGCATTCAGCAGCTCTTGTCTGTTTACAAATTCTGTCTTGCAAAGCACAGCTGAAGTCTGATTCCTATTCATTGCTTAAATTGCAATATTAGCACCACACAAATTAGTGTTTAGGCAAGTTCCCTAAAGTACTTAATCAAGCTGATAAATTACTAAATGAGACATCCCAACTAAGCTCAGTCCTATAATCTTTCAAACCTAGGGGTCATGAGGCAACAGCATTCGGTAATTATGGCTTTCTTTACCTCTAATTGCACAGCTGAATTTGGGAATCTGTCTACTGCAACTGCAGTGGTTATCTGTTGCAGAATAAACTGGAAACAAATCTGAAGCCTTTCTGGTATCAGCTATTCACTGCTTTAGCCAGCTACACCTTGAAGGAAGTTCACATATGGTTCCAATGGTTTGATCATCTTATTAAAAATCACCAGAATAGGTAAATATGTTACTTACACTGGTATGTATAGGTTTGGAATACCCCTGGGTCTGAAATATCTAAGTTTGGATGGAAGCATGGAACTTGCAACTACAAAATGTTTTGCTGCTTTAAAGCTATGACCGAGATGAATGTGTGAAGGAAAAGGAATAAAAAGCTAGACTGAAAGGCTCAGATCAAGTAAATGAAATGGAAGGAGGCGTGTATGGCTTAGAAACAACAGAACAACCAGATGGGCAGAGTGATCTGTTTGTTGCTGTACATTCCAAGGAATTCAATGCAATGCAAGTCAGTCTGGATTTTGCTGATTTTCAGCACAGCTGAGCCAGAACCATACTAAGAACACTCTTAAGAACTCAAAAAAACAGGGACATTCAAGTCGATCGTTCGGTCCTTCAAGCCAGGCAGTTCCACAAATCAATAGGTTTGTGTGTGACGGTCAACTTCAACTTCACTTTCCTGTTCAGTCCCTGTACCAGTCAATTTCCACAGAATCCAAACAAAGCTGTCCAACACAGCCATTTCGAAACTATGCCCCCTATTTCTGGACTTTCCAGTCAAGGGCAATAGCCTCCCAGCATTTACTTTGTCAAACATGTTTATTTATTTCAACGGGTTCATCCCTCATTCTTCTAAATTCTGGAGACTGAATGCCCATTGCACTCAATCTCTCCTCATAGGACTCCCTGAACATTGCTGGAGCCAATTGAATGAATCTATTGTGCAGCTACTCTAAGGCATAGCATTGTTTAAATGTGAAGACCAAAACTTTACTTAGTATTCAAGGTATGATCCCACCAAATCCTATACAATTGAAGCAAGGCTTCCTTGCTCTTATACTGCTTGCAATAAAAACTGGTCCTTTGCCTGAACTGCGTGCTATGCCTGCTGCATGTTTATTTTCTGCCCTTTGCATAGCTCTCAGTAGCACATTTAATATTTGAGCACCATTTAATTTCTTTTCAACCTATTTTTCTAATCAACTTGTTCAGAGATGTTATTACACACCTCTGGTGTAGGTGGAACTTGGAACCTGGACCTCTCAGTCCACACTAACATTGCACCATAAAAAAATTTGTTCTGCCGAAGTGAATAGTTCTGCCACATTGTTGCCCAATCAGTTAATCTGCAGAGTCTGCTAGCTCAGTCGACTGGACCATTGGTGAGTGATACCAACAGCAGGAACTCAATTCAGAGGTAACCATAAAGATCCCACTCTTTCACCTGAGGTGTGGTGACTCTCAGGTTAAACTCACGAGTTAAACTAGTTATCTCTAATGACAGAGTGGGACTATGGTGACTTTAACGCTTTTTGCAGCCTCTTGTGTATTGCACACACTTTAAAGTTCTCAGCCAGCTTTGTATCATCAAATTTGGATACATCACACTGGGTCACTTTAAGTCATGAAACCAGATTGTGAATATCTGAGGGTCCAGGTCTTTGTAGTTCCTTAGGAGCTGACTCCAGAGCTCCCTTATTTATTCACCTCTCCACTTTCTGTCTTTTATCCTGTTTTCTATTCAGGCCTCTTCTGGGTCATAATATTTAGCTGCATTTCCTATTTTCAGTTATTCCCCATTACCAACTTGTACAAACTGCGGGCAGTTTTGTCCTTTGGGTAAAGACAACTCGCAAAGACAGTCAAAAGGGGAAACTTTCATCACCAGGCTATTTGGATCTGAAATAAGTCCCATGGAGTCAGATAACAAGATGCTTGGCTATTTCCTGTTGTTAGTTAGAATTGGCGATGGTGCAGCGAATCCGCTTCCAGCTGAGGCGTCATTAACTCTGGGTCAGGTCGTGGAAAGTCCGGCTTGTTTGAGGGGGGGCGAGGGGGTCATCTCTTTCCGGCAAACAACTCCATAGCATGGGAATTCCGTGGTACGGCTCGCTGTACATCAGGTGGATAGCATTCCAAACGAGAACGGGTAAAAACAAATCGAAACAAATCGAAACCAAAGAGTCAGCAGGCTACTACGTCCGGGAGTGGGAGTCTGATCTGAATCTTAACTCTTTCCACACTAACCACCGGCCCCACCCCTCAACCCACACCCATACACACACACACACACAAACCTGCCCCACCATTTCACTGCTGGAAATCCCAGGGACTGCCGAACGATTTTGTTTTTGAGTTATTTCTGCCACCACACATTGTGTTTGAACTGACTTGATAGCAATCCCCATTTTCTCTCAAGGGCCTGTTTAACCACCACAAACTGAGAACAACACTCACATGTCCAACCTGCACCTTACTCTGGGATAGACACACGTGGATATCCGCGCCAGAGAGGCATTTTCCAGCCATTTCCATTCTTACTTCTGATTTCCAGCACCCCTAGTTTTTAGTTTTTATACACGGATATCTGGGAAGCATTCAGTTTCAGAATCTATAATCCTCACTTCATATGTGTATTGTCAACTCTTGCTAATAACGTGCTGCTTTAAAACGCTCCAAACTTTTTTTTCCTCTCTCTCCCTGTGAAGTTCGCGCGTAGACACGAAATTAAGCAACATGCCTAAGATGATCCTCCGCATCTTTATGTCATGAACCGTTTACACATTATGCAGTAACACGTCAAATCTTTTGACACTTTTCTCGTCAGCGTTACAGAGGGCAGAATGAACTCGGGAGTCAACTACGTGCTGGGTTCCAGATCGGAGAATACTGGAAACTGCGGGGTGGGAACTGACTCTTTTGACATATTCTCCGATCTGCCGCCTCACAGAGTGAGAATTTGCGTTGGGAGCGTGGTATTTTACAGGAAGACAGGATGTTAGATGTATTCTGCAATTCTACAGAGGTACCCGCTCGTTGCATCATCGCATATTTGATAGTATCCATCAGCGGAGGTACACAGCTCCTGTTCAGTTCACAATCAAGTGTTCACAGACGTTACAATATCAGCAAGAGTTTAGCTCACGCCACAGTGAGCAGGGGAATTTCAGAACCGTGCCTGCAGTGCTGTTAGGTTTTATAGGAACTCACTGCACTGTGAAAAAAACGCAGTCCTACGCTCTTTGAAACAAAAGGTGAACAAATTCCAGCAAGTTGTTGGTACAGGTGCAAAGACAAAGAAATGAACCCGCCTGCTAGTGGGTTCGAGACAACAAGGTGCAGGGCTGGATGAACACAGCAGGCCAAGCAGCATCATAGGAGCAGAGAGGCTGACGTTTCCGGCCTAGACCCTTCATCAGAAAAGTGGGTTCGGCTGGTTTCTCTCTCTCTCTCCAGACCCACATCTGGGTGTTGCAGATATCTGTTTATTGTCTGACACCCACAGCTATCATACTAATGGGAGTTACAACATTTAAATAAGTGTAGAATCCCTGAAGCAGGCCATTCGGCCCATTGAATCCACACCAACCCTCCAAAGGGCAGCCCACCCTGCCCCAGTAACTCTGCATTTCCCAAGGCTAACGCACACATTCCTGGACGCTGTGCAATTTAGCTTGGCCAATCCACCTAACACGCATATCTTTGTGACTGTGGGAGGAACCAGAGGCCCGGGGGGGCACACAGACCCTGGGAGAACGCGTAAATTTCACACAGACAAGTTGCCTGAAGCTGGAATCAAACATGCGTCCCTGGTGCAGTGACGCAGCAGTGCTAGGCCCTGTGCTCCCCTACATGAATAGGAAAGATTTGGAGGCATATGAGCCAAACACAGGCAGATGGGACTAGTTTAGTGTAGGCACGTGGTCGCCGTGGACGAGTTGGAGTAAAGGGTCTGTTTCCATGCTGTATTACACTGTATTGCTATGACTATGACTGCAGAATAATTCAACAAGGAGTGAGCTCAAAGGGGCTCAATTTTTTTGTGGCTTTAAGATTTTCTCAAGAGCCACTTCTGTGGACATTCTTACTAATTCATTTATTAGGTGATACTGTCAGGTAATAACAATATCTTCTATGTTGTGTTGGCATGGGAGTATTCAGACACACAATAAATGTCAAGAAAGATCTTTAATAATCACCACCACTTCTTTTAAGGACAGAACATACTAGGAAAGCATTCATTTCCTAAATACTACAAAGGTTAAATTGATACAAGACAACAGGTATAAGTTAGCAGTTTTTTTTTCAAAATACTCCCTCATATACTCCACACTCCCCACTAGCCCCACCATCCCTGGCACTTTTCCCTGCAACCACAGGAGGTGCTACACCTGCCCCTACACCTCCCCCCTCACCCCCATCCCAGGCCTCAAGAAAACCTTCCAAATCAAACAGATGTTCACCTGCACATCCGCTAATGCGGTATTCTGTATCCGCTGTGGCCTCTTCTATATCGGGGAAACCGGGACACCTACGCTTGGTTCGCGACAAACGACTGCACCTCCCAGTTGCGAACCACTTCAACTCCCCCTCCCACTCCTTGGACGACATGTGCATCCTGGGCGTCCTCCAGTGCCACAACAATGCCACCCGAAGGCTGGAGGAACAGCACCTCATATTCCGCTTGGGAACCCTGCAGCCCAATGGTATCAATGTGGACTTTATAAGCTTCAAAATCTCCCCACCCCTGACCTCATCCCAAGACCAGCTGATCTCATCCCCGCCTCCTTGACCTGTCCGTCTTCCCTCCCACCTACCTGCCCCTCCCTCCTCACTGACTAACCCCCATCCCAACTCCCTACTTAGACTCACCTATACTGGCTTCATCCCCGCCTCCTTGACCTTTCCGTCTTCTCTCCACCTATCTGCTCCTCAATCCACCTTCTATCATCGCCTCCCCCTCGCTCTATTTATTTCAGAGCCCCCTTCCCCCCCCCCATTTCTGAAGAAGGGTCCAGACCCGAAACTCAGTTTTCCTGCTCCTCTGATGCTGCCTGGCCTGCTGTGTTCATCCAGCTCTACACCTTGTTAACACAAAGAAAAGACTGCCCTAAACACAGGCCAGATGTCACAGCAAACACTTACCCACCCCACACGTACAAAACTGGAATATTTAACCTTGGCAAACTTACCCCTTTTACTGTGTCTCAGATCTCAATCTCAGATTTAAATTTAGCAGCTGATAGTGTTCATTATAGCAGGATACACTGCATTTTTTTTCTGACTATAATAGCTCCAGAACATATGCAAATTTAAACTCAAAATTCTGCATGCATTTGCATGAAATTCATTACTTTAATGATTAAAACTTTTCTTGGAGCCCAATTAGCAGAGCATGTGTCTTTACTGCCTCCCTTACCATCCATTGTAAGTTCCTAGTCCCCAAAACGTTGCAGCTTTCTGCTTCCTCCCCAAACCCTCTGGCGGCCAACTGCTCCCTTTGCCAGCCAACTGCTCCCTTTGCCAACTCCCCCACCTTCCACAGCAGATAGAACTTCTGACCCCAAAAAAGGTGGCACCTGATCTTGACGTCGACTAAAGCCCCCTCCCCCCAACTAAATGCCTCCCCGGTGATTCTCTCACCATTTACTTATCTAACTGCTGACTGCTCCTCCCTTCGTAAGGTGCTTTATTTCCACATTTGCTGCTGAAAGGGTCCTTGGTACATGTCTCAGCAATGAGCTCAAGGGAGACTCCAACCACGATTGGAAAGCAGCTTCTCAACACTTCCATTCAGCTTAGCTGATGATCTTTGTCTGATTAGTTGCACCAAGGAGTGGATTTCCCCAGGCAATCTGGGGACTTCTGGGGACATATTAACCCACCACCCACATGTATTTGTGCATTCCCCATATTGAACTTAATAGCTCCTCCTTAACTGAATAAGTGAACTATCAGGCTGTTGGCCAATATCCAATATGCCGTGGCAAGTCTAGCAGTTAAATATCGAAATATACTTTAGTCACTTAATCACTGTTGATAGTTGTGGCACAGTAAAGATAGCAGCCAGCTTGCTGACACAGCTGTCACAATCAGAACTGCAGTAATGATCGAATGTTTCAAAGATGTTGGCTGAGCAAAGTTATTGGCTAGGATTCGGAGAGAATGTCTCTTCTGCAAAATGGTGCCACGGAATCTTTTGCATTCGTGGGAAAGGGCCAATAGAGATCTGACATGAAAACAGAATGTGCATGAGATGAAAAGTCATATTGAACTTGAAGGCAACAGGTACTATCGGACCTGATGGGTTTGTGCAGCACTTTCTATTTTTATTCCAGATCCCAACTGTTGCAGTATTTTGTTTGTGCCTTGTGAGTCGTTGTTTTCATGTTTCATGGTTTGAAAATAGCGCTCCCAATAGTACAGGACTCCCTCAGTATAATAGTGGAACTTTAGCCAGATCTTGTGCGCCATTCTCTGGGTAGGACTTGAACCCACAAATTATAAGAAAGCATACCGCAGGGTATTCAGATTTGCAGATATGCCAACATGTGGTTAAGCCATGATTCAGATTTGAGATACATTCCTCTTCACCGCACTGAAATCCCCCATGCCCTGACAAAATTGTAAGGCTTGTTACAATAATCGGCGTAAGTTGCATTTCCACTTCTTATCAAAGATTTCTCAGTTTCAGAATAGTTTGGAATATAGGCTGGTGTTGGAGACTATTTTAAGGTATGGATGAAACTGACATAGTTATCTATAAATAACTCTTTGAAATGCACAAGGTGTAGTGTGTGGGTGTGTGTGTGTGTGTTCATAATTCTACCAGAAGAAACCAACCTCACGTTGTTCTATGAGAATGTCAACTTCTCTGATAACAAGTTATTGCTTTCAATTGAATGGAAGAAAGTGGTAGGACATGATGATGCAGCACTTCCTTTTTATTGCCACAGATAACTATAGAAGAATACAATTTCCAAAATCAGCAAAAAACAGCACCGTATGGCAGCTATTTTACAAGAGAGAGAATCTTAGGGTCATAGAAAAGGTATGGCACAGAAAGGCCATTCAACCCGTTGTGTCTGGACCAACTAAATAAACTAGACACCATTCTAATCCCACCTCCCAGTAGCTGGTCTGGACCCTTGCAGGTTACAGCACTTCAGAAGCAGATCCAACTTCCTATTAAGTGGGTTAAAGGTTTCTGCCTCAAACACCAACTGGATTCCACATACACAGCACCCTCTAGGTAAAAAGGTTGTTCCTGATGTCTGCTGTAATTCTTTTACCAATCACCTTAATTCGTATGCCCACAAAATCTGTGTCTCAAGAGGAAAGAATCAGGTTGATTGAATGTAAAATAATGAAGCAATTCCATTGCAGGGATCCCACATTAATTGCAGCAATTGGAAACTGTTAAGAGCATGGAACTGTTGTCAGAACTGACTATGAGTAAAAGTTTGGAATAAGAACGATTGTTTGTGAAATCTTGTGCTATTAGTCTTGAGTCAGCTTTGGGTCAGTGAACAATATTCCCACTTCCAAGAGAGATGGTCATGGATTCCAGTTCCTTCACATGTTGTGTCTTCATACAAACAACAATGAATATATCTCAAAAATAAATCATTGTGGATTTGAGCTACACTGCCAACACTCAAATCCCTAATTGTGGCTGACCACAGGAAAAATATTGAGAGTGTTGAACAGGTAGAGAATGTTGTCTTTAAACTAGGGTCCTGTCTGTTCTCTTTACTGGATGTTAAAGACCTGGGGCTCAAAACTCTCTTGGCTCAAAACAAAGAGCTTTGGACACCCACCAATTTCAGTAGAGGTGAATAGCAGATAAATCCAGCGGACTCACCTCATCTGGATGATTACAATGTGTAACTTAGCATCCTCCTTGCACTGTCAGCTGCCTCTTCACTCAGCCATTGAAGGCAGTGGAAATTTGCCAGTAAATTATAGAATCTTTATAGTGTGGAAGCAAGCCATTCAGCCCATAAAGTCCACACTGACCCTCCAAAGAGCCTACCATCTAGCTCTAACCCTATCCCTGTAACCTTGCATTTTCCTCCATGGCTAAACCACCTACCTGGCACACTATAGGCAATTTAGCACGGCCAATCCACGAATACACATCCTTGGACTGTGGAAAGAAACTGGAGCACCCAGACGAAACACACACAGACACAGAAATTGTTCATGCTGCTATTCCAGAAACTACTATTGGAATTCGTGTCAACAGATTTCCTGTAGGACTCTGAATCCTGTAAATGCTTACATAACTCTACAATTTTGAACTGTCAAGACTGAAAGGAAGCTTCTGATTTTTGTAGAGAATTGCAACCAGCCCTTGCAGTCCATTTGTAAAGTGGACTAATTGTCTGTGTGATGACAGATGGAATAGTGCCAAGTGAGTCCTGTAAACATTGAAGTGAACTGTCCTTGAGAGAATCTGTGGAAGCGTTCCTGTCTGCCATTTCAGAATCAACATTTGCCGAACTTCATCTGATATCTTGCTACTACATCATTATCAAAGACTTTCTTCTTGGCCTTATACATCTCTTTTGTTGTGCAGCTGATGTATCTCATGGGCTTATACATTTTTGGTATCTATAACACAAGATTTAGATGAGATGGTCCCACTGTCAGCCTATGGGAGGGGACCATGTTCCTGGATCAGTCAACTTTTGGAAATCCTGAATTCTAGGGTCCTCAAATGAATTCAGTTATTTGTGGTCCCTTCCTGTGAAAAATGTTTGTTTTTCACATTTCCTCCTCTTTCCCTCCCAGCTCCTTTCTGCTTGTTTGCATTGTCCCAAGCTATTACCTAGTGGCTGCATACAGATGGATGTTGAGGAATTTGGATAGAGGCAGGAATGGACCCTATGATCTGTCAGATTGCTCATCCAATCATTTGCTGTGTAAAGGCCCAATATCCGAGGGAGACAAAGTGTTCGCTCCAGGCTTGGGATTGGGTGAAATCACTGAGCAAAGATAGAAATGCTCAGACTATGACTCGGATATCACTTTACCCTCTTGAACTGGCAGCTTTCCAGTAACTTTGCTATCGCTTGTCACATGTCTATTCAAGCTTCTCTCTTTAACTTCCTTTCCACCACTGGCACTGAGTTTGCCATTGACTGGAGATGACCTATTCCATTGCAAGAAAGGAGTGTATAGAAAAAGGCTACTGGTTCATTCAAAATTGAGTGGCAAAAGCTTTGTGCAAGCATTCAATTTTGATCTAGTTTTCAGGATCAAACATCGTCTCACTGGATATTTGTTCCTTGCAATGCTTTCTGACCAGTTAAGCCACAGCAGCACTTTAACTCTTACACATAAAGTCCATTTTCCTTCCTGTAAGGGGCTGAGAAGAGTGATCAGTAGGATCCTTGCCTGTAACTCACCTGTAAGTCATTGCATGCTCACGCTAAATGAAAATGAGAATTAAGCAGTAGGCAGCTGGCAGAATACCCTGGGTAGGCACAACTTCCACCAGTATGCTTACGTTATCCACATTACATCGTCTGGGCCTGAAACTAACAAACAGCGATATCAGACCATCTCACGTCATAACTGGACTGTTACCTAGAAATCTTTCTTGGCAGTGAGGTTTTGTGACTTTGTCAGCATTAAGGACAATTGTATCCACACTCTGACTGCTTCAAGTTTCAGACTTCTCTAGTGGTCTCTTCACTTTCCCTCCTCCTTCGCTGGAACAAAGTAAGAGCTGCTCTTGGAGATTGAATATTATCCCCCCTGCAAAATCTTGCACTCCAATTTATATTAAAATTTCCTTGCCGATCCGATCTCTACTAAATCAATTTTTAAAGCCTTGTCTTCAAATCACTGCTTGGCCTCACCTCATTATTGCTTAAAAGAGTCTTCCATTTCATCTCACATTTACCCTTGATTGTCTACAAAGGATGAGCTTCGCCATGCAAAATTTCTGTTAAATCAGCTTTTCTATATCCAGGCTATTGTTTTTAGAGTCTTTAACTATGCAGAATATCATGGTAGAACCCAATCATATCCTTGATAGCATTTACAACAACACAATTTGGAAAATTAATGGGACTTGAGCTGACAGTTTCACTGGACCTGATAGCCTGAGGTCTTAAAGTAAGTGGCTGTGGAGATAGTTGTAATATTCCAAACTTCTCCAGATTCTGGAAAGGCCCCAATGGGTCGGAAAGCCACAAATGTAACATGACTATTCAAGAACAAAAGGAGGTATTCTACATTAACCATGTCCCATTTGCCAGCATTTGGTCCATATCCCTGTAAACGCTTCCTATTCATATACCCATCCAGATGCTTTTTAAATGTTGTAATTGTACTGGCCTCCTCCTCCACCTCTGGCATCCCATTCCACGCGCACACCATGCTCTGCGTGACAACATTGCCCTTTAGGTTCCTTTTAAATCTTTTTCCTCTCACCTTCAACCAATGCTCTCAAGTTTTGGACTCCCCTACCCTGGGGAAAAGACTTGGCAATTCACCCTATCCATGCCCCTCATGATTTCGTAACCTTCTATAAGGTCACCCCTTAGCCTTCAATACTCCAAGGAAAATAGGTCCAGCCTATTCAGCCTCTCCCTATAGCTCAAACCCTCCAACCCTGGCAACATCCTTGTAAATCTTTTCTGAATCCTTTCAAGTTTTGTAATATCTTTTCTATAGCAGGGAAACCAGAATTGAACGCAGTATTCCAAAAGCACCCGAACTAATAAGTACCCTAAGCAGCTGCAACATGACATCGCAACTCCTATACTCAAATGCACTGAACTTTGATCGTTTTTTTTTGTTGTTTAATTCTCATTTTAGTGCTTCAGTTGTTTAATCACTCTCCACTGAAATCCATTCTTTCTGCCACTGTCAAACTAGATTATAAAACTTTCCCGTCCCAGTTTGCCTATTCTTTCTGAAGATCTTATTATTAATTTAGCATCCAGTTATTAGCTTATTGTTATATCTCTGTAGCAACTACACAAGATCCTTATTCTAAATTTCTGTTCCTGGCATGTTTTTATTTCTTAAACTATGCACATTTGTATACAGATTTTATTATTTGCTTAATTGTCTCCAATCTGCCCAATGTTACGCAAATTTTTGCTGGTACCCTGTACAGGTAATTTAGGAATTTTAAAAATCTTTATTTTATTTTTAAAGCTACTTCTGTTTCTGAATTGCTGTTTATCACTCTTTGTACTCTGATCTTTGCTATCTTCAATTTATACCCGTATCATTAAGTTACTGTTAATACTGCCTGAACACACTCTTCAGTTTTTACAGGTTAAAGTCCTTTCCACTGCTTGCTTCCTTCTTTTCCCTGGGATTGTTGCCCCAGAGTGGATGGGATCCTTCAGATCCCTACTGATAATTGGGCGGCCTGTTAGCACTACTGCCTCACAGCGCCAGGGGCCTGGCTTCGATTCCAACCTCAGGCGACTGTCTGTATGGAGTTTGCACATTCTCCCCATGTCTGTGTGAGTTTCCTCTGGGAACCGGGAAATGGGTGGGAAAGTTATTTGAAATGAGAGAACTCAATGTTCGGGCTGTAGGGTGACGAGGTGGAAGATAAGGTGTTGTTCCTCAAACTTGTGATCTGATTTACTGTAACACTGGAGAAGGCTGAGGATGGACATGTCGGAGGGGGAGGGGGAGTGGGGGTGTGTCTTGGATCACAGTCTCTATCTAAGCAGTTCTTTGCCGATTCGGGTAAATATAATTAAGAGAAGGCTCGACCACAGCAATTTTCTTAAATATGAATGCTCATTAAGTAAGAAAATGGTTATAGTGGTAATAATAAATGATTACAGTGGTAATAATAAATGGAAGAGAAAAGAGAAAAAGCAACAAGTCTCACACCCTTCTGCCCATCGGGGACCCCTCGATTGATGGCTGGTCTGGAGGCTTAGGTTCATTCCTGGCCCCGTTCACGATTCCATCTGAGGCGAAGTTCTGCGATTAGGAACGAAGCTCTCTCTCTCTTACACAGCCAGCACAAAGAAAGCAGACACAGAAAGGCAAAAAACAGCTGCAGGGAAACAAGTTGTGGGTGTAGTCTTTGGACCGTGAAGGAATGTTAACAAGACTCATCTAAGGTCTTTTCTGATGAAGGGTCGAGGCCCGAAACGTCAGCCTCTCTGCTCCTATGATGCTGCTTGGCCTGCTGTGTTCATCCAGCCCTGCACCTTGTTGTCTCGGATTCTCCAGCATCTGCAGTTCCTACTATCTCTCATCTAAGGTCATGCATCTTGTCGAGTATCATCAACAATTTTAGCCATTCAGCCAATCCTATACATTCCACCCCGTTGATATTTGACAGCACTTGTTACAGTTGCCAATGCAGATGCAAATCAGCGACAGCCACACAAGAACATATAATAAAATTATGTAACCGGCATTAGAAGATTAAAACTACATTGAAAATAACTAGCATCAATACAAATAATACAACAATAGAGTGCATCATCAAATTAATGATCGCAGTGGTCTATGGGGACCTACCCTTAAATATATATATATATATAATACGACTCCTGATGTACAGTCAAAGCCGTAATGGAACCAGCAAGTTGTGCCGCCTGATTGACCAGAATATTGTCTACATTCTTTTTCAGCTGATCTATTTACATAATTTGCTCTAAAATTCAGCATATTCCAGATTCCGATTCCTTAATTTCTGTTTTGTTTTTATTCTGCGTTTCCGATCCACAGATCACCTCACTTAATAACACTAAAATAACATCACACATGGATTCAAAATTTCTCCAGCTCTCATCATTGCATCTGTCTTGAGGATACTTCTTCAATATGTTCCCCTCCTTGCCAATTTTATGAAGGATTGTATCATTGAGTAGTAACAAGCTCCAAATGCAGGTACCCCGTTTTGAGCTACAATATACATAGCAAACACTGGAGTACACGCATCATACAAACGCTCAAAACAGGGTATCTGTATGTCATCCATTGGGCCCTTTCACTCAGTCCATTATTACTCCTCTCAGAATCTATATTCTTTCATTTCTGCAACATTTTAACATAATCACAGAATCCCTACAGTGAGAAAACATGCCCTTTGGCCCAACACTGAACCCCAGAGGATCCCACCCAGATTCATCTCCTATAACCCACCCAATCTACACATCCCTGAACACTATGGGTGATTTAGCATGGCCAGTCCACTTAGCCTGCACATCTTTGGACTGTGGGAGGAAACTGGAGCACCTGGAGGAAATCCATGCAGACGCTGGGAGAATGTGCAAACTCTACACAGACAGTTGCCCGAGAGTGAAATTGAACCAGGGTCCCTGGTGCTGTGAGGCAGCAGTGCTAACCACTGAGCCACCCCTTTTTTTCAATACCATTAAGGGGCCTAATATCACAGAATCCCTACGGTGTGGAAACAGGCCCTTCGGCCCAACAGCCAATCACACTTCTTAGTTTGATTGTAATTCCTTTTACATTCCTTTCACTAATACTACTTTAATTGTTTTAAAGTCAGTTTCTCAATGGATTTTGTGTCAGTGTCTTATTGTTTAAGCTATGTTTTTGTGCTCCTCCAAGCCACACTAACCCTTTCATCAAGCAAGTGTACATGTCTGAGACCCGTTCTTCAGCAATTTCTTTTACTGTCTCATGTTTGTTACCTCCAAGGTAATATTCACACATATTTGCACACTTCCATTGGTATCCTAAGACCATGTCACGCGTTCTTGACTCCCATATGATCTTATCAAATGATCTATGAGGTTTTACTTATTTCTCCACGTATGGTCCCAATGCCTCAGGTAGTGGCTTGATCACCAATTCAGTCTTTCTTAAAAGATAAGACAAGGACACAGACATCACCAAGAGAAAGCTATCAGTTTTGTGTTCTAAACTAAACCTCCTTTTCACTATTGCAACATTTTAACCCGAACTGCTGTTCAACCCATTATTGTAACTTTTTTGTCTTCTGCCACCAGTCTCCACCCTTAATTACTTCATCTCATCCAATTCTGCAAATTAGCTATTACAACCATGTCTAATTCCAGAGATCTGTAGAGATTTGTAGCTCATGGAACATTGTCTTGTAATATTTTAAAACAGAAGTCAAACATTTCTGTTTGATTCAGGCATGACATGCTTTGTTCTCTAAGATGACCCAAATTTTTTAAAGTTACTTGAAGACTCATTCTAGATATTTGATAAATCTCTGTACAAATTTGCCCAAATTCAATATTCTGTTTATTCCCTTAAAGTCACTAACCATTTTTATGAATTGCAAACACTGAGACTATGTTCATGCACTTTATCATTTCCCAGAATCCCTTTAGATTTTCAGCCAAGTATTCCATTTAAATGGTTTAGAATACCAGGGCAGAGATAGTAGGAACTGCAGATGCTGGAGAATCTGAGATAACAAGGTGTAGAGCTGGATGAATACAGCAGGCCAAGCAGCATCAGAGGAGCAG
>NC_063351.1:12389624-12434473 GCF_021869965.1 Rhincodon typus
TTCATCCAGCTCTACACCTTGTTATCCTAGAATACCAGGGCATGTGAGTCTTAACAGTTTATGTCATAATATACTTAAGTATACCCAGGCTCAATGGTTTTGAGATTCTTGACACTCACAACAATTGATATTTCCACAGTTGTACCCCAGTACTGAAATGTGTTATTGATGAATGGCTTGATGGGTTGAGGGTGCCTCATCCATCACTATGTTGCAACATTGAAATTCTGCAAACGGGTTCAGCCTTCAGTGTCTTCAATTTCTAAAAAAAACAAATTACATCCATTCCATGTCAAGCAGAATGGGTTCATTAGTATTAAGCTAGTTTGGATTCAATGAAGGGAATGGGGTGTAAACTCCTGCATGTAATTATGTCATCTGTCTCTCCTCCTCCTTGAAGGAAGGAAAAGCCCATCTCTTTATTAAATTTGCCTTTCCTAAACTCCTTGCACACAGGGAGTTACATTTTCAACATTCTGATTTCCCTATCACTTGCACATTAACATGAGTCGATCTTATCATCGGGAATTAAAGATTCACTTGTGTTAAAGCAGTATTTGGAAATTCACTCTGGCCAGAAAATGAAATTCCAAATCTGGTAATTTCTGGGATTAAAATTTTACCCAAGTCCAAACACTAGGCAGAGCTAATTCCAAAAAGTAAATGTCTACCAAGCTTTACAAATCAAATTTTTGAATCAACATTTCGCAGATTTTGCTTTACACAAGCACTGATGGTTTCTTAAAAGGGCATTATATTAACCATACATGCTCCACACAGATACAGACACACAACACACTTTCAAATCACCATACATTCCCAAAATGCAAACTAAAACTTTAAAGTGTCTCCAGATCTTGAGCTCCAGGGAACAAAAAGACAGAAATTGTATAAGACGACATTTAGCAACCAACAGACAAAGGAGCATTTTAACCAGACCACAAAAGGTTAACACTTCTTCAGTATTTTTGAAAGTATTCTGAATGACATTTTAAAGTCATTGCTTGATTATTTCCAACATTGCTCGTTACGAAATGTATGGACTTGAGCAGCTTGATGTTGGTACAGAACATAGCCTTCCATTGATTTGCACTGGATTTCTCAGAATGGAGACCTTTCTTAAGTGAGCTGCACTGGTGCCAGATTGAGTCACTTTTAATAGTGCATTTCGTGCCTCTTCTGCATTCGCAACAGATTTGGTAGTGAACATCTCAATTTTTGGAAAATCTGGAGGGGTAGTAGGAGGAAGAGGAGGAGCACAAGATGCAGTGGCTAGTTGTCCTGTTTGAGAATATTCCTTTACATCCCTGTTGCTCTTTTGATACTGTAGTAGTTGTCTGTTTCAGTTTTGTAATTCCACTGTGTGCTCCAATTGATGCCAAAAGTGCAGAGTGTTCATTCTCTGGTGCAATAAATGAATTTTTTTTTAAGGTTGCCATTTATCACTCTATCAGAAATCTATCTAAGCCATCTTTGTTTTGTCCTGATTGGAAAACTTCCATTAGAGAACCGTGTGAGCAGTTCCATACAGTCTTCTGAATGATGGGTTTGAATTCCTTGACAGGTCCAAACACGTTGGTATTGGGTTTCATATTGAAGCAATCTGTGTGAAAGGAAGGTGAAGGTTCTGACTGCGTCACAAATACTGTTTCAGTAACTGGAGAAGATACAGTAGATATTGTAGGGAGGTTTGAGGCACATAGCAGTAACATGACTTTTAACAGAATCTGAAAATAAAGGTGAAATTGGATTGATTGCAAAGGTCACAGATGCTTTAACTGACTGATCACATGGAGTGCTGAAAATCACAACATCTTGCATAAAAGATGAATGCATTTTACTTTGTGGAATCTGCCTATTTGTAGTGGGACATTGCTTGTCAGTCGGAAAGCATACGCATCTTTAATGAATGAATTTTGATTTGGAACAGCTTTAGCTTTCTTATCTATTATTATGGTTTCAACTTTTTCTGTGTTGGAGTGGAGTGCAAACCCTGTCTTCTGTTGGAATTTCCTTTCCTCCCTCCACATCTAATTTGATCTCTCTTATTTCCTTACGCTTTGGAGAGCAGTGCATTCTCCGCATATTGTACATGGCACCCGTAAGTATTCCATCTATCTTACTCCTCTCTATTCCTGCTTTCAGAAACACTGCAAACATTTCCCTTCTGGTTATCTTTTGTTTCACCTTTGAACCCATCCCACCTCCAACTTGTTGTCCCTGTTTGTCACTTGCTCGTGTGGGCCTCACTCTTCACTTACCAGCATCCACATCTTCTAACTGCCCTAACAGCAAACATACCTGTCCCACTGCCTGTCCCAGGGCTGGCCCTAATAGGGCTAAGAAGGCATCTCTCATCCAGTCCAGACACTTCACATTAGCCAGCTCCTCATTACAGCAGTGAAAGCTTCCTGGTCTGCACCCTGAAACTGTGGAGAATATATATCCACTTGCATAGCCAAATCCCTCAAACATTTTATACCTCCTGGTATGCTGTCCCATTTTTCGACATCACCTTCCCATTATATTAAGGAAGGGTACTTGTTTCCTGCTGTAGTGTCAGTGCATTCCACAATGATCCAGTTTGCCCTATGTTTCTAAAGACACTATTCACATGTGGATCAACACTAAGTGCTCCCAGATTCCCTCGCTCTGTGGCACTGAGCGTAATATGGGTGGCACCCTGGCCCCATGACCGTGTCAACAAAGAGGCCAAGGGTTCTCCTGACTTCATTGGATAAACATATGGATGATAATGGAATAGTTTAGGTTCGATGGGCTTCAGATTGGTTTCACAGGTCGGCGCAACATCGAGGGCCGAAGGGCCTGTACTGCGCTGTAATGTTCTATGTTCTATATTCTATGTTCTGCTTAAAGCATGACCCCAAATCCTGCAACTCAGACATAGTGTAATCTGTCACTTTTCCCGAATTCTGTGGGTTCTGTCCTCCTACCTGTTTTTCCTTATTTGTTATTAGGAATCGTGCTATTAGTTCCTTCCCTGAGGGTAGCTCTGGAGGTGGAGCATCCTCTTCCCCATCCGTCCATTCAGACTCTGAATCAGATGAATACCAAATGTCTCCATCCCAATGGTGGGGATCCCATTGTATGGTTAATAAGGTGCACCCTTTACCTGCGTCAATGTTCCAATTGTGCCGTTTTGCTCTCTTTTTCTGTGGTACTGTCGTCAAATGGCATACCATCTGGTTCTATTTCTCCTCTGCCTTTTCACCTCTTCCCTGTGCTGTCTGAACTGCTTGTGTTAGAATAACATTATGCTGTTCTACCACCGTCAATGCAGCCTCAAGATGCCTGTTTTTGGCCTGGCACTCTTCCAACTCCCTACATGTAGAATGCAAAACTGTTAACAATATCCATCCCATTTGTGGTACACTGTCCTTGCTTTTGGGGAAGCCTGCCTCCTGCAAGCATTTGTCTATGGCAGCCTGTATGAATAACCCTCATTTCTCTCCTTTTCCGGTTGTAGCTATCTCCCATTCTTGCGGGAATCCTAATTGTGTCAACAAGTTAGCTATGGACCAGAATCTGGAGTCTGCCGCATTTCATCCTGGAATACGGAAGGTCTCCGGAGCATCCGGTTGCCTTTCCCTTCTCTTAACTATTTTCCTGAATCCCATCCCTCGTCGTTGAAAATGTCTTGGATCACAACGTGCATCCAAGCGGTTCTTTCCAGATTGGAGTAAAGAAAATTAAGAGAAAACTCGACTACAGCAATTTGCTTGAATATGAATGTTTATTAAGTAAAAATAAATGTCTACAGTGGTAATAATAAATGATAGAGAAAAGAGAAAAAGCAACAAGTCTCACACCCTTCTGCCCACTGGGGACTCCTCGATCGATGGCGGGTCTGGAGGCTTAGGTTCATTCCTGGCACCGTTCACGATTCCAATCCAAGGCAATGTCCTGCGATTAAGGTCATGCAGCTTGTCGAGTATCATCAACAATTTTAGCCACTCAGCCCGCCCTATACATTCTATCTTTTTATGCAGCTGTCGAATATCATCATTAACTTTTAGCCCTTCGGCCCATCCTACATGGGGGAGCGGGGATCCACAAGCCTAACTACCCCACCCGACCCATCGTCTCCACATGCTCTTGCCCCACCAAACTCATCTCTTCCAATTTCGATTCCATTCTCTTCCCCTTCGTCCAGGCACTCCTCCCCTATATCCAGGACATAAACCACCTCCTCCATCTCTTCAGAAAATTCCAGTTCCCTGGCCCCTAGTGCAATCTCTATACACATTCATACCCCACAGGATGGCCAACAAGCCCTCAGTTTCTTTCCTCTCCAACAGACCCATCCAGTCCCCTCCCCCACCAATACCCTCCTTCGTCTTGCTGAACTAGTCGTCACCTTCAATAACTTTTCCTTCAATTTTTCCCACTTTCTCCAAATCCAGTAGGTGGCCATGGGCATTCGCATGGGCCCCAGCTACGCCTGCCTGTTTGTAGGTTATTTCGAACAGTCCCTCTTCAGTACGCACACCAGTACTGTTCCCCAACTCTTCCACCGTGACCATAATAATTCATCAGTGCTGCATCCTGCACCCAGGCTGAACTGGAGCAGTTCATCAACTTCGCTAACAACTTTCACCCCGCCCTCAAATTCACTTGTTCCATCTCATACACCTCGCTCCCCTTTCTTGACCTCTCTGTTTCCATTTTTGGCGACAGTTTACGGACCGACATTTACTATAAACCCACGGACTCCCATAGCTACCTAGACTACACCTCATCCCACCCTGTATCCTGCAAAAACTCCATCCCATTTTTCCAATTCACCCATCTCCGACGTATCTGCTCTGACGAGGAGACGTGCCACTCCCAAGCATCCCAGATATCCTCCTATTTCAGAAAACGTTCTTCTCCCCTCCTCTGACATGCAGATAGCCCGCCATCGTGCTTCCACCATTCCCCGCTCCACAGCTCTAAACCATCTCAAACATAATAAAGTTAGGCTCCCCCTTGTCCTCACTTTCCACCCCAACAGCGTCCGCATCTGATGTATCATCCTTAACCACTTCCACCAACTCCAATTAGACCCCACCACCCAGAACATCTCCCACTCCCCAACTCTCTCTGCCCGCCTTCTGCAAGGACCATTCCCTTCGCCACTCCTTAGTTTGCACCACTCTCCCCACCAACCGCTCCAACCCACTCGGTACCTTCCCCTGTAACTGTAAAAGATGCAACACTTGCCCATACACCACCTTCCTCACCTTCATTCAGGGCCCTAAATAGTCCTTCCAGGTGAGACAGAGCTTCACCTGCATCACCTCCAACCTACTCTATTGCACCCAGTACTCCCAATGTGGTCTTCTCTGCATCGGTGAGACCAAACGTAGACTAGGTGACCGTTTCATTGAGTATCGTCGCTTGGCTTACAATGGCCAGTCTAACCTCCTGGCCACCGCCTATTTCAACTCTGACCCCCCCGCCAACCCCCTCCCCCCTCCACTCCCCCACTGACATGTCTGTCCTTGGCCTCCTCCAGTGTTGCAGTGAATCAGTGCAAATTTGAGGAACAACACCATAACTTCTGCCTGGGTACCCTACAGCCCGGAGGACTTAACATTGAGTTCTCCAATTTCCAATAACTTTCCCGCCCATCCCGTGGCTCCCTTTCCAGCCCCACCTCCTCCCTTCCACTCCACCTACCGACCCTCCCTTCCAGCTACCAACTGGATTCATCCCTCCCATTGACCAACCAGCTCGTATCTACTACCAGTGTCCATCTATCACCACCATTCTGCTACCCTCCCCCCAACCCTCTCTTTATCTGCAGCCACCCCCACACCCACATCCAGTCCTGAAGAAAGGCAATACCAGAAACGTTGACTACTGCTTTCCTCCAGATGCTGCCTGGCTTGCTGTGTTCTTCCAGCCTCCTGTTTGTCTCCCTTGGATTCCAGCATCTATAGTGCTTTTTGTCTCTGTCATAAGAAGGTGGGGAGTTTGTAGATAGCTGGTAACAGAATTCCAAGTACCTGTGAGCCATGTTTACTGATGTGATTTCACCAACGACTGAGTTAGGAGGTAAGTGAAGATGATCAATGTGAAGATGGAGAAATCATAGCCTAGAACATTCATGTGGACAATTTCTCAAAAAATTGAACAATTTCAAAGGTGTGTTGTGAGAGAGGGTGCAGTCCTGCACTAACATGAATACATTAAAACTTATTTGGGTTATCACATGGTGATTCACACCTCATAACTGATTACAAAGCTTTTCAAGGGAGTTTCATGCACCTGTTCCTATTACACTGTAAACTGCCCAAAAGCTAATGATGAGGAAGATATATCACATGAATTATGAGCCATCACAAGTTGTTTTGTGATCTTTGGCACTAATGCTTAGCTATGCCATGAGTTTCGTGAATATTTTTAAATTTGCAAATTAATTCCAATTAAAATCATCAGCAGAAAATTGGGGCTTCAAATCCTCAGTGGTAAATACCTTTGTCTGGATTGCTGGAAGCTTGGGGTGGCATGGTGGCTCAGTGGTTAGCACCAGGGGCGCATGTTTGATTCCACCCTCGGGCGACTGTCTGTGTGAGTTTCCTCCAGGTGCTCTGGTTTCCTTCAGCCTCCAAAGATGTGCAGGTTAGGATGGATTGGCCATGCTAAATTGCTCATATTGTCCAGGGATGTGCAGGCTAGGTGGATTAGCCATAGGAAATGTAGGGTCACAGGGATAGGGTTGGGAGGAGGGGGTGTGGTGTGTGGGATGCTCTTCAGAGTGTTGGTATGGACTCAATGGGCCCAATGGTCTGCTTCCACACCGTAGGGATTAGATGATGATTCTCCTTGATGCTGACTTGCTTACCAAAATTAATCTTTTGCGTAAAGTTTGAGTCTGCAGTGCACTTTCATGGTGTCAAAGGATTCTCGACATGGGCACAGTGAAGGCTCCAGTTAGGGAGGATTGATATCAAACCCATTTCCTGGGAGAGGTTTATCTGGGATCACCATACTAGGACAAATCAAATAAAAGGTGGTCTCCTTCAAAATCAAGTATATGTCAGAGACAAACAAAAAGAAAATGCAGGGACAGAAGATACTGTGTCTGCACCTCACCCATAACACAATGATATGGTGTATCCTGCCATATTTGCAGCAGAGCCTTGAGGCACAGCTTGGTTTTAGCTGTCACCTATATACCTGCTACAACCCTATCACAGTCCAAACGATAGACATGGTCATTCTCACTTCAAAGGACTAACAAATAAAAATAACTTTTCAAAGAGAAAATTCATATTCCTTCAATGTGAATCATAGTGTAATAGAGATCTACAGCACAGAAAAAAACTTTACTGCGCATTGAATTTGTGCTTGTCAAAAGCAACCACCTAATTATTCCAATCCCATTTTCCAACACTTGGCCTATGGCCTTGCATGCTTTGGTATTGTAAATAAACAACAAGAATAACATAATTTGTTGAGTCCCATTCATACATGTGCAAAATTATTGATTGCTTCTATTTAAGTTTACATCTGTAATATTTAAATTAATTTCCCACTTTTTGTTTCTTTTCCATTAAGATTCTCTCTTAATCCAATCAATGATTTCTTCTACTTATCTTTCTGAATGCGATTTGGCTCCAATTTACTTTATTTCTTTCCCCGTCATTTCCCTATTTTTATCTCAATCCTGATGCATATTGATTAAGGTAATAGACTGTTAATCTACCATTCATCAAGATTACAGATGCCCTGTTGCTTTCACTGTCATAGGCCCACAGGATTGTAAGGCTGCACTCTCATTGGAAAGAGATGACTGGTGGTTGGTTTAACCTGAGGATCACCACGCCTCAGGCAATGGAAAAAGTTGAGAAGAAGAGTCCTTCATGGTAGCATCAGGTCTTCCTCAAAGGGCTGAAAGATATTGGAAGATATCTGAAGGAAAACATCCATTGATGCTTGGCCTGCTGTGTTCATCCAGCTCTACACCTTGTTACCATTGATGCTTGTATTCTGGATTAGTACCTGAACTCACTCATCTTTACTTGTTCGTTTGGATTATTAAAATAGGGGTAGAGAGTGTAGTAGTTATATGTTAGTAATTCATGTTTCTTTTCTGCTATTGGTTAAAAACAATCTGTTGCAATAAACAGAGATAACCAGGTGCAGAGCTGGATGCACACAGCAAGCCAAGCAGCATCAGAGGAGCAGGAAAGCTGACGTTTCGGGCCTAGACCTTTCTTCAGAATATTTTCCTCTGATGCTGCTTGACCTGCTGTGTTCATCCAGCTCTGCACCTTGTTATCTCAGATTCTCCAGCATCTGCAGTTCCTACTATCTCTGTTGCAATAAATAGCTGTTTTCTTGTCAAGTACATAAATTTGGTGAGCGGACCTGGGCTCATCAGTCAGGTAAATTGGGAGCTTATTTCAGAACCCTCTTCCCCTCTCCCATTTCTGATGAAGGGTCTAGGCCCGAAACGTCAGCCTTCCTGCTCCTATGATGCTGCTTGGCCTGCTGTGTTCATCCAGCTCTACACCTTGTTATCTCAAATTGGGAGCTTTGAATGGTTTGATTAAATCTTTTCACATTTGTGATAACTCTGGGAATAGTACCATTATCCCAGTGAGTCGTAATAAAAACAGTTTTAAAAATGATCAATTATCAGCTATGTTTTTTTCAGTTTTCAGTTGAAGCTTCTTAGAATGGCCTCTGCTTCAGTTTTTGTAGTTATGATTTGTCACTACCTGCCATGAGCAGTATGATGGTTGGTCACTACTGTGTCCTTACAGTCACTTCTTTTTAATAACAGCCGTTAGGAATGATCATTTAGGAATTCCTGATAGACACAACTTAAGCACCCTTTGGCAAACATAATGAAATCTGATAAACTTACACTCATCATATCTTTTCTAGATAGGGACTTTTCCTCTTAGAACAATGTGGATCTAATGCGCTTCTGATAAAGATATAAATCCTTCACTCTGATTTTCTGCCCACCACATGCAGTCAGCATGTTGCATTGTGCGTACTTTTCAAAGTGTCACATGGCACATCCTAACGACAACATTGCTCTTGAGTGGCATGTTGGTTGCCTCTGCCACACATTATCAATTGGCACACAACCACCCACCTGTGCTGCTCAAGATTGCTGATAATGTCTATTATCATTCTATGTTGGTAAGTCCATTAAACATTATTCATTCCTGATAGGCCCTGTAATTTCTGTTAATCCCTATTTAGTTCGCCAAGTTTCTTGGGCAAATTCTTTCCTCCTCTTAGCAATAACCTTAATGAAAGGTTTCTCTGTGACATTCTGTCTAAAGTAGAGCACCCAAAACCCTATAACTGGCACCTCTCAAACTGATGTTAAGGTCAATGGCTAATGGTGATGGCCAATGGCCAATGGCCAATACAAGTACCTGCCATTTAAATTGTGTCCAGACTATACTAGAATTAAAGCATCCGCTAAATCCCGTCAATAAAGTCCAACTTGGCAGGTGAAGCTAGGACAAGAGGGCATAGCCTCAAGATTAGAGGGAGCAGATTTAGGACTGAATTGAGAAGGAACTTCTACACCCAGAGGGTTGTTAGTCTATGGAATTCCTTGCCCAGTGGAGTAGTTGATGCTACTTCAGTAAACGTTTTTAAAGATAAGGTAGTTTTTTTTGAACAATAAAGGAATTAAGGGATACGGTGAGAACGCGGGTAAGTGGATCTGAGTCCACGAAAAGATCAGCCATGATCTTATCGAATGGCGGAGCAGGCCCGAAGGGCCGGACAGCCTACTCCTGCTCCTAGTTCTTATATTCTTATGTTCTAATATGTTATGACTATGAGGAACCACTTGATCTTTAAGGCACTTTCACTCTTCAAATACCACACCAATACAATTATATGAAAATTATATACAGTTTTATTAACTTAAAATAAAAGGTATAAAATTCTATTGAAAATATATTATTCCAAGGCAAGAAAAACAATATAAAGTGGCATTTTTCATAACAGAAGTAACCTTTAAAGTGCAGTGCATAATCTATACATTTTACAAAATCGTGTTGGTCTGGTACAAATCACTGGGCAGCAGAGTCCAAGTCTTTCTCAAACAAAGTCCAAACTTTCCACAGCAAATAAATAATAGTCTTTTCTTTCCTTCCTTCTTGGCAAAAAGGAGGGCAGGAGCAAATCACCGACTCTTGCTGCGTAGTGTACTGTAAGTGCCCAAGAGTTTGTCCCAGTGAGTAAAGTAAGGCGCATAGTTGGTTTTGAACTTCATGTGGTGGAGGTCGTGGTGAGGAGCACCCCCGTACAGTCCGAAAGGCACCAGCCTGTGCGTGGACCAAGGCAGATCGTAGCCCGAGTGGTCCTCCACCGAGAGCCAGATGTTGCAGATGAAGAACAGCAGCTGGGTGAAGGGGTGGCAGTGCAGAATGACCGGGTTGATCGCGGCGAAGAAGCCCAGCGACAGGGTCTCCCAAGCTCCCGAGTGCTCGGTGGTCAGGGCGAAGGTGGCTGTGTACTTGTGGTGGACCTTATGGAAAGTGCGGTACAACCAGGGCACTCGGTGGTGCAGCAGGTGCCAGACGAAGTACTGGAAGTCGAAGAGCAGCAGGCAGGCGGTGACGTCCAGCAGGAGGCGGTGCAGCTCGGGCGCTGAGGGCGGCAGCTGGACCGGGCGCCAGTACCAATGGGCCACCGACAGCGGGAAGATGTAGACCAGGTGGTTGTACAGGGTCTGAGCCACGCAGCTAGCCATCATCCCCAGGCTCGGGTTGTTCTGAGCCTGGATCTTGTACTTCCTCAGGAAGGGGAGCCTGGTCGCCAAGAGGTCCAGGACGATGTAAGGTAGGCAGAAAGTCAAGTAGACCCCCAAGGAGAAGGCGACTGGGAAGAAAGGAGACTTGATCCATTGCTGCTTGGCCCGCACCGCGTCCCAGACGGGCTGCAGGAGAAGGGCAGCCTCCAGCGGCATAGCTCCCATATGGGTAACATTGTATCCAGCAGCACTACTCATTGCCGCTCAGCGATATGCGTGTAGGTTTGCTACACGCTGTTTTATTGCTGCCTTATGTACCCGAACACAAAGGGGCGTCACAACCTTCTCTTCGACAGTTTCCTCTCGAAACCTTGATCCCAGTCCAACTATTCTCTACACTCAGGTAGAGAAAAAAAAAACACAATAAAGTCTCTGCATTGCACTGATCGTTAGCAGAGATCTGTGCAAGCAACTTTGCCCAGCGTGACTGTTTTTAGTTTTTAACTGTTCTGGCGATAGAGCCGATTCGGTTTCCCTTTCCCTACGTACGCAATGGGTTATCCCATTCGGAAAGGCGCAGTTCCGGTCTTCCCCAGGCTTCAATTGGTATCAGTGAGGGTTCAGCCGAGGGTTCGGAGTGTCCCCTGCAACCTTCCCTATAACACCCCCCCCCCCCTCAAAATAACTTCACTACCTGTCAACACCTCAACTCAATGCTTAAAGTACAGTCAAGGATTTGCCAATTTGACATGCGACCGGCTTTAAACTTTCAAACGAAGGATGGTGTTTTATTTTAAGTTTCATTGCTCCATCTGTTTAGGCTTGAAATGGGAAACTGCTTTCACCCTTCCTGATTGTCCTAGATATCATAGCATTCAGAACTGGGTTGCAGGGGAATCTGTAATAAACTGTCCCCTTTATAATCTCAAATTCCCCATGGTGCCTTGGCTAACATTTCTGTACAAGTGTGCCTCTTATGTATGGACTTGATGCTTTTATTCGTGATTGAGGACTGGCTTTTTTATGTGCGGACTTGCTTAGTGTGTTTTTGTTTAATGTATGGGCTTGCTGCTTTTAATGTGAGTCCTTGCTTTTTTTTTAATGTGAGAACTTTTTTCTACGCGTTCCCTTGCCTGCTTACCGAAAGGTTACATTAAAAAAATCGCATGCAAAGTATTGGGCATACGAAATTTATTCATTAAAAGAGAAAGTCAAGTGTGTTTTGTCCCAGAACACGTTGTGGCACTCTGGTATTTCACTGAGAGATTAAAAAAAAACTCAAAGCATTTCCAGTCATTGGAACCTTACCAAGGTGTTCACTCATGTTTCTGTGAAGCTTACCTCTTTGAATAGCATCCTGTAGGGAGCCTGTGGCCACTGCTTCTCTACTGGATGGTACCACTTTTTGATGTCTCTCGCTGTGAAAGGGAGATTGGTCAACATGTAATCTTATTTGATAATTGTCATTACTGCTTGGCAACGAGCAAGAGAAGGAAATAAATTAAAACCTCAGAAAGGGATTTTTTAAAAAAAGTGAATCTATGTCAGAGGAAACCTCAAAGACAATAAGTGAATGGAACAATTTTATCTCACTATTCCTCCATTGTGTACAGCTCAAAATTCTGAAACCAATATATAGCAACACAATGGTAGTATCTTCAGCCTATACAGCTCTTAAAAATATCACCTTATCAGGAGAGTGGTAAATTAATCGCTTCTTGTACGTTGTATGTAACTCTGTGAAAGGCATTCCATTCCAGTGTGGTCCTCTCCCGAGAATATATTACGTTAAACGTCCCCATTTCTACATTTATAACTTCCTTTCCATTACCGCATGAACGCTGTAATCACTGCACAATCAAATATGGACGGCGTGTTTTTGAATGTTTTTAACTGTGACGAGCAACGTACTGCTTTTCACTTGACAATATCCAGAATATTCTGAATACCTCTGATAGTGAAGCGTGATTCTATTTGACGAAAGCATTATGTTAGCTCAGTAGCCCTCTGGTGGTACATTGGTATTGCTAGTATTTGAATTCCATAAATATCTGGAATTAACAATCTAATGATGACCATGAGTCCATTGTCGATTGTCAGAAAAACCCATTTGGTTCACTAATGTCCTTTAGGGAAGGAAACTGCTATCCTTAACTGGTCTGGCCTACATGTGACTCCAGACCCACAGCAATGTGGTTGACTCTGAACTGCCTGCTGGGCAATTAGGGATGGGCAATAAATGCTGCCTGGTCAGCGATGCCCTCATCCCGTGAATGAATAAAGAAAAAAATCCCTAGAATGAAGGTGTATGGGTCCCCCTATGTCATAACATCACTGAACAGGTTGTTGCTTTCTTTAAAAAAAAGTTATATTTAAACAGCTACCCCAGTTTGGGTTGATTTGTTTAAAGTTTCTGTGGACTTTTGTTGATTAAACTATGCTACAAACCCAGGTTTTTGAAAATTCCATCTGTCAGCTTTAAGAATGTTTGATTGCTCCTCCACCTTCAAGTTTTGGTTATTGCCTAAGGGGTTTATCTATTCATGTTGCTGAATTTCACAGAAGGTTTAAGAGAAATTAAGCTGATCATTCATTGCATAACACCACAAATGTCAGAAATCTGAAATATAAACAGAAGATCCTGAAAATGCTCAGTAGGTCTGGCAGGAGTCCAGTGAAAACAGATTTAATATTTCCATGTTGGGTAGGATAAACCAAAAACGCAGGGCTGTATTAAAGCAAGTGTGATCCAATGCCAAAAGGGATATGATGCAAGGTGACAAATAAATATAATACAAGTGAGGCAATAAATGATGTAACCAGAGAAGGTCTGAATGTGAAAAAAACGGGTAGCTCAAAAATATCATTAGGGAAGTTAGTCTGAGATTGATATGTCTGGAAGGCTTAAAGTGCATAATGCTTCATTTAAAAAGTGTAGGGACAGAGAAGTCAGAATGAGAGTCGAATGCTTTACAGCAATTTGGACTCAACGTTGAGTTCAACCATTTCAGAGCACAGCCTCTGTTCCTTTGCAATTATAATAGAGTCATCAACCTGAAACATTAACTCTGTGTCCCTTTCCATAGATGGCCAAGGTAATTTGCACAAATTTAGCCTTTTCTGCTTTTATTACACTCAGCAAGGTGTGAAATATTTTTAGGATCACTGCTTTTTGGAGAAATAATTTAGAGATATTCCTAGTTTTCATATGACTGAAAAAAACCTGATGATGGGAATGAAGGGGAAAAGGTGGGTGGGAGTGGATGATGCTCCAGATAAATTATCTAGACACAAATGATCATTTTCATTTTTCTTTTGCCTGTATATTTCCACACTTAAGAAAAAAGGTAGAAATCCTGTTTCTGAAGAAGGGTTACTGGAACCGAAACATTTACTCTGTTTTCTCTCCACAGATGCTGCCAGACCTGCTGAGTTTTTTCCAGCAATTCGTGTTTTTGTTCTAGAAATCCTAGATGGTTGCTTAAAATAATCACTAAATTGTGATAAATAAAGGAGAAATTGTCATGCAATTTTATTGAAAACATTGACAAGATTTTTTCATTTAAAATAAATGCAGCCTTTGTGCAAGCACATTTAATTATGTAAGGAAAATTAAATATGAACTCTGCCCATTTACATTGTACTCAGCAAATACAAAATCAACGTGCTTTTCTCTGTCAACATAAAAAGTAAGTAGCAAATGCTGTTAGTTGAGGTAATTTATTCAGATACAATAGTGGGGAATTTCAGCACTACATGTTTCGATTCACTTTCATGAATCATCAAACCTTTTAAGTCTGAAATTAATGTAAAAAGGAAATTGAAACTGACAAATGTGGAACAATCACATTCAACTTCAAAATCATGAAGGCTTTATACAAAGAGCAAATAGGAAAAAAAAAGTGTTCCTGTGGCAGAAGGATTGAGAACCAGAGGACTCTAATTTCAGCTAAATAGAAAAGAACCAAAGGTGACAAGAAGAAAAAAGTTATTTTTTAAACAGTGTCATTTGGATCTGGGATGCATTATCTGAAAAGATGCTGGAGGGAGGTTTGTTCAGGCTTTCAAAAGGGAATTGAATAACTAACTCAGGAGAGGAAAAAAAAAACAAATTGCAGGGTGAGGGAGAAAAACAAGGGATTGGGACTAACTGAATTGTTCTTCCAGAGAGTTGGCTTGGGTATGAAGGGTTGAATGGTCTACTCCCATCCTATAGCTATTCTGTGATACTATAATTCTATGAGCTATTCAAAACTGGATGTCAGGATAAAGCTAGCAACTGCAGGCCAATCAGTTTAACTGAGAATGGTACAAAAGCTTTTAAAGATGACAATCCAAAACAAATTAACAATCACTTGGACAAATATAGATTAAATAATTAAGGAAAACCAGTGTGGGTGTGTTAAAGGAAAACAATGCTGAACTAATTTAAGTAAGTTTTTAATGAGGTAGGAGATAAGTTTTATGACGGTAATGTGATTGACACGATGTATATTGATTGTTGAAATAAGTTTGATAAAGTGTTACATGTCAGGCTTGTCAGAAAGGTTAAAACCCATGGTATAAAGGGACAGTAACAGCATGGATGTAAAGCTGGCTGAATAACATCACATCGTAAAATAGAGGTAAATTATTGTTTTTCAGATTGGAGATAAATATGCAGGGGTTGGTATTAGGACCACCACTTTCTTTGATCTATATTATTGACATAAACATGGGTGTTTTGTGGAAGATTCAATTTGATTGAAAAATAATAAATGTAATTCCTTTATTCAAAAAGTGAGAGAGAAAGAAAGCAGGAAACTATTGGGCAGTTAGCTTAACATCAGTTGTCGGGAAGATGTTGCAAATGATCACTAAAGACATTACAGCAGGGCACTTAGAAAAAATTCAGGTAATCAGGCAGTGTCAACATGGTTTTGTGAAAGGGAAATCATGTTTAGCCAATTCTTTGGGGTTCTTTGAGGAAAGAACTTATGCAGTGGATAAAGGGGAACTGAGGGGTGTACTGTACTTAGATTTCCAGCAGGCAATAGATAATATACCATATCAACAGTTATTATGGAAAGTAAAAGCTTATGGTATAGATGTTATCATGTTAGCATTGACAGGAGGTTGACTAACTAACAGAGAAAAACAGACAGCAGACATAAATGGGCCATTTTCTAGTTAGCAAGATGTAATGAGTGATATACCTCAGGGATTAGGCATAGAGTCATAGAGATATACAGCATGGAAATAGACCCTTCGGTTTAACTCATCCATACCGAACAGATATCCTAAATAAATCTAGTCCCATTTGCCAGCATTTGGCCCAAATCCCATCAAACCGTTCCGATTCATATACCCTTGCAGATGCCTTTTAAATGATGTAATTGTACCAGCCTCCACCACTTCCTCTGTCAGTTCATTTCATACATGCACTACACTCTGCATAAAAAAGTTACCCCTTAGATCCCTTCTAAATCTTTCTCCTCTCACTTTAAACCTATGGCCTCTAGCTTTGGACTCCCCTACCATGGATTATTCACTCTAACCATGCCCCTCATGATGTTATAAACCTCTATAAGATCACCCCTCAGCTTCCAGAGAAAATAACCCCAGCCTATTCAGCCTCTCCCTATAGTGCAAACCCTCCAACCCTGGCAACGTCCTTGTAAATCTTTTTTGAACCCTTTCAAGTTTAACAACATTGTTTCCATAGCACGTAGACCAGAATTGAACGCAGTAATCCATAAGTGGCCTAACCGTTAGTGTTGAGGCTTCAACATGTTACGATTTATATAAACTACTTGGATGAAGGGACCAAAAGCATAGCTGCTAGTATTGCTGATGTGGTAAAGGTAGATTGTAAAGTAAATTATGGAGGGGACATTAGGAGGCTACAAATGGATGTAGATCAGTTAAATGAGTGGACAAGGATCTGGTAAATGGAGTATAAAGTGGGAAAATATGAAGTTGTCAACTTTAGATAGAAGAATAAAAAAGAAGCATGTGTTATCGAAATGGTGAGAGGTTTTAGAGTTCTGAGATGCAGAGAGATCTGGGTGTCCTGGTGCAAGAATTGGAAAATGTTAGTAGGAAAACCAAATTAATGTTATCATTGATTGTGAGTGGAATTGAATACAAAAATGTGGAGAACAACCTTCAGAACCATTCAGTTCTGAAGAAAGGGCCTGAAATGTTAACTTTTTCTCTCCACAGATGCTCCCAGACCTGCTGAGTTTCTGTAGTTTTGTTAGAAAGTATGGAAATTATGCTTCAGTTGTACAGGGCATAGGTCAGATCACAACTGGAGTCCTGTATATAGTGTGGGTGTGGGAGACAGCTCAGAAAAGGTTCACTAGACTATTCCCTCGAATGGACAGGTTATCTTATGAGAAAAAGTTGGACAGGCTTGGACCTGCTGGAATTTAGAAGAAGCACTTTGACTGAAACAAAATAAAATCCTGAAGCATCTTGATAAAATATACATAAAAAAGGAGTTCCTTCTAGAGAATTAGGGGTTACTGTTTAAAAACAAAGAGCCACTCCAATTAAAATAGAGATGAGGAACTTTTTCTCTTAAAGAAAGGTCATGAGGAGTAGGTGGGAATCTGGAGATCAGATATGATCTTATTGAATAAGGGAGCAGGCTTGAGGGATCTAGAGGCCTACTCCTGCTATTCATAGTTAAAATTTCAGTTATGTTTTCTAAATGGAAAGTTGGTGCTTTCCACTTTTCGAAAGGCTGGGTAAGTTTTCCCTTTCAGGTTCCACTGACCTTACCAACAGAAACCAAATCAATGAAGAGTTCTCTGCAGTCGTGTTCATTTAATGCCTCTCAAGTAGATTAACCTAGTCAAGCAACAGGAAAGCTCAATAAACCAGCTCCATAGGGTGAGAACAATGGAAAGTAAAGCTGCAGAGTGTAATTCACCTATTGTGGTGCAGTGTTAGTGTACCTACTGAGCCAGGAGGCCTCGGTTCAAGTCCTACCTGCTACAGAGGTGTGCAATAGCATCTCTAAGCAAGTTGATTAAACTATCAACACATACGCAGGGGATGGGCTAAATTTTAATGTGGACACCGAACAATCACTGAATTATCTCCAGCCAGCTAGCTAGTTGGCCACCAGCTCATTCAGGATGCCAGAGGTTTCGGAGCCTTGGCAGTGCCACCCGGAAAAGTGAGTTGGGGGACGCCAAAGAATCAAGGGTAGCTTAAAAAGAAGTGGATGTAGATGGGTAAATACAGATTAAAATTTTGAGGGCCAAGGATGGAGGGGAAAACCCTCCTGGGGAGTATATCTCGGACTTCGCCTCCTGCTTGCTGAGCCCCTGGTCTGCTGAGGGAGGTCAACTCCATGTAAAAGGTCCCCTTTCCATGAGGCAGGAGGATGTCCTGGTGTCAGGAAACAATCGTGGCCCTGGAAAATGCAAATCTTCTGCCCATGTCTATGAAGCAGATCTGTTTTACTGCCAACTGCTGAAGACCCTGCCACTGTCTTACAGGTATACCCACCTCTGTTCCTACAGGATGGTAAGACTCAGTTCCTTTATCACATTGACCAAATTTCAGCAGGAATCCTGATTAACGATAGTGTAACTTTAACATAACCGCAGGGGAGCAGGAGTCCTTTTGTGGCACAGTGGCAGTTTCCCTATCACTGGACTGGGAAACCTGGCTTCAAGTCTTGCCTGCTGCAGGGATGTGTGATAGCAATTCTGAACAGGTTGATTTAAACAAAAATAGCTGGACTTTGCATTAGATCCTGACATCCTTTTTTGTCTTTATGTTACTTAATCCTATTTGAACTGGTTGAACTTTGTCAGCTAACACTGTAGAGCTGTTTGTCTGTCCTCTTGATGAGTTCCATTATCCATATGGGCCATACTTGCATTCTGTGTTCTCTTCTAATGGTCCATATTGAGTTTAATTTGGCGTTGATTATCTCACACACATTCCCTGTAAGCTTACCTTTCAAACTATAAGATGCATATCTGAGTCATTGTCCAGTTCACTGCCACATACGAATTAAACTACCTTGTTTTGAGACAGCAGATGGAGGCTATTCATGTTTATTAGTGACAAAACAGTAAAAACAAGGGAAATGTTTCATTTATGTGATGCCCTTCACTATGACAAGATGTTGCTAGACAGCGTAGTCACTGCAAGGAATGAGAGAGGCATTTTGCACAGAGTCACGAATTGCAACCAGCAATAGGATAAAGACCTGATATCTGATTTCTGATGCTGACCCAAGAAATGAATGTTGGTCAGGACTCTGGGGATAATTTTCCTGCTCTGCATTGTACAGTAAAGAGGATAAGTCGCATGAAAAGATCTTGCTTAACATCACATCCAAAGAATGCGCCTCTGACAGTGCAGTACTTCCTCAGTACTGCACTGGTGTGTCAACCTTAATGTTTGTGCTCAGATCTTGCAAAGAAACTCGAATTTGCTGTGTTCATCCAGCCCTGCACCTTGTTGTCTCGGATTCTCCAGCATCTGCAGTTCCTACTATCTCTGGTAGTCTTTCTGCTCCTATGATGCTGCTTGGCCTGCTGTGTTCATCCAGCCCGGCACTTTGTTGTCTTGAATACACAACATTCTGACTCAGAGGTGAGGGTGTTACACACTGAATCACCACAGATAAGCAGGGACTGTCTGGGGTATCTGACTCATTCTCTATTGCAAATTAGTTCCCCTTAATAGCAACAATGACTTGTATTTAGATTGTTTCTTTTATGCCTTGGGGGATATATAGGAGTGTGATAAAACAAATTTTTGACACTAATGAGGCATTAGGGCAGATGGTGAAAATCTTGGCAAAAGAGCTAGCCTTTAAGAAGCATTTTAAAAGAATAAAGTAAGATAGAGACACAGAGATTTGAGTAGTGAATTACTGAGCTTAGGATCTAGGAAGCTAAAGCATAGCTGCCAATGATGCAGCAATTAAAATTAATGATGCTCAAGGGTTTGAAATTAGATGATATTAGATATTTTGGATGGTTATATCTAAGAGGAGGTCATAGTAAAAGTGAGGGGCAAGCCTACAAGGAGGCATTCAAGACAGGGATGAATATTTTAAATCAAGTTGTTGCTTCTAGTTGGCATATGAGTGATGTGTGAATGGAAATTGGTCGTGAGTAAAAGTTCAAGGTCAGAGTTTTGGATAACCTCATGTTTTTTTCAGGGTAGAATGTGGGGGACCTGGCAGACGTGCTTGACAGTAGTCTAGTCTTGAAGTCATGAAGCATGAATAAGGGTTTTAACCACATATAAGCGGAGATGCGCTGAAGTCAGGCAACAATGCAGAGGTGGAAATATGTGGTCTTGGCGACCATATGAGGATCTGGTTGGAAGCTCAGCTTGGGGTTACATGTGACATTTCAGATTGTGAACAACCTGATCAGACTCAGGACAATTGCCATGGAGAAAGCTGAACTTTCCTTTGCTACTTTCCCTTAAAACAGTGTTTAATTTGCTTTATCTCAATTATACCTCTTCAGAAATGTGTGTAAGTCTCATCAGGTAAGCTCTGACACAGTGGGTGAAATATCCTCCTGTGCTGTATCATTCTATGATCTAACACTACAAAATCCATGCATATTTTACTACTGTAAATGGTCTACTATTTTATTTCTACCTCTGTATTAATTTCCCTTGCTCCAGTACCTCAGGTTAAAACCTTATCCTTGTCTTTAAATCTCTCTCTGATCTTGCCTGTGCTGCATCTGGTATCACCTCCAGTCCTACCTCTCAATGGAACTCTGCATTCCTCTAACCCTGACCTCTTGTACATTCTCCCTTCCTCTTTATTGTCTTAGTCACTTGAGGACACCAACTCGGTTGAATTCTCATCCTGGGTCCTTCTATTTCTTCACTAATCTTTTCAGTTTCAAAAGCCTTCACACATCCCATCTATTTGGTCTACTTTTGTTCTTCTCTATTCTCCTCGCACTTTCAGTTTGGTCAGTTTTGAACAGCATCTTATGACAGTATATAAAGCATCTTAGGGTGCTAGTTACGTGAGAAGTGCAATGTGAATTTAAGTTATCATTGCTGATTATTAATTCCAATTATTTTCATTAAGATTAGGATTATGGATCTGTTGTTGCTTTTCTTCAGTAGGAGAAATATGTTTGTAACTTCCAACCAGTTGGAATCTCCCCACTGTTTACTCACTTCCTCAAAATGATTGTCAGGGCTCTACAAGAACAAGCATCTCTACATTTCACCCATCCTTACGAATTCCTTTGCAGAAGGAAAGCATCAGGAAAAAACAAACCTTGTAAAATAATGTACTGGTCATACCAGAATTTGATTTTGAAATATACAAGACAAATCAGACCAGATGATGTCAATTAAAAGTATAACTGTTGTTTTCCTTTGATGTATAATTATTTGTATAATTATCAAATTGACAGTGCTAATGTACAACTTTGTATAACTATTTGGTGTAGGTTTTTTTCATCTTTGGAAACAGGGAATTTTGTGGAATGTTTTGCGGAAAGTATATTAATATACTTTTAAGTGACATTGTCATGACATCATTACTGTAATATAACATGTCACCTAATGGGAGAAAGATCTCATAATCCATTTTAATTCAGATTATATAAGGAAGGATCCTCCTTAATAATACCCCAGATATTTGGGGTTGGCGGTGGGGATGGGCAGGGGAGTGGTGTGGTGTTGGAGGTGGATGGTGGTGTACCAGCTTCTGTGCAGTTATTTCACAGCATAGCTCTATCTTTCCCCATTAGAAATTTCATTACAAGGTAATGGGGTAGCTGCAATTGCGTTAGCACTCATATGAACATGATGGATTTTCATGTTTCCCTTTATCAGGAGCTGTCTGGAGGCAGACAGCTTGTCTCCAGTCCTTGTTCAGCATTAGGTTTAATGTCTATTCATTACAAGGGATTCAGAAGCTTCTGGAAACATAGACATGTGATCAACCTCAGACATTTTATGAATTCAGCAAGACTGCCCATTTTTAAAAGAAATAGTTCAAACACAACAACATACAGATGAAAGATCTCTCAACATTGACCTTCTCTCTCTTTTGAATACAATGAACCTGTTCTGCTTTTTGATGGTTTTTCTATTTTTACCTTAAAATCCATATAATTACAGATGAATGCTAAAAGCTACAACATGGACTTAAAAAGTTCGTACAAATTTCTATTGCTTTAGCTGATGTATCAACACACCTGGCCAAATTGCTATCACTGTTAAAATAGCAAATAGTGAAATTTCATTTGACAGCATTATCAACCATAAGCACATGTTGGCCACAGGTTTTAACCAATCTGTTCAACCATGAGCAACACACTCCTAAGGTGGATCTGACTAGAACCCAGACTTTCCGGCTCAGAGCTCAAATCACTGCCACGGCACTAAAAACCCTGAACGCATATTTCCAGAATATTATCCCGGGTATTTGAATTACTAACCCAGTGACATTATCACATAGGCACCATCTTTCCTTGATATATGAAATGATGCTCCAAGCCACCTAAATAATTTTCCCTCAGTTTAAACATGGATTAGTTTGCAATCACAAAATGGTTACAAGAAACAAGGATTAATAATGAAAAAAAATCTAGACTTTAGTGCAAACTAAGACATAGAAACAGAGATTGGTTTATAAAAAGTCAACAATAAATTTCACATTTGATGGAAGGTGAAATTTACTATCATTACAGGATTGAGAAACTATTGTGTAAATTAAACACCCAAAATAAACAAGGTGGACCATTTGAAAAAGTGTTTCCAAAAGGCCCAAAAACAGCTTATTAGCTTCTGAAGAAGGGCCCCAACCCGAAACGTCAGCTTTCCTGCTCCTCTGATGCTGCCTGGCCTGCTGTGTTCCTCCAGCTCCACACTGTGTTAATTCTGACTCCAGCATTGGCAGTTCTTACTACCTCTGAGCTTATTAGGATTTTTCTCCTGGTAGCCAAAATCAAGTCACTTGTCTGAAGCCAAATTTGAAACAATTTCTTTTGCCATCTGAACAGGTGACACTGGCTAGCTCTAAAGTGGCGTGGATTTTGGCATCAATAAAGCTATTTGTTTTCAGATGAAAGGTTTGTGAAAGACATCATCTATACACTTCTGAAGTTTTGCTCGAAAATTATAAATGAAGACTAAAAGCAGTGACATGCAAAGTGGTTTGAAATCTGCTGCTGAGCTACCAGGCAGTGGACTGTCCATGACATTACTTGAAGCCCAAGTCGTTTAGTGGAAACTGCAACAAAGAAACAGACATTAGGGGAAAAAAACAGCCAACAGTAAATGTCACATGTATTCCGTTGAAGAGTTGCTCATTGTACATTTCATCAGACTGGATAAGTTGGCTGACATCCATGACACTGCATAGTTCATTATTTAGATTCTGTTTATTGTGGAATCATTGAATCCCTACAGTGTGGAAACAGGCCATTCGGCCTAACAAGTCCACACCAACCCTCTGAAGAGCATCCCACCCAAACCCATCCCCCTACCCTTTCTTTGTAACCCTGCATTTCCCATGAAAGAAAACTTGGAGATTCAAATAACCTCTGGCAATTTTTGGGCTGGAAACCAAGCTCATGGTGTCAATTTTCTTGACATATTTTAATTTACAGAGTTGTTGAAAGAAGTGGAATCAGATTGTATCAAAGTTAACCACTTTTTGTTAACATGAAATGACTAAGATGCAATTACGATTTGATTCCTTCTTCCCTCCTATTCCAAACTTCCCATGTTGTGCATGGTTGAACACATTATTGCAGATGAAGTGTGAAAATGTGATTTTTGTTTTCGGCTAACCATCACGCCCACTTGAATGAACTCAACCTGAAGCTTCAGGGAAAAGGAAAGCTGACTTACAATTTAGGAAAGTATATGTGAGAGTTTCAGTCAAAACTGAAACTTTTTGTGGCACACACTAAGAGTCAGAATTTTATATATTTGCTAAACGTGTGACAGTATGCAGGTGATGCTGATTTTGAGTGACTGCACTGTGTAAACTGGTCAGAGATTATGCTCAGCATACCTGCCAAGCCATGTGCCATATTGTTATGTATTATCTCAAAAGTTTGGGCACCTTTCAGTTCATGCAGATCTTTTCACTTTCTCATCTAGTACTTTTGCCTGTCATAAGGGCTTCTTGGTGTGTTGTCCCTGGACGGGGGCTGTATCTAAAGAGATTTGCTTTTGTATCATAGCCAAACAAATCATCAGAGGAATCTGGCTTGATACTTTTGAATCAGCTTTTGAAAGAACATAGTTCACCATTTTGGTACAACAGACCTTTTCTCAGTGTATGACTCAATGTGGATCTTATGAATTAACTTTCTCTGCAGTAACTTGCACGAAGTTAAGTCTTGATCATAGATATTGGATGTGAATGTGGAGCTGCTGGAGTGGAAGCTGAGGAGGAAAGGAATCTAGCCATTCTCCTGGAAGGGTGGGGATGAGGTGAGAGCAGAAGTGTTGGAAATGGAGCAACAAGGAGGTTTATTAAGGAGCAGGTCTTAGACAGATCAAATGGTGTCCTACTGTGCCATAAATATGATGCTATGACCCAGATGAGCACCCTGTCAAACATGGGTCAGGGGAAATCTTCAGTTGAGGAAGAAGGAAGATGCATTAGAAACATTAGCTTTTTGTCGGTGCTGACTCGATGGGCCAAAGGGACTCTTCTGTACCGTATGATTCTATGATTCATTAGCGTGGGAGGTTGCATATTTGGAACGGTTGTGGCAAAGGTAAGAAACTGGAGCAATGGAATGAAATCCTTACAGGAAGTGGTCAAGTTCACAACAGGGGTCCATGGTGAATGTTTGTTGATAGCCTATCCACAGAAATAGAGACAGAAGTCAAGCAGGGAAGGAAGGAGTTGGAGACTGGCCATATGAAAGTGAGGAAAAGATGGAAATTGGAAGAAAGGTTGATAAAATTTTCCAGTTAAGACTGAAAACAGGAAACTGAACCAAAACAGTCATCGCCATACTGGAAAAAGAGGTGATGAGGGATCATGAACAGGACCGAAGAAAAAAGGAATGTTCAAAAAGACCACAAAAAAAAATGTCAGGCATGGTTAGGACCTGTGTGAGTACCCATACAACATCTTTAACTTGAAGGAAGTGAGTGGAGTTAAAGGGTGATTTGAGGCCATGCAGGGAAGGTTTAGTGGCGAATAGAAACTGCCTGGGCCACCATTTGAGGAGGAAGTGGAGAACCCTCAGACAGTAATGTACTCTTTCTCACATCACAGCAGTTGGGGATTGATTCAGAGAGAACATCTGTCCATGGTGGAGCAGAGGTCATTAGGGCCAGGAAGTTAGAAACTGTTAGTGACAGAGAGCATCATGGGTGGGAAGAAGTTGGATAAAGTGAGGGAAAAGGAGTAGTTGAATTAGGAAGAAATTAGTCCAGCTAATTTAATCTCACCTGACTTCCGGTATGTAAGAATAATTCTCTTTCATTTTGTTCCTTATTTCACGGACCTATCTAAAAACCAAAAGAGCTGCAGATGCTGTAAATCAGGAACAAAAACAAAATTGCTGAAAAATCCCAGCAGCATCTGTGAAGGAAAAAACAGAGTTAACGTTAGGGTCCGGTGACCCTGTCTCAGGACGCCTCAGTTCTGAGGAAGGGTCACCGGACCTGAAACGTTAACTCTGTTTTTTCCTTCACAGATGCCGCCACACCTGCTGGGCTTTTCCAGCAATTTTGTTTTTGTTCATGTACCTATCTCCTTGCTAATATTTCATGGTTCTGATGTAAGATCATGAACTGAAGTATTGCCTCTGCTTCTCTCTACAGAGATGCTACTTGACCCCCAGAGTTTTTCCAGCAGTTCCTGTTTTGATTTCTTTGCATGTTCGTGTTGTCCAACATGGAGGGTCTGGCACTTGTTTCTCCCAGGCTAATGCACTGTAACACCACCAGAAGCACATAACCAGGCATTGCATCCAATCTATGAATAGGTCAGTGGTCTGCATTGTACACTTGGTCATTCAATATAAAGTCTGTTTCATCAATCATGTGATTCCTCAGCTTACCTAGATATGAAGCAGAAAAGGCCAGAATCTTTCTGACCTGTGCACCTGGAGTTTGCCTTAGGGAGGTTTAATTCCTCAGCACTACCATTTTATTTTGCTTGTTCAATCTTACGACACCTTGATATAATCCTGCTATTTACTTTTGTCCTCAGTGTTTTGTAATGAACCTCAAATATTGCTCTTATCTTTCCCATTGAAAAGATCAGGCGGGTGGAACAAATTCTAGTTTGGGATTATGTTTGGCATGGACTGGTTGGTCCGAAGGGTCTGTTTACATGCTGTATGATTCTATGACTAAGATATGTGAGATGAATTTTATGGATACAAACTACTGAAGGGGAGTTTTGCCTGCTGCTTTGCTGTCTATGCATTTCTGCCTATTTATTCTTATTTTAATTGGTGTGCATTTATAAAGTTGCCCCTATATTCTAATCTTCAAAAAGCAAAGATTCATCAAGGCTGTATACAATTGCAGCAAGAAATCTTTATTCCTGTACTCAAGTGGCTGATCAGGTGTATCCTAGAACTTTGTGGGAAGCTAGGGAAGAGATTGCTGGATGCCTTGCTGAGATATTTGTATCATCAATGGGTGCCTGAAGACTGGAGGGTGGCCAATGTGAGCCATTATTTAATAAAGGCTGTAAGGAAAAGCCAAGGAGCTATAGGCCGGTGAGCCTTATGTCAGTGGTGGATAAGTTGTTGAAGGGGATTCTGAGGGGCTGGATTTACATGTAATTGGAAAGGCAAAGATCAATTAGGGATAGTCAGCATGGCTTTGTGCACGGGGAATTGTGTCTCACTAACTCGATTGAGCTCTTTGAATAAGTGATAAAGAAGATTGATGAAGGCAGAGCAGTAGTGTCTATATGGACTTCAGTAAACGTTTGACAAGGTTCTGCATGGTAGATTGGTTAGTAAGGTTAGATCACATGGGATCCAGGGGGAGCCAGCCAGTCAAATACAAAACTGTCTTGAAGGTAGGAGACAGATGGTGGTAGTGGACGGACGTTTTCTGCACTGGAGGCCTGCGACTTGTTGTGTGCCACAAGGATCAGTGCTGGGTCCAATGGTTTTCATCATTTATATAAATGACTTGGTTGTCAATAGAGGACGTATGATTAGTAAGTTTGTGGATGACACCAAAATAGGTGGTGGAGTGGACAGTAAAGAAGGTTATCTCAGACTACAACGGGACCTTGATCAGATGTGCCAATAGGCTGAAGAATGGTAGAAAGAGTTTAATTTAGGTAAATGTGAGGTGTTGTATTTTGGTAAGGCAAACCAGAGCAGGACTTGTACAGTAAATAGTAGGGCCCTGGGGAGTGTTGCCAGACAAAGAGGCCTAGGGATGCAGGTGCACAGTTCCTTGAAAGTAAAGTCGCAGGTGGACATGGTGGTGAAGAAGGCATTTGGCATGCTTGCCTTCATTGGTCATATAACATTGAGTATAGGAGTTGGGACATTAGTGAGGCCACTTTTAGAATACTGCATACAATTCTGGTCACCCTTATTTAGGAAGAATGTTGTTAAACTTGAGAGAGTGCAGAAAAGATTACAAGGATATTGCTGGCACTAAAGGGTTTGCACTATAGGGAGAAGCGGAATAGGCTGGGGCCTTTCTCCCCTGGAGCGTTGGAGGCTGAGCGGTGACCTTATAAAGATTTATAAAATCATGGGGGGCATGGATAAGGTGAATAGTCAAGGTCTTTTTCTGAGTGTGGGGCAATCCAAAATTAGAGGACATAAGTCATAAAATCATGGAGTCACAGATTTAAGATGAGAGTGGCAAGATTTAAAAGGGACCTATGGGGCAACTTTCTCATGCAGAGGGTGGTGCTAGAGGGAGTGGTGAAAGTGGGTACAATGACAACATTTAAAAGGCACCTGGATGGGAATATGAATAGGAAAAGTTTAGAGGGAAATGGGCCAGATGCTGGCAAATGGGACCAGCTCAGATTGGGATATCTGTTTGGTGCAGATAAATTGGACTGATGGGCCTGCTTCCAGGCTGTGTGCCTCTGCATCTCTATAAGTCCTCTTAAATAAATGCTTCCATACCATTTGCTATCTTACTGTTTGCTGCATCTGCATGCTAGCTTTTAGGAATTCATGGATAAGGACCTTACCTGGATCCTTTGGGCAATACTTCCCAGGCTATTTTCATTCAAGAAATACTTTGTCTTCCCATTTCTTTCCACCAAATTGGATAATTTCACACTTATGTTTATTTTATTCCATTTGCCATGTTCTAACCCATTCATATAATCCGTCCAATTATACTCAAAGCTTTCTTACATCCTCTTTACAACAAACATTCTCACCTGGTACATTTGGAAATATTACAATTGGTCCCCATCCAAATCATTTCTATAGATTGTGAACTGCTGTTGACCGAAAGCTGATCCTTGTAGTACTCCACTAATCACAGCCTCTCTTCTTGAGAATAATCCATTTAATCTAATTGATTGCTTTCTGTTTGTTAACCAATTCTTAATCCTCACCAGCATATTACTCCCCATCTCATGCACTCTATTTCTGTTTATTAACATCCTATGTGCGACATTATCATCCATCCACTCATTTTCCTTTATCAATACTACAGGTAACATCCTCAAAAACACCAATACATTTGTCAAACAATTCAAGTTTGTCAAGCATGTTTCCCTTTCATAAAGCCATGTTGGTTTTGTCACAGTTTTGCCATTTACCAGTTACCACATCCATTATAATTGATTTGAACACTTTCCCATTGTTGACATTAAACTAATGGGTATGCAATTTTCCATTCTTCCTCTTCCTCCATTGTTAAATAGAGGGGTTCAATTTGTTACTTTGCAATCTGCAGGTACCTTAACAGAATCTATGGATTTTTGGAAAATACCCAAATTCTCTATAGCATCTCCTTCAACTCTCTGGCAATTAGCACAGCTGGTCTAGGGGATTTACCAATCTTCAATCCACCAAACTTTTCAAGCACGAACTTTTTATGAATACTGACTTTTCTCAGTTCCTCATTTTAACAAGTCCCTTAAGATTACTTAGCATTAAGGAGACTTTCTGTGTCTTTCATGTTGACAAATACAAAGCAATGATTGGTTTCTTTGCCATTTCCCTGTTCCACACTATAAATTCTCCTGTCCCCGCTTGTAATGGGCCCACATTTGTTTGAGCTAATCTGTTCCTTTCTACACACCTAAGGAAGCTTTTACAGTCTGTGTTCATGTTTCTTGCTACATTGCATTCATTTTATCTTTCACTCAATCATAATTTGCTAATGTCTAAATTGCTCCACATTCCTAGTTGGTTCTTCAACATTCTACTGCAGAAACAAATCCAGTACATACCCTAGGAATTCAGCTTGCATTAGCATTAGAGTTGGTTAGGTTTGTCCAGACTACATGCCAATGGAAGTTGCCCAATATTACTGTGTTATCCACATCACATGCATCTCTAATTTCCAGACTTATGCAATGTCCAACATTACCACTACTGTTTGGTGACCTAAAAACAATTCCCACCAATGTTTGTTATCTTCTTGTTTTCAGCGGCAGCGGTGTGAGCCAGGGTGCAGACGGGAAGGTAAGGTTTTTGTTTCCTGTATAAAAACTTACCTCGTGCAGCACCGCGAGCCAGGGTACCGATGGGAAGGTAAGGTTTTTGTTTCCTGTATAAAAACTTAACTTGTGCAGCAGCAGCCTTCTTGTTTTCAACAGCGGGTGTGTAGAGAGAACGTGAGCCAGGAAGGAACTAATATATTCGGGCATTGGCTAAACCCGAAATACTACACATGTAGTGTCTCCCACCCATCCTCCTCCTCTAACTAAATAAAAGACTGTGTGGAGGGTCGGTAAGGTAAGGTTTTTTTTATTCTTCTGGAAATCTAGAGTAGGGGGAATGGAAGCTAAGGCAGTTGCATGCTCCTCTTGCAGGATGTGGGAGGTAAGGGTCACTGCTGGTGTCCCCTCTGACTTCACCTGTGAGAGGTGCACCCAACTCCAACTCCTCAAAAACCGCGTAAGGGAACTGGAGCTGGAGCTGGAGCTGGATGAACTCTGGATCATTCGGGAAGCTGAGGAGGTGATAGAGAGGAGTTATAAGGAGGTGGTCGCACCCAAGGTACAGGTAAAAGGTAGCTGGGTGACTGTCAGGAAGGGGAATGCAGACAGTGCAGGAAACCCCTGTGGCCGTTCCCCTCAATAATAAGTATACTGTTTTGGATACTGTTGGGGGGGGACCTACCAGGGGAAGGCCATAATGGACAGGTCTCTGGCACTGAGCCTGACCCTGACCCTGTGGCACAGAAGGGAAGGGGGGAGAATAGGAGAGCAATCGTATTGGGGGATTCGATAGTAAGAGGCACAGACAGGCGGTTCTTGTGGACGCGAACGAGATGAACGGATGGTATGTTGCCTCCCGGGTGCCAGGGTCTGTGATGTTTCAGATCGTGTCTTCAAGATCCTTAAGGGGGAGGGTGAGCAACCAGCAGTCATGGTATACATCGGTACCAATGACATTGGTAGAAAAAGGACTGAGAATGTGAAAAACGAGTACAGGGAGTTAGGTTGGAAGCTGAAGTCCAGGACAAACAGGGTAGTTATCTCTGGATTACTACCAGTGCCACGTGATAACGAGGTAAGAAATAGGGAGAGAGTGCAGCTAAACACGTGGATACAGGGCTGGTGTAGGAGGGAGGTCTTCCATTATGTGGATAATTGGAGCACATTCTGGGGAATGTGGGACCTGTACAGTAAGGATGGGTTGCACCTGAACTGGAAGGGCACAAATATCCTGGGAGGAAGGTTTGCTCGAGCTATATGGGATGGTTTAAACTAGATTGGCAGGGGGTGGGGAACCGGATTTGTAATTCAGAGGATGAAGTATTCAGCCTTCCAACAGACACAACAGGGAGTGAGGTTGTTAATAAAGAAATGCGGTCGATGGAGTGTAATTGTGGACACAGGAATGGTTTGAGGTGTGTATACTTCAATGCTAGAAGTATCAGAAATAAGGCGGATGAACTTACAGCATGGGTCAGTACTTGGAACTACGATGTTGTGGCCATTACAGAACTTGGGTAACTCAGGGACAGGAATGGTTGTTGGAAGTTCTGGGATTTAGATGCTTTAAAGAAATAGGGAGGGTGGAAAAAGAGGTGGGGGAGTGGCATTGCTAGTCAGAGTGAGTATAGCAGCTACTGAAAGGCAGTTCGAGAATGATATGTCTACAGAGTCAGTTTGGTTTGAGGTCCGGAACAAGAAAGGAGCAGTCACTTTCTTGGGGGTTTTTTACAGATCCCCTAATAGTTGCAGAGAAGTGGAGGAGCGGATTGGAAGGCAGATACTGGAAAGGTGCAGAAGTCACAGGGTTGTAGTCATGGGTGATTTAAACTTTCCAAATATTGATTGGAAACTTTTTAGTTGTAACAGTTTAGATGGAATGGATTTTGTCCAGTGCGTTCAGGAAGAATTCCTGACTCAGTACGTAGATAGATCAACACCAGGAGAGGCCACTTTGGATTTGGTGCTTGGCAATGAACTGGGCCAAGTGTTAGACCTGTTGGTAGGAGAGCATTTTGGCGGTAGCGATCATAACTCTGTTACTTCTACAATAGTCATGGAAAAGGATAGGTACGTACAGCAGGGTAAGGTTTATAATTGGGGAAGGGTAATTACAATTCTGTTAGGCAAGAACTGGGTAACATAAAATGGGAACAGATGCTGTCAGGGAAGAGCACTATTGAAATGTGGAGATTGTTTAAGGAATGCATACTGCGTGTGCTCGATATGTTTGTCCCTAGCAGGCAGGGAAGATGCGGTCGACTGAGGGAGACTTGGTTCTCAAGAGAGGTCAAACGACTGGTTAAGAGGAAGAAGGATGCTTATGTAAGGTTTAGGAAACAAGGAATGGAAAAGGCTCCAGAGGGATACAAGTTATCCAGGAAGGAGCTGAAGAAAGGGCTTAGGAGAGCTATAAGGGGGCATGAGAAAACCTTGGCAGATAGGATCAAGGAAAAGTCTAAGGCTTTTTACACGTACGTGAGGAATAAGAGAATAACCAGAGAAAGGGTAGGGCCGATCAAGGATTGTAAAGGGAATTTGTGCACGGAGCCTGAAGATATAGGAGAGGTCCTTAATGAATACTTTTCTTCGGTATTCACAACTGAGATGAACCTAGTTGTAGAGGAGGACAGTGTGAAACAGGCTGGTAGGCTAGAGGAGGTCGATGTTAGTAAGGAAGATGTACTAGGAATTTTAACGAACTTGAAGATAGATAAGTCCCCTGGGCCTGATGGGATTTATCCAAGGATTCTACGCGAAGCGAGGGAAGCGATCGCAGGGCCTCTGGCGATGATCTTTTCATCCTCACTGTCCACGGTTATAGTGCCAGAAGATTGGAGAGAGGCAAACCTCATTCCCTTGTTCAAAAAAGGGAATAGGGATAACACTGGAAATTACAGGCCAGTTAGTCTTATGTCAGTGGTGGGCAAATTATTGGAAAGGGCTCTGAGAGATAGGATTTATGATCACGTGGAAAGGCACAGTTTGATTTGTGATAGTCAGCATGGATTTATGAGGGGTAGATCATGCCTCACAAACCTTATTGAATTCTTTGAAGAGGTGACCCAACACGTGGATGAAGGTAGAGCAGTGGATGTGGTATACATGGATTTAAGTAAGGCGTTTGATAAGGTTCCCCATGGCAGGCTCATGCAGAATGTAAGGAGGCATGGGATAGGGGGAAATGTGGCAGATTGGATTCAGAATTGGCTGACCCTTAGAAGTCAAAGGGTGGTAGTGGACGGAAAATATTCAACACGGTGATCTGTTCTGGGTCCTCTTCTATTTGTGATTTTTGTAAACGATTTGGATTAAGGAGTGGAAGGGTGGATTACTAAGTTCACGAACGATACGAAGGTGGGTTGCGTTGTGGACAGTGCGGAGGGCTGTTCTAGGTTACAAAGAGACATTGATAGGATGCAGAGCTGGGCTGAGAAGTGGCAGATGGAGTTTAACACTGAAAAGTGTGAGGTGATTCATTTTGGAAGGACAAACTTGAAAGCAGAATATAGGGTTAACGGAAAGATTCTTGGCAGTGTGGAGGAGCAGAGGGATCTTGGGGTTCATATCTACAGTTCCCTGAAAGCTGCCACCCAGGTGGATAGAGTTGTTAAGAAGGTGTATGGTGTGTTAGCTTTTATTAATAGAGGGGTTGAGTTCAAGAGCCGTGAAGTTATGCTCCAGCTATACAAAAGCCTGGTTCGGCCATATCTGGAGTATTGTGTCCAGTTTTGTGTCGCCTCTTTACAGGAAAGAGGTGGAAGTGTTGGAAAAGGTGCAGAGGAGATTTACCAGGATGTTGCCTGGAATGGAAGGAAGGTCTTATGAGGAAAGGTTGAGAGAGCTAGGGCTTTTCTCTTTAGAATTAGAGGTGACTTGATAGAGGTGTACAAAATGATCAGAGGTATAGATAGAGTAGACAGCCAGAGACTTTTTCCTAGGGTGGAGGTAACTATTACGAGGGGGCATAGTTTTAAAGTGAGTGGAGGTAGATATAGGGAAGACATCAGAGGTAGGTTCTTTACTCAGAGAGTGGTCGGGACGTGGAATGCATTGCCAGAAAGGGTAGTGGAGTCGGCCTCATTAGGGGCATTTAAGCGGCTATTGGACAGGCATATGGATGATAGTGTAAGGTAGAGGTGGAGGTTAGATAGACCTTAGGATTAGGGTAAAAGTTCGGCACAACATTGTGGGCTGAAGGGCCTGTACTGTGCTGTACTATTCTATGTTCTATGTCCCTTGCAGTTTTTTATCTTCACTCAATTTGATCCTACATCTTGACCCTTTGATCTAAAGTCCTTTAAAGCTTGGAAAGCTAGCATGGATTTCTTAAGGAAACACTATGTCTAAGTAAGTTGGAGCTTTGATATAGTAATAATGTCATTGATGTGGTATATATGGACTTTCTGAAGCATTTGATACAATGCCACACAACAGATTTGTGAGCGAAATTGAAGCTCATGGAATAAAAAGGGCGATGCCAACAGGAATACAAAATAGGCTGATAGACAGGAAACAGAGTGAAATGATTAATGAATGTTTTTCAGACTGGGGGAAGGTTTGCAGCGGAGCTCCTTAGGGATTGCGTTGGGACTCCTGACTGTCCTCAAGAGTTAATGATCTAGATCCAGTGGTACAGGTCCAAATTTAAAAATCTGTGGAGAATATGACATTTTGTAGCATTGCAAGCTATGAGGGGAATAGTATAGAACTTCCAAAGGACACAGACAATTTGGAGTGTGTGGATAGATGGCAGAAGACGTTCAATATGGAGAGGTGTCAGATGTTCTATTCTGGGAGGAAGAACATCGACAATTATCCAAAAAAGGCTATTATTCTCAAGGAGGTGTGGGAGTAGATGGGTCTGGGTGTATATGTGAGTAAGTCATTTAAGAGTATGGTTAATAGTTTATGGTAAGATGGCGGTACGGTAAGGCTCCTGAACCCGGGTCTTGCTCGCTTTTCTTTTCATTCCTTTCCTTTCTCTCTGTTTTCTCGCTATTTTTTCTTTTATTTTACTTACCTCTTGTTGAAGAACTCAGTCACAGCGATAGCACATGAGCCCAGCAGTCGGTGAGCGAGCCTAGTGTGGATTCGAGTGAGTCCAGTTCAGAGACAGCTTCTGCACCGACCCATAGCTACTGCGGTGGAGACGGGTTTGGGCCCATTACTAGACCTGGCTGCATCAGTGAGGTGGGTCTAAAGCGGACTCATGGCAGAGATGGAGCTGAGTTTGGGCCAGTGCAGTACCCGGGAACATTGGTAGCATCTGCATTGGCGAGATCCAGCAATGACTCATACTGGTGGGTGTATCGGGGAGGTCAGACAGTGCTGAAAAATAGCGACTTTTGTTCCAGGGGTGGCAGCATGGTGAAGAGGACTTGGCCTATGGTGGAGCATTTAGAAAGAACCACTGTAAAGCTGAACACTATTTCTTTATTTCCTTTCCTCAGTTCTGACGAAGGGTCACCAGACCCGAAATGTTAATTCTGTTTTTCCTTCACAGATGCTGCCAGACCTGAGCTTTTCCAGCAACTTCTGTTTTTGTTCCTGATTTACAGCATCCGCAGTTCTTTCATTTTTTTCTTAATTTCTTTATTCATCTGCCTTTATATTCTATGTTTTGGTTTACTTTTCTATGTCTTAAGTTGGCGGTAGAGAATGCTGACATTATACAACACTATTGTCATATGTAACAAAATACACATGACAATAAATAAAATAAATCAAATCAAATAGAGTGTACAGCATCCTAGGTTTTATTAATAGAGGCATTGAGTACAAGACTGAGGTGGTTATATTGAACTTAAATGAGATGTTATTTCAGCCTCAGTTGAAGTATTGCATCCAGTTCTGGCTGCCACATTTTCACAAGGTTGTGAAAACATGGAATGAGTGCTGATGAGTTTTACTAGAATGGTTCAGGGATGAGGAACTTAAACTATGATGATAGTTGAAGAAACCCAAACTGCTCTCTTAAGAGAAGAGAAAGAGATCTAGTTGAAGTATTCAAAACCGTGAGTGGTGTAGTCTGAATAAATATGGAGCAGATGTTCCCACATGTGAAAGGATCAAAAATAAGATGGTGCGAATTGAAGGAAAGGCTGCACTCGCTAATACCCAGGAATATGCGCACTAACAGCAATATCTCACAAATGTTTCTAAACAAAGAGTAAGAAGTACCTAATAAATACCAAATAATGAAAAGCTTTTAATGAAAGGAGGACTGTATCAGATATGAGAAATAGAGTTAAACAAGGTCGAATTTTTATGTTAATTTTTAATGCTCGACTTAATATGCAGCTGACCATTATCATCAGATCATTGGTGTCAACAAACCTATGGCTAAGGAAAGTAGTAAAAGAGGCAAAAGAGATGTGAGGAATATGCTTTAATTCAGCAAGTGATAAGGATGTGGACTGTTCTCTTTGAGATCGTGATGAAGGCAGAGGCATTTAAAACGGAATTAGATGGTTATTTTTAAACGTGCAGATTTACAGAGAGAAGGAACAAGCATGGCACTTGAAGAGCTGATACAACATGATAGACTGAGTGGCCTTCCTCTGCACAGTAACGGTTCTATGATTCTGTGATGCTATGCAGATAGATGGTTTGGAAACATTGTAAATGTTAATTTGATTGCTATCTTTCGACAGAATGCAGTTATGTTTTTAAAAATACAATCATATAACTAGGCCATTAACTGTCGTTCGTGAAAGGAAATGCAACATGACATGTCACAGGATCTGAGATAGGCCTAAGTGCACGAAAACAATTTAAAATAAGGGCCAGCCCCAGCAACAACTTTGAGGCATGTACTTTTTTGATAAGATCACTGGCTCAAAATGCAAGGAAACTTATTTATTAATTCTTAAAGTTTCATACGAGAGGGAGTTTCCAAACCCTCATAGGGAACCTCTGATGAATTCATCAATTTGCATGTTTGCTTTCTGGAAAATGGGGAGTTTTCTTCTGTAAAATTAAAGAAAAACTGTCTGCAAGATTTATTTGAAGTGACTTCATGTGTTTAATTTGATTGAATCTTAAAATGATTATGCTTTTCAGCAGTTCTAGTGTGTGTTTTCTTGATTTTCCTCCAAGATGCATCCTTTGTGTCATTTGAACATCCTTTTCGTGGTTTTAAATGTGTCCTAATTAAATTATTTTTAACAGGTATTAATGATTGAGAACATTTCCAGCTAATGAGTTTTCAAAAGGGTTGACTGTGACAAAATGGTTATAGGTTAATAAAAATGCACCTCTGTTATTAAATAATGTATTTCTACTATAAGCATTAAAGTTCTCATCGTTATTTTAAAACTCCCCCATGACTTTACCCACTATCTGCAATTCACTTCTCCTAATTCTTGTGCTTTTAATAGCTTCACTGTAGAGTCGGAGCTCTGGAATTCCTTTCCTAAATCTCCCTACCTCTACAACTCTCACTCCTCTGGACAACTTCTTTGACCAGTTTTGGGTCCCATTGTCTCCTTATGTGGTTCAGTTTCAAGAATTGTTTGTTAATGTTCCTGAGAAACATCTATGTTTACTTACTATTTTAATTGTGCTTTTTAAAAAAAAGCTGAATAGTTTGTTTGTTATTATACACAAGTATCATAGCTAATCAATGTTCATTATAATCATAGAATCCCTACACTGTGGAAACAGGCCCTTGGACCCAAAAAGTCCACACCGACCCATCCCTGAACACTAGGGGCAATTTAGCATGGCCACTACACCTAACCCGCACATCTTTGGACTGTGGGAAGAAACTGGAGTACCTGGAGGAAACCTATGCAGACATGGGGAGAATGTGCAAACTCCACACTGACAGTCACCCAAGGGCAGAATCAAACCTGGGTCCCTGGCGCTGTGAGGCAGCAGTGCTAACCACTGAACCACTGTGCTGCCCCCGATTATAATTCTGATTATAATCTCTGTGTGAGTGGCGCTATGTATCTTAATTAGAAGTCATTATTGGTTTATGCACTGGCTGATGGTTCACAGTGCGCTGTTTGACAATGTGATTCATGGATGAGGAACATGTTTCAATCCTCATGTGCAAACTTAGTAAGGAGCTCATAGCTAATTAACTCTCATTCCTACCTTTCCTGTATTACAACAGCGACGATACGGTAAAAATGTTTCATCAGCTGTAAAGTATATTTAAATGCTCAATGGCCATATAACATTACAAGTGCACGTCTTCTTTTTCCCATTCTGTAGATGTGAAATCTGTGAATAGCCCTTGCATTGCTGCTTCACAGCTAATTCCACAGATCCCAAAGATTGCACCATTGTCTGTCCATTAGCACTTCTCCCTACCTTTATCCACTGTCCTTAAAATGTCCATGTTAGTTTGTTCAAAGAAGAGCAGGGTAGGTTTGGCCAATATTTGATTCTCAAACTACAACATTAAATGGAGGTGCCGGTGTTGAATTGGGGTGGACAAGGTCAGAAGTCACATGACACCAGGTTATAGTCCAACAGGTTTATTTGATATCACAAGCTTTCGGAGTGCAGCCCCTTTGTTAGGTGAAGGCACTTCACCTGACGAAGGAGCTGTGATGCGAAAGCTTGTGATTCCAAATAAACCTCTTGGGTTATAACCTGGTGTCGTGTGACTTCTGACTTCCTACAACATTTAGAACAGCCAAAGCATTATTGCATTGCTGCTGTGGGATCTTGTTTGCAAGATGATCAATTGCAAACACTAAAACTGTGACAGCATTTGAAATCACTGAATTGGTAGTAAAGTGTGGTGTAGTAAATTGAGATTATCAAAGGCTCAATATAATTGCAAGATCATTGCATTTTAAGAAAAAGAAAGGCAAAAGTTATTGCTCTGATTGTTCAGAAGTTAATGACTTGTTTTCATATAGCACCTTTATTGCAAAGAATATCCTAACATTCCTAACTAGTAGTAAGACAAACAAATACTGAGGCAGGAAGGGGTAGTGTGGGGTGATCAAGATATGAACACAAAATGGTCTTTGAGGACAGGGGTGGCACTAAAAATGTGATTACACTGGAGGCAGTGCAGAGGACATCCACTAGGAAATTGCCTGGGAAGGAGCATTTTAGCTGTGAAGAGAGGCTGGATAAACTCATGCTGTTTTCTTCAGAGCAGTGAATGTTGAGGGGAAATCTGACTGAGGTGTGTAAGACTATGAGGGGCATGGACAGGATGATAGGAAATAGCTGTTCCCCTGAGTTGAAATGTCAACAACAACGGTACATAATTTTAAGGTTAAAGGCAGAAAGGTTTAGAGGTGACTGAAGTACATCTGTTTTTCACTGTGAGTATGATGGGAATCTGGAAAGCTCTATCTGGGAAGATAGCACAGCCTTTAAAAGTATGCAGATAAGCAGTTGAAATGTCATAACATTCAAGACTATAGCCCACCTGCTGGAAAGTGGGACTAGAAGACAGTTATTGAAGAACCATAGATAAACTATACAGATTTATAGTATATTGTTGTCCGTGCAGACTCAATAAGCCAAAGGGCCTCTTCTGCACTGTATGATTCTATAATTCTATGATCAAGATTAAGCAGAATACTACTGTTTCTCAAAGATGAAATTTAATGCAATGAAAATTCCAAATTAAAATCCCAATGGACATAACCTTTCAATATGGAATTAATCTGCTGAAGTAGAACTTGTGGTAAAAACCTACAGCTTAGAAATCATTGGAAAGAGGAACAGATGGTTACGCATAACAGAACTGGGATAGGAAGGGAACGTGTAGGGAAAATACCAATATAATTCAACATTGTGGTTCAAGTGTGATAGTCATGGTTTAAATGGCTTTCCAAAATTTGAACAGTTTCTGTTTCTGATAGAATCATGGGACTGAGTTTGGGGAGGGGATGGGTTGGAGTTTATTGTGATGTTCTGTTATGATGTAGAGGAAAATCTTTAAATCTCTGGTAAGTGAGCATACATACTGACATACATACTGGCTGGCATTTGGAAGGAAGAAAGCAACTGAGAGTGATAGACTTTACTGGAGCTGAGATGATGCATGAAGTACCTACTAATGTTAATGTGTAAGGCAAATCTGGACACAATAGTTATGTTCACTTATTACACAGGATACTCGTGGATAATTTAGACTTCATTGGTTAGAAGAATCAAAAAGAATATTAAAGCATGAAACAAGGCAACCATAGACCATAACATTGAATTGTTTTATTCATTTGAGAAAACACATGCTATCAAAGCCAGTTGAGCATACGTCCTGTCTGTTGTGCTCTTGGTCTGTCCAGTTTATATGGGCGGGAAAATTGACTGATGGCACAGCATTTGACTTTCAATGTTTTTTGTTTTGATGATGAAGTTCCCCAGAGCAAATTCCTCCTGACTCTTAACTCAGGATCTGACCTGCTGATGGGACAAAATATATCCAGGGATGGTGAGGGCGGTGCCTGGGACATTGTCTGTAAGGTGTGATTCTGTGAGTGTAACTATGTCAGGCTGTTGCTTGACTAGTCTGTGAGACAGCTCTCCCAGTTTTGGCACTAACCCCCAGATGTTAGTGAGGAGGACTTTGCAGGGTCGACAGGGTTGTGTTTGCTGTTGTTGTTTCTGGTGTCTAGGTTGATGCCAGGTGTACGATCTGGTTTAATTCCTTTCTTGAGACTTTTCAGCAATTTTGATACAACTGAATGGCTTGCTAGGCAATTTCAGAGGGCATTTAAGAGTCAACTACATTGTTTTGGGCAGTAACGGGCTATGAATGGAATCGGGATTCTTACTGCCTTGGTAACATAAGCAACAAAGGTTGGTAACATCTTAAAAGGGGCCCCCTGTATCCCCAAGTGATCTAGGGGATGGACTTTTTTGAATATGAAAATTGGGAGTTATGGTCTGTGCAAACTTCAATTAATTCCAAGAGACATGGAAGTTTAAACATGCAGAAACCTTGATTTTTGTTTCTGTGAGTTGAAGGAGCAGAAGTGCTCCATTCAGAGCTATGAAAATAAATTGGTTTCTGCCTAGCAATTCCCCCACCTTGAATGAATATATCCCCCTCCTGCTAGTGACTAACTGGGCTTTTGGCAGCTCTAGCTCATCGTCCTTTGCCAAATCTGGTGAGTTGTGCTGAGCTGAATACTGCAGCTCACCTGGTAAACTGTAGCCAATGACCCACATTCCACTCCCCAACCCCCCCCATTACCATCACTGGGCATGTTTTGTCTAACCAGCAAGCAAGACCCACCAGAGCTAGAGGCACAGTGGTTATACTGTCAGGAGGGAGTTACTTTTGGAGTCCTCAACATTGACTATGGAGTCTCAGGTCAAACATAGGCAAGGAAACCTGTCAATTCCCTCCCTCAGCCGGCAAATTAGTACCACTCCATGTTGAATGCTATTGGAAGAAATACTGAGGGTGGCAAGGGCACAGAACATACTATAGAAGGATTTAAATGCCCATCACCAAAAGTGGCTCTATATCGCTATTACTGACTGTACTAGTTAAATCATTAAAGACATATCTGTCAGGGATAGCAGTGGTTGGTGAGAGAACCAACATGAGGGTAAACCACCTTGATCATATCCTCACCAACCTACCCATCGCTGATGCATTGGACCACGGTGGTATTGGTAAGATTGACCGATGCACAGTCCTTGAGAAGATGAAGTCTCACCCCCACACTGAGGCACTAGCACCATGGGGTACATTCATAACAGATCTAGCAACTCAAAACTAGACATCCATGTGACTCTGGGCTATCATCATCAGCAGAATAGTATTCAATAAGAATCTATAATCTCATGCTCCAGCATTGCTATCATAACCATCAAGCTGAAAGCTTCCTCCTGATTCAATAAATAATGCCAAGGAGTGCATGCCAAGGGCAGCAGCAGGTATCCGTCAAAGACAGATGCCAACTTAGTGAAGTTACAAAACAGGGCTGTGTACTAAACAACAGAAGAACATGTTCCATTATAAACTGAATAACAAATCAATCAAGGTTAGGCAGGCCTGCCACAATGTGTCATTAAATGATGGTGGGCATTTAAACAACAAGAGGGAATTCAATGAACTCAACTCGGAGTGCAGCATATTGTTCAGTATTGTCAAGTGGATGATCAATCTTGGCCTCCTCCTGAGGTGTCTACATTGGACTCACTCCATATGACGTAAGATGGTTGACAAAGCAAAGTCTAGAGGCCTGACAATACCTGGTTGCAATGTTGTAAACTAGCCTCACCCCAAGCCAAGCTGTTCCATGTGATTATGAGACTGGCCCCAATCTGATAGTGAGGAAATAATGCCCAGGTCTGTCCTGTCCACAAAAAGCAGGACAAATCCAATGTGGCCAATTTCTGACCCATCAGTCTATGGATAATCATTAGCAAAGTGACCAAAGGTGTTATCCACTGTGCCGTTCAGCAGTATTTACAATAACCTGCTCATTGATGCGCAGTTTGGATTCCGCTAGAGCGCTAGAGTCATTTACCTCCTGTACACCTTTGTTAAAAACATGGACAAAAGGGCTAAGTTCTAGAGATGAGGTGAGAGTGATTGCTTTTGGCATAAAGGCCTCATTTGGCTGAGTGTTGCATCAAGAATGCCTTGCAGAATTTGGAGAAATGGGATTTACGGGGAAAATTATCCACTGCTTGGATTCATTCTTAGCTTAAACGAAAACGTTTGTAGATGTTGTAGGTCAGTCATTTCCAGAATATATCAACAGGAGCTCCTCAGGGTAGATCAAACTGTTCAGACATGTTATGATACATCTCTGGAGCAGATGGAACTCGAACGTGGGCCTCCTGGCCCAGAGACAGGCAAACTTCCACAGCACCACAAGAACCCTAGTTCCTCATATTAAGTTTGTTTGGAAACACCATCTGAGGAGTAAGGATATGTAAATCAGTGTCTGAAATGAAACGGCTTTGGATCAAAGTAACCGTATCGCTTTACCAAGTGAAGTCAGTGCTGATCTGTGAAATGAAACCAAAGGACAGTGGATGCTGGAAATCTGAAACAAAAACAGAAATTGCTGGAGAAACTCAGCACGTCTGGCAGCGTCTGTGGTGAGAAATCAGAGATATAGAGTTATTGAGATACATAACACGGAAGCAGACACTTCGGTCAAACTTGTCCATGCTGACAAGATATCCTAAATAAATCTAGTCCCATTTGCTGGCATTCAGCCTGTATCCCTCTAAACCCTTCCTATTCATATATCCATCCAGATGCCTTTTAAATGTTGTAATTGTACCAGCCTTCACCACTTCCTCTGGCAGTTCATTTCATACATGCACCGCCCTCTGCATGAAAATGTTGCTCCTTAGGTCCCTTTTAAATATTTTTCCTCTCATCTTAAACCTATGCACTCTAGCTTTGGACTCCCCCACCCTGGGGAAAATATCTTGTCTATTTACCCTATCCATGCCCCTCCTAATTTTATAAACCTCTGTAATGTCGCACGTCAGCCTCCGATGCTCCACAGAAAATAACCCCAATCTATTCAGCCTCAAACCCTCCAATCCCGGCAACATCCTTGTAAATCTTTTCTGAATCCTTTCAAGTTTCACAACAAACTTTTTATCGCACGGAGACCAGAATTGAATGTAGTATTCCAACAGTGACCTAACCAATGCCCTGTACAGCCGCAATATGACCTCCCAACTCCTATACTCAACGCACTGACCAATAAAGACAAGTATACGAAACGCCTTTTTCACTATCCTGTCTACCTACAACTCCACTTTCAGGAAACTGTGAACCTGCACTCCCCATTAAGTGTATAACTCCTGCCCTAATTTACCTTTCCAAAATGCAGCACCTCAGGTTAATGTTTTTGGTCCAATGACCCTTCTTCAGAATGAATCTTTTCAACTTGCTTTCTGATATAATGCACAAGTCCTGCTGCACTGATTGCCTGCTGGTTTACAGTTCTCGAAAGATTCAATTCTCTAACTGCTTTCCGATACCATATTTTTAATCAACTGGTTCAGCGGTGTTACTGACACAGCTCTGGACCAAGTAGTACTTGAACCCAGGCCTCCTGGCTGAGAGGTACAGATGCTACCACTGTACAGCAAAAGCCTTTTTGTAAGGGTAGGGTCAAGACCCAACTATCTTCGGCTGTTTCATCTGTTATCTTTCTTCAATCCTAAGTTTGGAAGTGAGAGTGTTTGCAGATGATTGCGGCAGTTCTAAAGGAATCCATGGCCACATGCAATGAGACCTGGACAACATTGCAAGCTTGAGCTGATAAATAAATGTGTGGCACAAAAATGCCAGGAAGTTATCGTCTCCAATAAGGAAGATTCTAACTATCTACCCCTGACATTCAATGGCACAATGATCTCTGAATCCCCCACTACCAACATTCTTGGGGTGTTTTTAGGCCAGAAACTGAACTGAACCAACTGTACAACAAGACTACAAGAGTGGGTCAGAGGCTATGAATTCTGAAGTAAGTGACTCTCCTCCTGACTCCTTAAAGCATATCCACCATCTTTCCCAGTACAAATTGGGAGTGTGATGGAATACACTCCAGTTACCTGTGAAAGGGCTCAAGGTTCAGAAACAATTCAGTGACAAGCTGGTAGAAGTATGTTTCTATCCCTGTCTAGCTAATAACAAAGGGTTAAAAGGAATCAGAAGAATGTAGCTAGTACCTGATATAGAATAAGAAGTGATATAACAATGCAGGTAAAATGAGTTGTGATGCCCAAAATAATGAGGTAGTGTGTACATGGTCTCAATTGGGTGGCTGTCAATGCAAGCTAGTTGGTAGTGTGTTCAACATTATCAGTTACGGTGATGTCAATAAATTCTTAAGGTGTGTTTAGCATGGCTACAACTGGTCAATGAAATGTAATCAAAATAAACCAAAATAGGATTGGCCAACGATCATGAATTTCATGTTTGTAATCAAATCAGCGCAGTTTTGTCTCAGCCTGACTGAGGTGCATTCTTCCCTGAAAAGGCTTCAATAAAATTAGTGAAACTATGCATAAAGCCTCGAATGGTCTGTGAGAGAATTGGGGGGTGGCTGGAAGGGGTGTGTGAATTTTCTCCCACTTCACCTGGATGAGTGCGGCTCCAAGAACACTCAAGAAGTTTGATACAATCCAGAACAAACCAACTTTTTTAATTGGCACCTAATCCACCCTGTTCAACATTCATCGTTTCCTCCATCATCATCACCACCATCATTATCATCAACACCATCATTATCATCACCATCATCACCTTAACCATCATATGCATCACTGTCATCATCACCATCACCATCATCATCACCAACACCATCATCATCACCATAACCATCATCATCACCATAACCATCATCATCACCATAACCATCATCATCACCAACACCATCATCATCACCATAACCATCATCATCACCAGCACCATCATCACCACCATAACCATCATCATCATCACCATCATCATCACCAACACCATCATCATCACCATAACCATCATCATCACCAACACCATCACCATCATCATCATCACCAACACCATCATCA
>NC_063351.1:12434573-12454821 GCF_021869965.1 Rhincodon typus
CATCATCACCACCACCATCACCATCACCACCACCACCATCATCACCATCACCACTACCATCACCATCATCACCATCACCACCACCAGCATCATCACCATCACCACTACCATCACCATCATCACCATCACCACCACCAGCATCATCACCATCACCATCATCACCATCATCATCAGCACCATCATCACTATCACCGCCATCACTTTCACCATCACCACCAACATCACCATCAACGCCACCATCATCATCATCACCATCACCACCATCACCATCACCACCATCACCATCACCACCATCACCACCATTACCATAATCTCCATCACCATCACCATCACCATTACCACCACCATCACCATCACCATCATTACCATCACCACTACCATCACCATCATAATTACCATCATCATAATCACCATCATCATCACCACCACTATTACCATCATCATCACCATCACTGGTGGTCTCTCACAGGTGAGGATGACTCTCTTCCACCTTCAGGGTGAGTCCATAGGTGGCTGTACAGACCAATGTGGCTGCCACAGGCTCTGCTACAATTGGGGCAGATTGTAGTCACAGGAAGTGGTGGGCATTGGTATGACAGCACGCTCCTTTCACTCTTTTTGTCTGACCTTCCATTTTTTCCCGACAGCAAGTCTCAAAGTCCTCGATGTCTTTCCTGATGCTCCTCCTCCACTTTGAATGGTCTTGGGCCAGTGATTCCCAGGTGCCTGTGAGAACATCACAGTTTGCCTGTGGGGCCTTGAGGGTATCACTAAAATGCCTTCTCTGTCTGCCTGCCATTACGAAGCTGGGAGTAGAGCACTTGCTTGAGGAGTCTCGTGTCGGTCATGCAGACGACGTGCCCAGCCCATCGTAGTCAATCAAGGATGGTCAATGCCTCAGTGCTGGGGATGTTGACCATATGTTGGCCACCACCACGTCTGTGACAGCAATATGTACCATATATAAGATGCATTGCAACAACCTGCCAAACTGCCTTCAACAGCACCTTTCAAACTCATCTTCTATCATTAAATAGACATGGCCAGCAGATATAAAGGAACATCAACAAGTACAATTTTCAATCCACATATCAACGTGACTTGAAAATGTTTTATTGTTCCCTCACTGTTGCTGTGTCCAAATGTTAGAACTTCCTTCCAACAGTACTGTGTGTGGACCCACACTACGTACACTGAAGTGATTCCAGGTCAATTAGGGATGGGCACTGAATGCTGGGCACACCGTAATATTTACATGTTGTAATTAATAAGATAAGTAGTGGGCAGTGACACATTAAGAAGGGACTACCATCAGATGTCCCAAGTGTTGTCCTGATTCAGACCCAGGCAGTCATTACTGGGGGATGGTTGCACTGAAGAGTGTAACCTTCAGCCAAATAGATGGGATATGGAAAGGTGAAACCTCAGATTTGCTTTGTGTCTTTGACAGAGCAGGACTATTCTCCCAGAGCTGACAAAAACACTGCTAAGCTGAAATCATCCACCTTCCAAATGGGCTTCAGACTGAAAGAAGTGAGTCATATGATTGCTTTTCAGATTAAAGCATTCCCCAAGACACTGTGCTCGGAACATTTTTGAAAAATATTTAAATGACTTGGATCCTGAAATAGAGTGAAATGTTAAAATTTGCTGAAGGTCAGTGAGAATGATACATGCTCCTATGGGTGGTAATGACGTGGAAGTGTACGCCTAAAAGATTGGGACAGATGGATACAATCAATGATTTGAAATGGAAATTGAATAGGCAGAGAAGTGAAATAAACTGGATGAAGTGGAGGAAGGGGACAGATAGGATTGCTTCATATGGACTTGCTGGGTGTATGGCCTCTTCATGTTTGATAATTCCTCAATGATTCCAAGATCAGGCCACCTCTCCCACTAATTTCTGGAAATAGCTCTGGCTGGGTTTCCCAGACTGGATTTGCTGACCTGACCTGGGATTTACCCTCCATCAGTCCGACGAAGATGAAAGAAGCTGGAACTGTGCTCTGACAAATCAGTTTCTCATCTAGGAGACTGGCCAGTGGACACTATCCAAAACACACAGTGCTGTGCCTGGTTTGCACCTTCATTACATTGTCTAAACTCTTCCTGCCAGGATTCAGAAAGGAAGCAGAAGTAAAGAATAGTTTTTAATTGAAGATTGATGTCCATTGTGTACCAGTGAAGTTGTTGACCTGCAACTTGTTTTTCCAACGGGAATAATAAGGCTTACTGGCAGTAGTAAAGCTTATTTATGGTAGAAATGTTTAACAAGTAGGAACAAAGGAAATAGTTAACAAATAATAATAATGGCAGGACATTTGGCATGTTACAACTGCAATGACAGCTAAAGTAAAGCGCAATTATAGGAAGGATGTTATCAAACTGGAGAGGGTTCAGAAGAGATTTACCAGGATGTTGCCAGGTATGGAGTTATAAGGAAAGGCTGAATAGGCTGGGACTTTTTTCACTGGAGCATAGGGGGTTGAGAGGTGACTTGATAGAAGTTTATAAAATAATGACAGGTATAGATAGAGTTAATGGTAGCTGTCTTTTCCCTAAGATGGGGAATTTCAAGATTGGGGTGTCACATTTTTAAGATGAGAGGGGACAGATTTAAAAAAGAAATGAAAGGCAATTTTTTTTACCCAGAGGGTGATTCGCGTGTAAAATAAATCTCCTGATGAAGTGGTGGATGCAACTACAATCAGAATGTTAAAAAGACATTTGGATGGATATATGAATAGGAAAATTTTGGTGGGATATGGGCCAGGAGCAGGCAGGTGGGGCCAGTTTAGTTTGGGATTATGTTCAGCATGGACTGGTTGACCCTAAGACTCTAGAACTGGAACATTAAAGAATAAAAAGAGACCATTCGGTCCAGCAAGTCCATGCTGGCTTACTGCAGAACAATCCCTTCAGTCCTGATCTGTCATTGCCTTGCCAGTTTATTTCACTCATCTTCCTGTTCAATTTCCATTTCAAATCTTTCACAATATTCCAGAAGCAGTCACATCCCTTAGTCTAGGATCATCTGATCTGGTCAGTGACTAGTTCACAGGAGGATGTGACTGTAACTGAGGCAGAGAGAGGTTTGAGAAGGTGGATTTGGAAAAGTGTCAACCTTTGCAACTGTCTGGAATGTTTGAGGTTCTTTCAGCTGATATAAATGAGACAGGGGACTGCAAGCTGGATGATCAAACTGACCATGGCACTTTGATACAGAAATCCATGCAAGTGGACAGAGTAAATAGGAGTGTTGCAGTCATAGGGAGCAGGGTTAGACACAGTTCTCTGCAGGCAAAAGCATGAGGCCAGATTACTGTGTCACCTGCCCAGTGACAGGATTTGGGACATCTGCTTAGGGCAGAGAAGAACATGCAATGGGAAGGGAAGTGTCCAGTGGTCCATATGAGGACCAGCAACCTATGTATGGTGAAGAAAACCATTTGGCTTCAGAATTACGAGCAGCTTGGGGCTAAAATTAGAAAGCAGAATCTGAAAGCAATAATCTCTTGATTATTACCTGAACCACAAACAAAGTAAAATAGGATAAGTCCATAGATGAGCTGAATGCATGGCTCAATGATTAATGTGGGAGAAACATTTTTCAATTCATGGACCACTTACACCAATACTGGGGAAAGTGGGAGCCGTAATATTGTGACACTCTTCATGTGAACTGTGCTGGGATAAGGTTTTCCTGTAAGTATTACACCTATGGTGGTTTATGTAGTTTTAAACTAAATGATGGTCATTGGATCATCTGAGAGAAGATTTGGTAAATTAGAGGAATACAGCAGGGTAATTGAGCAGGGTAGTGATTGAGCACAGTAAACATAATGCAGCAGGAAGGGACAGAGCTGATATACTAAGAATAAGTGTCTCTTGTGGTGCAGTGATAGTACCCCTACCTCTGAGTTAGGTGGCCTAGATTCAATTTCCATCAGCTCTAGAGGTGTGTTATAACATGTCTGGACTGATTAATTAGAAAACATCCACACACTTAAGACTGCACCAGCAGTTATGGTGAGAGAATGCAAAAATGGTAAAAGGACAGAGTTAAAGACCATGTATCGAAATCTGTGCCACATTCATAACAAAATGGATGAGTGATTAGTGCAGATATGTATGACCTGATAACTATTCCAGATTCATGCTTGTAAGGTGACCTAGGCTGTGCCTTGAATGTTGAAGGGTATTAGGCAGTTCAAAAAGACAACAGGTTAGAAAGGATGCTGGGATAACAAGGTGTAGAGCTGGATGAACACAGCAGGCCAGGCAGCATTACAGGAGCGGGAAAGCTGACATTTTGGATCTGGACCCTTCTTCAGAAATCTCTGAGAAAAGGTGCTGGGTTAGCTTTTGTGTGACCTCTGAGGTTCCATGGGCTTCTTTCCTACTTCCCTTGCAGTCCAGTGGTAAACTTCCCTGGGCGAACAGCAGAACGCCAGTAGCAAAGCTCAGTTCTTGTATTTACAGGAAGTGGAGGAGGGTGACGAAAACGGCCAGCCTGACAGACAGGGAACGTTGGGAACATTGCATCCAAACCTAAATCAAGCCTGGTGATATGTGAAACTGGCCACTAACTAACTACCACTTGTTTCACACCATGAATATCTATATTTTTGTCTTCAATTTTGCCAGTTTACTATGGTTGGTTGATTTTTCATCTTTCTTTCTTCAATTAGGGGATGTAGGCACTTCTTGCAAGACCACCATGTATATTACCCATCATTCATTGCTCTTAAAAAGGTACTAATGAAGCATCTTCTTTAATACAGCAATCTGTGTGGGAAAGGTACACCCTCAGCATGTGAAGGTCACTGCACTTAAATTTACATCCTTGATTTGCGTCCTTTGCTTTTTCACCTCAAGCCAAGTATCAAATTCAAACATATTCTGGTCACTATTTGTCATATATTTTTGACGTCAGATTATTCTGATTCAATACCAAATTATTATCACTTGTTACGTTTTTAGTTCTATAAAACATTGGAGGCAAATGTGGCTTTTTGTAATGGTATAGAATGGGATGATATTAGGTCAACAAGATCGCTTCCCAATTTTTCACTGACATGGGACCATACATATGAACGTATGAATTAGCAGCAGGAATTGACCATTTGGCCCTTCAAACCTGCTCCACCATTCAATAAGATCACAGAAGTTTTACAGTGTAGAAGGAGGTCATTCAGCCCATGAAGATCATGGTGATCATGGTGGATCTGTTTGTGTTCTGAATTCCACATTCCCATCTATCTGTATTAAACCTTGATTCACTTGCCTAACAAAAGCCTATCTACCACTGCCTTAGCAATATTCAATGACCACCCACCCACCTCAACCCCTCGGCTGCCTTCTAAGGCAGAGAGTTGCAAAGTCACACAACCCTCTGATTGGAAAAGAATCTCATCATCTCTGTCCTAAAAGACTGACTCCCAATTTTAATACAGTGCTCCAGAATTATAGACTCACCCACACGAAGATACATCTTTCTCCTGTCAACCTTGTTGAGAGCATTCGGGATCTTATAAACTTCAACCTGATCCCCCCTCACCCTTCTAAGCTCCAATGAAAACAAGCATGTTCTGTCCAATATTTCCTCATTAGCCAACTCGCTTTTCCAGGCATCAGCCTAGTAAACTTAGAGATAGAAAGAACTGCCGATGCTGGAGTCATAGATAACAAGGTGTGGAGCTGGAGGAACACAATGGGCTAGGCAGCATCAGATGAGCAGGAAAGTTGCTGTTTCGGCTTCTGAAGCAGGGTCCCAACCTGAAATGTCAACTTTCCTGCTCCTCTGATGTTGCCTGGCCTGCTGTGCTCCTCCAGCCCCACAGCCTAGTAAACTTGCTCTGAATTGGCTCTAATGCATTTACATCTCTCCTTAAGTAAGGAGACCAAAACTGCACACAGTATTTGAGGTGTCATCTCACCAATGCCTTGTATAACCAACACCAGGTTACAGTCCAACTGGTTTATTCAAAAACGCAAGCTTTTGGAACCTTGTTCCTTCTCCTGGTGTTAGTGACATGGTATCAGACACAGAATTTATAAATATAAGATCAAAGGGTCACGCCACTGATGAGGATGTATTAAACAAACCGGAGATGCTGTTAAATCTTTAATCAGTTAGTAGGTTTTAATTGATTAATGTGTGTACGTAAATCCCCAAATTCCTTTCAAGTGTAAAGAAGAGGTGACATTTTTGGTCAGACAATGCATGTTATGTGTGAGACCTTGCTTCGAATCAGATTGTGTTTTGGTTTAGACTTACATATACATATTAATCAATTAAAACCTAACTGATTAAAGATTTAACAGCATCTTAGGTTTGTTTAATACATCCTCATCAGCAGTGTAACCCCCTTGATCTTTTACTTATAAATTCTGTATCTGATACCAACTCTCTCACTAACACCTGAAGAAGGAGTGAGGCTCCTGAAAGCATGTGATTTCAAATGAACCAGTTGGACTATAACCTGGTGTCGGGTGACTTCTGACGTTGTCCACCCCAGCCCAGCACTGGCACCTCCACATCCTGTTTTTACTGAAGCATAACATCCTTCTTTGATAATTAATTCCTCTCATATGAAAAGATAACATTCCATCAGTCTTCTGAGTTACTTATTGTACCTGCATACTAACATTTGTGACCCAAATCTTCAAGCACTTAGATTCCTCTGTACTTTGGAATTTCTACAATCGTGCTCTGTTTAAATAATTCTTTGTTTTTTGTGTTCAAAGTGAATAAATTTACATGTTCCTACCTTATATGCTTCACGTTTTTGCAAGGACAACCTGTTTTTATTGGTTTGTACCCTTATAATGTCACCTTCACAACATACCTTCCTAATTATCCTTGTGTTATCTGCAACTTGAAGTCATCATGCCTTCATTCCTTTCATCCAAGTTATTGATGTCGTTTGTAAAATGTTCAGAGCCCAACATGAACTGCTGTGGGTTTATAAAATCACTTGTCACATCTTACAATCTGAAAAGGAACCATTTATGCATTGGCTGGCTTCTCTGTCAATCAACTAATTTTCCATCAATGAGAGTATGTTACTCTCCACACCATGAGCTCCTATGTTGTACAATAATGTTTTAAATAACCATGTCAAATGCCTTATAGAAATCCAAATACTGTATTTCAATAGGCTTCATTTTATTCTCAGTGGGGCATGTAACTCTTTTATATATTTTCTAATCAACCTGTTTACTGCTCGTCTCTGGAACAAATAGGTATTGAACTCAGGCCTCCTGTCTCAAAGATAGGTTCGCTACCACTGTGAGATGAAAGCCTGCATAGGTAACACCTTCAAATAGTTTTAAGCAGCCTGTGCAGAGATGTTATCACATACTTCTGGACTGTAGATAGGACTTGGATCTGGGTCTTAGAGGTAGGGACATTACAACTGCACCACAGTTAGGGAGGTAATGCTTTCAAAGTATTCCAACAAATTGGTGACTCATGATTTCAACAGAATCACAGAATCACTTTCTCAAAACCATTGTTCCTGATCATTTTGAGTTTTTGTCAGTGCCCAGTTATAAATCATCAATTCTAATATCTTTACCATGATCAGATTCATCAGAAAACCTGTCCCTACTACATTCTAGAAATGTATTATCTTTAAAACGTAGGTTGTTCTGCTTTTACATTGCTTGTGAAAATTAAACTTCCCTGTTATAACCACATTATTTTTGTTAAATGGTTCTCTGATCGCCTTACCTTTACGTGACTTATTACAACATGATGACTCGGAGGTTTGTGGACAACTTCAACTCGAGTCTTATGACAATAGCACGTGCCCTGCTCAGGACTTAACGCACAAAAATACAGGCTGTCACTGCAGTGCAGTCCTGAGGGAGTTCTGCAATTTTAACGTTATTATCCGTCATATGGAATATTAAAGCCAAGAGTCCATTTGTCTTAGAGATAGTAGGAACCGCAGATGCTGGAGAATCTGAGATAACAAGGTGTAGAGCTGGATGAACACAGCAGGCCAAGCAGCATCAGAGGAGCAGGAAGGCTGACGTTTTGGGCCTAGACCCTTCTTCAGAAATGGGGGAGGGGAAGGGGATTCTGAAATACAAAGGGAGAGACATGTCTTTGGTGGTGGGGTCAGATTGCAGATGGCAGAAGTTTCGGAGGATGATGCGTTGGATCCGGAGGTTGGTGGGGTGGTACGTGAGGACGAGGGGGATTCTGTTTTGGTTGTTTGACCAAAGACATGTTTCCCTCCCCACCCTTACCTGCTTTCCGGAGGGACCACTCTCTCCGCGACTCCCTTGTCCGCTCCACACTCCCCTCCAGCTCCACCACACCCGGCACTTTTCCCTGCAAGCGCAGGAAGTGCTACACCTGCCCCTACACCTCCCCCCTCACCCCCATCCCAGGCCCCAAGAAGACTTTCCACATCAAGCAGATGTTCACCTGCATATCTGCTAATGTGGTACCCTGCATCCGCTGTACCCGGTGTGGCCTCCTCTACATCGGGGAAACCAAGCGGAGGCTTGGGGACCGCTTTGCAGAACACCTACGCTCGGTTCGCACTAAACAACTGCACCTCCCAGTCGCGAACCATTTCAACTCCCCCTCCCATTCCTCAGACGACATGTCCATCCTGGGCCTCCTGCAGTGCCACAACGATGCCACCCGAAGTTTGCAGGAACAGCAACTCATATTCCGCTTGGGAACCCTGCAGCCCAATGGTATCAATGTGGACTTCACAAGCTTCAATATCTCCCCTCCCCCCACCGCATCCCAAAACCAGCCCAGCTCGTCCCCGCCTCCCTAACCTGTCCTTCCTCCCACCTATCCCCTCCTCCCACCTCAAGCCCCATCCCTATCTCCTACCTACTAACCTCATCCCGCCCCCTTGACCTGTCCGTCCTCCCTGGACTGATCTATCTCCTCCCTACCTCCCCACCTACACTCACCTTTACTGGCTCCATCCCCGCCTCTTTGACCTGTCTGTCTCCTCTCCACCTATTTTCTCCTCTATCCATCTTCTATCCGCCTCCCCCTCTCTCCCTTTGTATTTCAGAATCCCCTTCCACTCCCCCATTTCTGAAGAAGGGTCTAGGCCGGAAACGTCAGCCTTCCTGCTCCTCTGATGCTGTGTTCATCCAGTTCTACACCTTGTTATCTCATAGTCCATTTGTCTTCTTGGGTTGATGCAAAAACTAAGACAAATAGTCGCGAAGGTATTCCTAGAATCCTGTATAATATACATACATACGCGCGCGCACACACACACACACACACATACACTTTATCTGGTCATTATTACATTACTGTTTGTGGGAATGTACTCGGTGTAAATTGGTTGCTGGGTTTCCTATGCTACAACATTTGATAAAGGCCGTCACTGACTGTAAAGTGACATCTTGTGGTCAAGTAAGGCGCTACATAAATTCAATTCCTTTCCTCTTGTCATCTTGTATTCCATAATTATAATATTTCCACTCACCCGCATTCTCACTAAAATCCCCTCTTTCTAGTGCTGCAATGGAACTCTTTGTTAATATTGCTGCCTTCTCCCTCATCTCCAGCTCATTGTCCTTACTAAAGATTCTATAGCTGAGAATACTTAGTTTGTAGCAATGCCCAACTTGGAGCCTACTATATCATACCTCTTACATTAACTTACTGTTTGTGATTCATTTGTTTAATTTTTAAGATCATATCTGCACCAAAAATAGTTCATTTGTGAATTACAGCCTCTATTCTCTTCCAATTTGTTGAATAAAATCAAAGCTGGTAAAAAAAAGCTGTTTTCTGCTCAGATTTACTTTTTCACGAAAGTTATTAAGTGTTGGAAAATGTACCTGAATAATCTGTGGCTAACCTCATATTTTTAATCATTAGTCAATTTCCAGTCAGTTAATTAACTTGTACAAAGGGAACACTTCAGGTTCCATTACTCGTTATTATCTGTTAATTAAGTCAGTTGTTGGTTCAATAAAGTATTCTGACGCTATAATAACATGTATAAATTAAAGTTCAGTTTTTCCTTCATTAATTTATGATAGACTGAATTAATTGCAACCTCAATCATTCATTTCAATGTTGAGAACCTTGTGACAAAACAGTTATGTTATTACTCAGGCCAGCATAGTTGCAAAAACTGAACAGAGTTCCCGCAACAGCTCAAGAACAAAATAGCAGATATATTAAAAAGGATGAAAGCACTTTAACAAAAGAGGGAATTTAATGGTTGACAACACTCGGTAGTTACCTGGTCTGGATGGATTGCATCTCAAGTTATTGAGGGAAGTGAGACAGTGGAGACACTGGCTGCAATCTCCAATTCATCTCGGATATGAGAGCGGTTCCAGTGAACTGCCCTGGCCAAAAAGGCCTATTATTTGTGTTACACTGAGCTACACTTAATGTGGTGATATCACACAGTGTTTGGAGACAATTGTGTTCCACACTGCGTGCCTGAAGTGAGCAGAAATGTTCAATACAGCTCCTGAGAATCCTCAGTAGTTGCAGCTCATAATTTAATATAAACTGCACATGTTGTTATCATTTAATAAGCAACCTTCTCATGTAAGACAAATACATATTGGATTTAGACTCACTTGTGATCTATTCTCAATGCTGCTAATTAGGCTCAGTGTAAAGAGGGAGGTTTAATGGCATTAGCTACCAAGCTAGACTACCAACATGTTGACAGCAGTGGTATCTGAATATGCGATATGGTGATCAGCATTGTGATGATAGAATCTAATTGGCCTGGAAGAAAGAAGAAGATAAAATAATGAAAAGTGAATTTACCATATTAAGTGTACATCTGATTTAAGAACACACAGACAAGCTGTTAGCAACTAAAATGCAAAAAAAATGACAATCAACAGCTGTGAGAGCAACATAGGTGAGGTCAGTGCTCCAAAGGCAAACATTCACCAACAAGCTGGTAAAAGGTACAGGGAAAACAGTGTAGGCTAGGGAAAGAGAAAAAGGCAGCCTCATTGAGATAAACAGAGGTCTTAATGAAGGTGCTTCTGTGGGAAGTGAAGACGATTCGAAGAATAAAGTTAGCTATCCCCGACAGAAAGGGGAATGCCTTTACGCTGGCAATGCAAGGACTTGAAAGGGAAGGCTAGAGAGTAAAAAAACCAAATATTAGCGTCATTGCAGGTAAATTCCCCAAGACACATCTGTGAGGGACAAACCTTATTTAAGATTCAGAAGAGCAAATTTAGTGAAATTTGCGTAGATTCTACCAGAAGAATTTTTGGAGAAACATAAGGTTTAAAAAGACCAGGACAAAGTAATTAACCCCAAGTTTGGCCAGAAGATTTATAAAGGCCGCGGCCAAAGAATTTTATTTTAAAACAAAAACTGTGCAGAAGAAAGGCAATTGTGTTTTGGAGCATTAAAAGGCAGGAAACTGTTATGTCTTCAAGGCAGAAAGAAAACCCCATCTTGGCAGCAGAGGACAGTAAAACCATGAAAAAGGCAGGAAATCACAATTTGAATTGTTAGAAATGGTGGAAAAATCCTGTAATAAGTTCAGGGAGACAACGTTGCAAGGAAAAGGATTTAAAAGTCTGAGAGCAATACATCACTCCAGGACAACTGTTTAACAGAGCTTAAGGTTTTTGAAAAAAATTAATATGCTACTGTAAGGATACAAAGCTACAGATTGGCAGACAAGGGAATTACAGTAATATTGCTGTAGAACACGGACCAACTGACTATACAGCAACAGAATTTAGAATAGCACTGATGGCTGTAAGAGTACAAAGTAAAGATCAGCAAATTATGAGCAGCATTGAAATGCTATGGATTTAAATCTGCTTTACAGTATAAGAGTTAATAAGCACATAGTGGAGAAATAATACTTCCCAGCAGATTGCAGGTCAGAAATGGAACATGCAGAACTCCAGACTAGGCATTTTGGTGATATCATTTCTTAAGATACAGAATTGTTCAACAAGTAAATACTCAGTCTGGAGATGAATGTGCTCAGCAGGTCAAATGTCAGACATGAAGGACTGAACCTTACATATTCATTTTGGCCGCAAGCAGGATGTGTCAAGTTTTGTAAAGGGTTTTTCACTGCATGGCCTAGTAAGGTTTCTTGCTGCATCTTACGAAAGTTGTCCTCAGTAACTACTACCTATGGCAGCCGTCGTGTCGCATTCCAAGATCCATCATACCACGCACCTTTCTTGCAACAACTTGCTACTGAATGATCAGCATTATTTGCAACCGTGCCATCTCTATAATGCCGTTGTGTACCTGCACGAGCCTTGGCAATCCGACATTGCCCCTCACTGGTAATGGAATGGTACAGCAGCTTCTAAGTCACACTGTTTACAGCAAAATAGCTGTCATTACCGATACTGCCTCACACATACAACCCCATTCTCTCATCATAGTCACCATTTAACCAGCAGACACACAGCTTATATGTCCTTAGCTACATCCCATCTAAACATCTTCTGGAAGTCATTGCTACTCTATCCCCTGCAGCTTCCCATTGTCCATTAAGGGAATATCACACAGAGGCAAGCTATTGGACAATTGCAAACAAGAACTTTTATTTACAAACAGCAGAAATGAATCCAAACAAAATGGATAAAGGTTGTACTTCCCAATGCAAACCTAAAAGGCCTTGTCACCAATGACTCCTATACAGTCCACAATGGTCTGCTGCACCCAGACTCCATCTATTGGGATCGAGTGTCGGTCAGGTCCTGTTAGGGTTGTAACACCCGATGCAGCTGGGCTCTGTCATGCACGAGAAGAGCTTCCTCCTTCGCAATGCCCTCATGCTGCTCCTCCTTGGAAGAGTGCTCCCATTCCCCTGGCTCCTCAGCATCTATCACCATCACCTTGTTGCCTGCTCCCATTGTGCAGTGCACAGCACACCAGAGTGGTGCGGCCCAGACTATACTGGAGCCCCACCCCTAGTCCTGTCCAAGCAGCATCATCAGCAGCTCCACCATCTGCTCCACACGGCCCTGGTCAAGGCACAGGCTGCATTGTACCTGTGTCTGCATCAGTCTGGGGGTTACTCAATGGTGTCGTGAGCCATGGTCGCAGTGGGTATCTCTTGCCCCCAGGAACCATCTTTGTAAAGCCCCTAGACTCTCTCAAACACACCTGGTACATGAGATTGCTCCAGGATGTAGGAGAGGAGGCAGCTACCAGGGCAGTGGGCATACACCTCCAGGAAGTGGGAACAGTGATCACTGACCACCTGAACATGAATGGAATGGAACCCCTTCCTGCTGATGAATGCTGCAGTTTTGTGACACTGCCCTCTCAGTGCCATGGGAGGTGGGGGTGGGGGTGGGCGGGTAGTGGGTACAGTCGATGGCACCCTGCACCTGGTGGGAGACAGCTATGTTCCTGAATTATACAGCCAATGAAATGATTGCATTTACTTTGAGCTGGAGTTTGTAAATGCACGCTTCTTGTATTTGCTGCTGTTAGGTCCTAATGTCCAGCAGAGGTGAACCCACACTTTGGCCCCACTACCTGTTAATGACTCTGTCCTCCCTGGGCTGTGTCAGAGCCACTTTCTAGGTACATTGTATCCAGACAATTACAAGTGATGGCAGGGAATGAACGTCACAGTGGACACCATCAGCACCGAGCTGTGCACCATCCCACCTCCCCCAGAGCTTCTACGTTCCTTTTTACCTCACAATACCCTCAGCACCCATCCCTGGCAAAAACCCACCCTCCTATAACATCATCCCCTCCGTTTCCCTCAATGCCTTTCCATCTTATACCTTGAGTTCACCACCCTTGTTCCCAACTCCACAAAGGTCCTGGCTTTCCTCATCAGCCTTGATTCCCCACCCCTTTGGTAGTGATCCTCCTGCTGCCTTCACAGACCCCCACCCACCGCCCCCAATGTGTTCCCTATTTCACAATCATTGGATGGGCCCCCAGGACAGTTTATCCCCCAAAACTCTGACTCTGTTTGATGTGCAGCCCCTAGACATGGCTGAACAGACCCTGACCTCTCTGTTTGCAGCGCCCTGAACGGGGATACATGATTTCCCCTGAATGCAACTGCTGCCCCTCCATTGCTTACTCTTTGGATGCAGATCCCCTGTGTCCAAAGTGGATTACTGACTGTGATCAGTCCCATGTGTAGATGGTGCCCATGATTGGTCCTACCAAGATTGCCTTGACTGGCCTGAGGACAATGCCCCAAATATTTTCCGACATGGCTAATTGGTTGGATACACATTCACTATATTTGCCATGCAGGCGGCTGACAGATGCGGAGGGTGTTAGATTGACATGCTGATGTCCCTTCCTAAACAGATCCCTACTGACAGGCAGCCAATCAGCTTTGCACGATTAGCGTGGAGAGATCACCTCTGGAATAGGGCACAGCCTGACTGAGTGTGTATTCCTGGGATTTTGGAGAACGTGGGAATTGAACTGGCAAATCTTTCTTTTCTTTTTTTATTATTTATATCCAGAAGTGCCCTTACACAACTGAATGTTTCTTTTTCTTTCTCATTTTTTTATAAGTTTAATGTTCAAGTAAAAGATGAATAAGATAACTGCTTCAGCTGACTGAGATACAGTTATCAGTCAATCAGATGAAATCTGAATAGGCCATCAATAGATGATGATTTTTTAAAATTATCTCCTGCGACATGGATGTTGGCAGCTGGGCCAGCGTTTATTCCCATCCTGAGTTGCCCTTGAGAAGGTAGTGGTGAGGCAATTTTCCATTTTGTTGGGTAGATACCAGTGTTGTAACTGTATTGGAACAGCTTGGTGAGGGGAGCAGCAAGTTCTGGAGCACAAGTCTTCAGTACTGTTGCCAGAATGTTGGCAGGGTCTATAGCCTTTGCAGTATCCAGTGTCTCCAACCATTTCTTGATATGACTCGGAGTGAATTGAATTGTCTGAAGACTGGCATCTGAGATGCTTGGTACTACTGGAGGGGATTAAGAAGGATCACCCACTTGGCACTTCTAGCTGAAGATTGTTGCAAATGCTTCAGCCTTATCTTTTGCACTGAGGTGCTGGGATCTTCCACTATTAAGGTTGGGGATACTAGTGGAGCCACATCCAGTGAGTTGTTTAATTGTCCGTCACCATTCATGACTGCAGAATTTGGATTCTGAAAAACAGCCCTTTACAGCCAGCAAATAGGGAGACAAGCTTTTAAGAAGCCCTACTAACAGCTCAGGGAAGAAACCTCAGCTGAGTATCTAAACATGGCCAAATACTAGACACCTAAAGGAGGCTTGATTCCTTAACGGAATGAAGCAAGGAAGTTCAGCGCACACAAAAATCTTCTAAAAATAAGAAATCAGGAATAAAACTCATTATTGCCATTCAAAGTATCAAAGCTCTTAAAGTGAAGTTAAGTGATACCTTTATTAGTTCAATGATTTAAGTGACAAATTCAAAGTTTGAATCAATAACTAAGCTGTTTAATGTAGCTGTCTTTGATATAGTCAAAATACCATTCATTCATATTGATTGAAACCATTTTGAGAAAACTCCTAGACACAGATCTTTGGAAGTCCTTCAACAATCTCAGAAAATGAAGATATTCATTCGTCACTATGAAGAAGATATATTGGCTGCTTATTCTCTATTCTTGGCTCTTCACTTTTCAGGTGACACGTGGCCAAAACACAAATACATGAATGCACAGGGAATGTAGATAAACCTTTACTTATTGTAACTGTACGTCAGAGCCTGGTAAATCTATGATTACCACATGTCTTGGTATTTGGCCAAGTTATAATAAATAAAGTTACATTGAAGACGATGCCTGAAGACAATCCTTGACTTTGCCTTATCTTTGGCCGATCTGTTTTGAACCCAAACACATAATATGGCTTCAAATCCATGTTAAGAGGATCACTTCCCTCGCATTCATAGAGTTTAGCATTTACGTTTGAACAGATTTCTGTACTGTGAATCAGTTATCAACATCTACTGTACTTAACAAGCTTATCTATAGTTTTCTTGTCTATTTCTTTAATATTCCTTATGAATGTCGTGTCTTTCCTTGAGGAAGTGGTGGTGAGCCAGCTTCTTTACCAGCTGTAGTCCACATGGTACACCAGCAGGAAGGTGTTTTCAGGATTTTGTCCCACTGACATTGGAGGAACAGTAATACAGTTCTGAATCATGGTGGTGTATGGCTTGGGAGAATGGAACCTCCAGGTGGTGTTGTTCCCCATGCAACTGCTGCCCTTGCAGAAAAGCAGGATATTTATTGAAATATATCAATATTTCAATATATTTGTTAAATAGTCATTTTTACTTATTTCTTATTATTTATTATTTATAGTTATAAGAGACTTGTGTGTACTCATACAAAGTGCACAACAGATTTACTTGCAGGCATACTTTTGTTAAATTAGGAATATAGATGGCATATATAAGTACAGCTAGAGTACAGTGTGCAATTATGCTCCCTATGATTAAGAAAGGACATACTTATATTGATGGCAATAATACCATTTCACTTATACTGTCTGTCCCCATATTTCTGCCAGCGCATGGTCACTTTGCACTGATTCACAGTAAAGTGTATCTGCTCTGTGTCCATTCATATCATGGGGCAGAAATTTTCCATCTTCTGTTCAAGTGATTTGTCAAGAAGGATTCAAGTCACTTGGCTCGCTATGATTTGCCTCATCCAATCTTCCACCCTTCACCTTTGTAATTATACATCTGTGCTATTTGGCACCCTTGGAATCGCATGGCAGGGGAGGAGGAAGTGCTGGCTATTCCCTGGCCGCATGATATTTAATAGGAGATAGTAGGAACTGCAGATGCTGGAGAATCCGAGACAACAAGGTGTAGGGCTGGATGAACACAGCAGGCCAAGCAGCATCATAGGAGCAGAAAGGCTGATGTTTTGGGCCTAGACCCTAATACCCTGCTTCCCACCACTTCAGACACTATAAGCAAAGAACCCACACTGTGATGCTTCACAGTTATCACTGAGGACATGGTCCAGAAAGGAGAGCTTGCACCCCAGTTTGGGAACAGGGCCATGGAGATGCTGATGGATTAGGTCGTGAGCAGGACCACAGTTCTTTATTCAGCTGACCACCAGACAGGAGGCTATACTGCAAACATAGCCAGCCTGGAAATGTATAGTGGCCCAGGTCAGTGGTCTGATTGAGTTTAAAGGAAACACCTAACAGGATGCCCAACATTACAGAAAGAAGGTCAATGACTTTCTGCGCTCTGCAGAATAAGTGAATATATCTTCTCCTCTACCTCGCACTCTCATGATCACCTCTCGACTTCACTTTGCCACTGCACTCAGCTGTCACTAAGTCTCATGAATTGCAACTCTCGCTATCACATGCATCATCTCCACTCAATAGCTCTCACCCACGACATCCTTGCAGACAACTAGTCCCTCCTGCTCTCTACTTCTTACTCACTCACTAGAGCTCAACATCTTACCTGCTCCTGCATCATATCCACCCACTTCCAACATGGTCAATCCTTCTTTTGTTTCTTTACAGTAAAAAATGGGCAACAGCGGCAGACGGGTGTTAAGCAACAGGCTCCTCATTCCTTATATAGAAAACATTTTAGAATTGGCCAGAGAAGAGCACAACTGCTCATGTGGGGAGGATAGACTTTAATACTCAAACAATCAAGTAAACTTCATTTGCCTGTACTGTGCTGTTCACACAAGTACTCCAGCCATGGCACTGTCCATGTGAGATGTGTGAACAAATAATAGACACATAGCCATTTACAGTATATAAAGAGTAGATTCATCATGCTCATGTTGATCAACAAAGATCCAACTACACTCATCATATTTTTCGATTCTTGGTGCATAGCCCTGGAGGTTATGGCAATGCAAGTGAATACCTAAATACTGCTTAAATGTTACCAGAATTTCTGACTTAACTATCCTTTCAGACAGTGCATTCCAGCCTCCCACCTCCCTCTGAACGAAAACATTTCTTCTTAACTCTTCCTAATAGCCTGCTACTCCTTACCATAAATCTAGGCCCCTTGGTATTGACCGTCTCCTAATGGAAAAGTTCTCATCCATCCTAACCGATCTTATAATGTCTATTAGGTTACCTGTCAACCTTCTCTGCTCCTAAGAAAACAATCCCTGCCTGTCCAATCTTTCCTGATCCCTCACATCCTGCTACCAAAGCACCATCTTGATCAGTCTCCTCTGCACCCTTTCTCATGCAATCACATCAGCTCATGGTGACCAGACTGCATGCTGGTTGTAGCAGTCTTTCAAAGAACAAAGAACAAAGAAAATTACAGCACAGGAACAGGCCCTTTGGCCCTCCATGCCTGCACCGATCCAGATCCTTTATCTAAACCTGTCGCCTATTTTCCAAGGATCTGTATCCCTCTGCTCCCTGCCCTTCATGTATCTTTCTAGATACATCTTAAATGACGCTATTGTGCCCGCCTCTACCACCTCCGCTGGCAATGCGTTCCAGGCACCCACCACCTTCTTTTCTATTTTCTACCTAAAACACTAAAGTCTGCTTGCAGGATTTCATTTCACTTTCTTCCCATGTCAGTGGCAGTTCTGCAGTCTTCGGGCAGCACCCCCATAATTCCAAGGGTGATTGAAGGATTGTAATCAATGTTGACTGTAACTCAGAGCTACTTTTGCTCACAAATCCAAGATACGCTCCATCCAGGCCAGGTGTCGTGTTAATTTTTGGTGATGCCAGATCCTTAACACTTCCTTATATTGTTATGGCTCACTGGGATAGCATGCTGGAAACTATTTCATGATTCATCACAAAATGTTCAAATTTTTATCAAAGTCCACAGTTTATATTGAGGTGAAGAGAAAACACAAACACAAAATGAACTGCTATTTATAGTAAATAAGTGGATTCTAGTGCATTATGAATGATGATTATGAACTGCCAACATTTCACTTTACTAGTTAAAATTATAAACCCCTTTTAAAACACCCCGAAAATACAAACAGAAAAAAAAAGAGCTATGGATGCAGGGGGAGAAAAACACACGAAAACAGTTCAATATCACCAGTCCTCAGGATTGGATGGAGGGGTTTCTTTTGTTTCCTAATCTTTCTGCCCTCAAAGTTTTGCCTTTGGGGTCATTCATTTCTTCACAGGAGGTACAGAGCAATTGGCTCACAAATTATAAAGTCTCTGACTTGTTATTCAAAACCAATTGCTTACTGCAGCTGGTTGGAGAAATTAATTGGCTCTCTTTAACTTCTGACAATCTTCTGGAGAGAGAAATATTAGGAATTAAGACTTAGGTTTTATTGTTCACATGTGCTCAAGTACAGGAGTATAGTTAAAGGTACACAAAGTCACTATGCTCCAGTGCCATCTTAGGTTCCAAAGCCCAAATTTGAAAAAAAAATTAAGATACAAAAGGCAAAAGAATCATCTAAGATACAAAAAAAGTTGAGAAAAAAGAAACAAAGGGAGAAGTACAAACAAAATCCAAGAAGAAAGGGGGAAGCATGCAGATCTAAAAGTCTTATCCCCATAAAGTAGTTTTATCTTCCTCCCCAGTCTCTTGAGTCTCAGTGCAGCTGCTGCCACTGCAGGCCCTTGGTAGTAGTTCCACGAGACCGTTGCTGCTGCTTCCGAATCCTAGAACATGTTGTTCTTGCTCTCGCCACTGTAAAATGCAAAAATAAAAAGATTAATAATAAAAGAAAGAGAAAGAAAAGTAGACAAAAGCAGTATGAGCCCCAGGCTCAACAGCGTGAATGCTACGCTTCTACTCTGCCGTCATCATGCCACCTTCACTTCTAGAAGTTGGAAGGTTTCTCACTGTACAATTAACACCCACAAACTGATCGTCTACCTGGAACCAATCAGAGTATTATCGTCAGCTTGATGACTTTTGGCATTCATGACTAGGTACAACTGAATAAATCGATCAGCTAGTCGTTGCCAGCCAATTCTCACTTTGTGCACACACCCCAGTGCCATGCCATCTCTTTCCACTTTCTCCCACTGTTTGCAAACCAACAAGTGTGACTTGGAATGAGGTTCAGTAACTTACTTTTTATAAGTATAGCAATTCCTTCCTCAGTCCATTTTTGGAAAACAGTTCTTTTCCCAAATCAGCCGACAATGAAAATTAAAGTAAAATAAGAAGAGAATGTTTACATTATATATTTTCATTCTATTTGACATCTCTCTTTCCCAAATTCGCCACTGTAATATAAACTTGAACTCCTTCTTTTGAAAGGATAGATAAATCCAATATACAAAA
>NC_063351.1:12455221-12464536 GCF_021869965.1 Rhincodon typus
TCAGATTCTCCAACATCTGCAGTTCCTACTATTTCTGATACAAAATTAGTACCTCAGTCGTGACCTCTATGTCTACAAACAGCGGGAGCTTGTTCTGAGGGCCAGGGGTGACAGCAGCACTGAGAATCAAGGCTTCAGGGAAGGAGGTAAGCCTACCTTATGGAGATAAGACTTTTGGATCTGGATACTTCCCCCTTTCTTCTTTGGAGCTTCTTAGACTGTTCACACAGTGGGTGTGGAGACAATGATACATGATTAGTCTGCTCCGGTTCTTCCCATTGTATGAAGCATGGAAATTCCCTGCTAATTTGCGCAATTTTTTACCTGCAGCCAGTTGTAAATATGGTCTTGAACAGCTGCAAACTTTGATAGGAGGTGAGGTTTGTGAAAGGTTAGCACCACTTAAAGTCAGCTGATGCCATTTAATAAAGAGGCAGTCTGTCACTAAATAGGTGCTGGAATTACTGTTGACAGCAGAGGGTGTAGTAGAGTAACAAGAGAAAGCATGTCAGATAACAAGGTGTAGAGCTAGAGGAACGCAGCAGGCCAGGCAGCATCGGAGGAGCAGGAAAGCTAATGTTTCGGGTCTGGACCCTTCTTCAGAAAATGGGGGAGGGGAAGGGGATTCTGAAATAAATAGAGAAGGGGAGGTGGATGGAAGGTGCATAAAGGAGCAGGTAGGTGGAGAGAAGATGGACAGGTCAAGGAGGTGGGGATGGAGCCAGTAAAGGTGAGTGTAGGTAGGGAGTTAGGATGGGGGTAGGTCAGTCCAGGGAAGACAGACAGGCCAAGGAGGCGGGAATGAGCTGGGCTGGTTTTGGGATGAGGCCGGGGTGGGGAGATTTTGAAGCTTGTGAAGTTCACATTGGCGCCATTGGGCTGCAGGGTTCCCAAGTGAGAAAAGTTCTCCGGCACTTCACTGGAAGTCTCAGTGGATGAGGTGCAGAGGAGCTCAGATATGATCTGTCTACATGAAGTCCCCTAAAAAACTGTGCATAATTGGTGGGGCCAAATAGTATAGGCCATCCTGGGGATCTGGATATAGCGCTGCAAAAAGTTCAATTACCTCATAGGAGTGGTGAAGGTCACTGAATGTATCTTTCAAATACTGGAGCCTTTCAATTGCACCACTAGCCTTTCACACACAGTCCAATGCATCACAACATCGTCAGTCATCTACCAGCCTCAATCAATTATGAATCACAATTAATATTCATAGCTTTTCCTCACCTTCACCCACTCGCACTGCGATAATGCTCGCACTCATCTTACACTCGTTATTTAACTTTGACAATCGTGCACCCAAACATGTTGTACCATTCTGTTTGATAGACTTGCCTCTCCCATTTTTGGACAATTACTTGCATTGCTGAAGATAACAAGAACTAACTGGCTCAATTGCAGGTATCTACATGAATGGAAGTGACTTGGCTCACCATTGATAGTAAGACTATGACTGAGAATAGTGGCAGAGCTGAACTTCCCAAATTGGGAGATGTTGCAAATATCCCCTATTCAGGACCGTCAGAAGTCTGACACCTTCAGTTATTCTGAGCTGTAGGTCCAGTAGGTGGCACATTTCAGTGAGAAAGTCCTTTCTGAAGCACAGACATCTGACACACTGTTCCTCACTGAGACTTGTTCCCTGAAGACTCTGGGTGTATACATTCTCCTGAATGCCTCTTTCCCTACCCATTTCCTCCCTCCTCTACCAGCCTGTGCTGTTCTGTTAGCTCTTTGCTTACTCCTTGCCCTGCTGCAGTCTTTGGCAAATGCATACAAGTGAACCCAAAGTTGGGAGCTGTACAGAATCATTGAAGACAAGTTCTTCAGCACAGGGCCACACAACTCCTTGTTGACTTTAATGGCTTTAAAGAACGCTAGAAACCATCAAACACTTCCAACCAATAGAAATCAGTCAGTTACATGAAAGTAACGAATATTCACTTTAAACAGCATGGGTTTGGAATCCTTTCCAAGGCTAATATGACAACTTTATTGAAAAAGAGGAGACAAAAAAAGCAGGTAACTATAGGTCAATTAGAGTAACATCTGTTTTTGGTAAAATCTATTATATTTTGGTAAAGTCTATTATAAAGGATGTAATAGAAGTGCATTTAGAAATATGTAATATGATCAAGCATGGCTCATAAAGAGGAAATAATGCCTGACATGCAATTGAGGAGTTAACAAGCAGGAAAGATAAAAGGGAAGCAACAGATGTATTATCTTCAGATTTTTAGAAGGTGTTTGAAAAGATGACTGTTTAAGCTACTTAATAAGATATGAACCCATGTTGTTGCAGGTAGTATGTTGACATGGATAGAGGGTTGGCTAATCAATAGAAGGTAGAAAGTTAGGATTTCAAGATGGCAATCTCAAACCAGTGGATTGCCACAGGGGTCAGTGATGGAGCCACCATTAATTATAATATATATTAATGACTTGGATGAGGAAAGTGGATGTACTTTAACCAAGTTTGCGGATTACATTAAAATAGGTGGGAAGGCAAGTGCTGAAAATGATGCAGAGTCTTAGAAGCATATAGACAGGTTAAAAAATGGGTAAAAACTTGGCGGGTGGAATATAATGTGTGGAAAACATGAGGTTATGTACTTTGGCAGGAAGAACAGAGAAGCCAAATATTAATTAAATGTAGAAAAGCTGTAGGGAGCTACAGGACAGAAGGTTTTGGAAGTGCTCAGCATAAATCAGAAAAAGTTAGCATTCAAGATCAACAGGGAATATGAAAGACAAATAGAATGTGACTTTTATTTCAAAGGGAATGCATTATAAAAATAGAGATGACTAGTTAAAACTATACAAGGCACCAGTTAGACCACAACACTGAGAGCAGGTTTGATCCCTTTACCTAAGAAAAGATCTACTTACACTGGTGAAGATGGTTGTGGGTGTGGAGGGACTGTTTTATGAGGAGACGTTGAGTAGATTGGGCCTTAAAGTATCGAGAAGAATGTTGAAATTTAGAAAATGAGAAGCAATCTTCTTGAAATGTGTATGATTCTTCGGGGCCTTGACTGGGTAGATGAGGAGAGGCTGTTTCCCCACTGTGAGAGAGTCTAGGATCAGACAGCATAATGTCAGAGCAAGAGGTAACCCCCATTTAGGACAGAGATAGCAAGGAATTTCTTCCTTCAGTCTGTAGTGAGTCTATACAGTTCTTTACTGCAGAGGACTGTAGAGAACAGCCATGAAGGATATTCAACACTGCAATAGACAGATTTTTTAGCAATAAGGGAATCAAAAGTTATCGAGAAAAGGAAGGAAAGTAGAATTGAGGATGATCAGATCAGCCATGATTTCTTTGAATGGAAGAGCCAATTTGATTGGATGAATATGCTCCTGTGTTTATGAATGCATATTCTGCTGTGCAGTACTTAAGGGACAGTATTAGCTGAAGTATCAAGTTCCCAAATACCAAAGCTGAAATGAAACCTGTGCTACACAGACATTAATGTCGCAATCCCTCTGTCCTGCATGCTTCCAATAGATGCTTGTTGCCTGTGAGCTAACATTATCACTGAAATGGTGAACTGAATATTTTGTACAGCAAGTGTGCATGGCAGTTTGGAGCCAAAGTAGCAATTGTAGCAACGGATAGCTGGCTGCTAGGGAGCCAAACATTATGCAACACAATTCAATACAGCACAGGAACAGACACTTTTGCCCCACAAGTCTGCGCCAATTCCTAATCCTTATTTAGACCCAGAACTTATTGCATATTGTCCAGATTAAACTCCGCCTGCCTGCCATTTCCTTTCCCAAATCTGCAATCTATACATATCCCACTGTATCCTTTGACAGTCCTTCTCACTACCTGCAACTCCACCAATTTTCGTATCATCCATAAACTTACTAATCAGACCACTTACTTTTTTCTGCAAATCATTTATGTTATAAACAACTAAGGTCCCAGCACTGATCCCTGCAGATCACCACTAGTTACTGATCTCCATTCTGAAAAGCACCCTTTCACCGCTACTGTCTGTCTTCTATGACCAAGCCAGTTCTGTATCCATCTAGCCCACTCATCCTGGATCCCATGAGACTCTACCTTCATTAACAGCCTGCCATGAGGTACCTTATCAAATGCCTTACTAAAGTCCATGCAGACAACATCCACTGCCCTTCCCTCATTTAATCGTTCTTATCAACTCCTCAAAACACTCAAACAAGTTGATGAGACATGATCTTGCCCACATAAATCTATGCTGCCTATCACTAACAAGTCCATTCACTTCCAAATATGAATAACTCCTGTCTCTCAATATCTTCTCCAACAACTTCCCATCACTGATGTCAGGCTCACTAGCCTGTATTAACCTGGATTATCTCTGTTTCCGTTCTTAAACAAAAGAACAACATTGGCCATTCTCCAGTCCTCTGGAAACACGCCTGAGGCCAAAGAGGATACAAAGATATCTGTTAAGTTATGACCTTCATTTTTTGCCTCAAACTACTCCGCCAGATCTCTAACTGACCTTTAAGTTTTTATACGTTTTTTTTCAGGAAGTCTTTTATATTCGCTTGTAATCTTTTTTGCATAATCAATTTGATCTCTTTATATGCTTTCTCAATTTCCTATTGCATTCCCTGCACATTACTTGATTTTCCAGTGTATTTTGTAACTGCTATCTATCATCAAGTCCTTTTCACTTTTATGTTAACCTCAATTTCCTTTGTCATGCAAAGAGCATTGGACGTGTCATCTTTCCTCATTCTGGGAAGATGCTTCAGCTAGGATCTGAGGTTTCTCCATCTTGATGGCCTCCCATTGCTCATTAACTGCTCCCGTTGCCAAACTTAGGTTCAATCAAAATGTGCAAGGTCCCTTTTCAAATCATTGAAAATGTATCTACGTTTCCATCTGATCTTTCTTTGCTTCTTTCAATGCCTCCTTTAAACTTACATATATTATGATGCCTACTAATAAAGATAATCTCCTACTCCAACATGATTTAATTGCCTTCATTCATTTTCCAGACTTGAATTCAGCGTTTTTCTCATTGCACTAAAAATACAATTATTTTGTTCCTTTGCCCTTTCCTCTACATTTCTATGTTGTGGTAACTGAAGTCTACAACATTTAATGCTGACCTATCTTTACACTTGCCTGAAATTTGCTGACAATTTTGTTCCTCTGGCTCCTTTGTGTGTGTATGTTCCTTTCAGTTTTCAGTCTCAAGTCAAATTGCAAAATTGCCTGACTGAAGGATGTGTGAAGTATTAAAATAACTTTGAAGAGCTAAACATGTTTAGTTCTGTTTTTGCAGTTGTTCAGTCGACAGAAGTTAAAGTGTACAAACAGTTGGCCCTCTTCATTCTGATCAGCATGAGGTAAGAGGGATATTCTAACTAACAGCTTTGGTAAAATTGATGATAATTCTCCTTTCTCACAGACAATGGAATATAGAGAGCATTGAGAGCGAGCCACATTATTGGAAGTTGACTTTCAGATTAGATGTTAAATCAAGTGAATGTTTTCTGCGTTCAATAAGTTAGAAATAATCACAATATAGATTCAAAATGCTTCACCAAGTTCTGTATGCCAGGTAGACAGCAGTGTAATTGTAAATATGGCAGCTGAGATTTTTATTCACATAACAATTAGTTCCTAATTCTTTACAAATAATGTAACAACAATTTAGTTCGTTAAAGCTCCATATGTTCAGAGAGCAGAGACAGCCCTCAGTATGTACTATGGGACTCTTGGAAGTCTCCACACAGAGACTCTAGGACAATTACAAGGTAAATTTAAAGTTCTGATGATCAATTTGTCTTCTCCCAGGATGCCCACCTCAAAAGAAAGCTTCTAATTTTGGAGATTCTGACAGTTCTGACTGACCTATCTGGGTATTAATGCAGGAAAGTCCAGACAGAAAAAATCCCATTCTAATTCTTAGGAAAGGATATAACTAATTCCCTCGACATCCCACCGATCCTCCTGATCCCTCAACCTTCCACTCATCCATCCTGACTACCCGAACACCTCTACTCCATCCAACTGTCTCTCTGGCTTAAAGAGTGCCCATCTCTGGCCCCAGAAAGCATCTAACTAGCATTGATCTGACTTCTCCAAACTCAACCTGTTTAAAACTCCTAAACCGCCTACGCACCTCGCCCATCTATCACCCTCCAGTAACCTGTCTAACTGCCTCCTACAGGCAGATACACCACCAAAGGGCCGTCACATCCAGAATTGAAACCTTTTTGGACCCAGAGAGACCAGATCACAGTGGAGGACGGCATATTATAGTGGGGAGCAAGGGCGATTATCCTGAGTGAAGCTCATTGCCAGATACTGGCTGAACTCCACCAGTGCCACCCAGGGGTTTTCAAAATGAAGATGTTGGCGAGAGGTTTTGTCTGGTGGCCAGGATTGGATGGAGATATTACATGCGTTGTTGGGGGCAGTGCCCAGAGTGCCAACGGGGACAAAAGAGCCTGCAGCTCCTCAACATTCATGGGAATGGCCGGGTAAATCCTGGACTCAGTTACACATCGACTCCGCGGGTCTTTTCATGAGCTTGATGCTCTTAGCCGTTGTGGGTGTCCCCTCAAAATGGCTGGACATGCATGGATTTCATTTCTCAAACACAGGGATGATGATTGAGAAACTGCTCGCATCTTTTGCATTACATAGACTCCCGGACGTGTTGGTCACAAATAACGGGCCATCATTTACCGGCTGGGAATTTGAGTATTTCCTAAAGTTGAATGCCATTCAGCATATAAGGACAGCTCCACACCATCCATCATCCAATGATCTTGCAGAAAGAGCAGTCCAAAATTTGAATGCAGGCTTAACGAAACAGCCTACAGTTTCACTGGATAACAAATTGTCCCGGTTCCTATTTGATTATAGGACCACCCCTCATACAACTACAGGGATAGCTCTAGCAGAGTTGCTAATGGGGAGAAAACTCCGCAGCAGGTTAACTCTCATCTTCCTGGACCCTGGACGGGAGGGTGAAATCGCACCAGTAATGCTAATGGCGGATGAAGACTCTGCTTAGTGAGAGAGACAATTTACTTCAGGGGTTGAAGCTTGTTGTAGAAACCACAGGAAGGGCCCTGCATGGGTAAGAGGCGAGGTCAGGTCCAGTGATGTATAAAGTTCAGGTAGGTGCATCAGTCCTGAACAAGTAACTGGACCATATGAAAGCTGCAAATTCCCAAATGGGGTGGGAGAAAAACATGCCTGGCTCCTTGGCATCCTTTCTGACTGTTCTGGAACCCATGGGTTCTCCTCTCTGTCAAGTGTTGAAGGAATCTGAGAGGGACATGGCAAATGTTACCATCTTGAAGCCTTTGCTGCCTGAAGGAGAGAATGAATTTCTTCAGAGGCAGTGTTGAAGGAACATGTCCTGGTGCTAAAACACCCCAAGAGGAGCTACAAAAAAAGGAACCAGCCTACATCCTCAGGCTCAGAGGGGGAGGGATGTAGTGATGGTTACAAGGCCAGCCAAGTATTGAGGCCGCTGACTGGGGCTGTTAACTGGCCCAATCAGGGAGCCCTGGCTGACAGATATAACAGGAGGGTCAGAGTTTCTGTTCACTCTGAGAGCTGGCTCTGAGGGAGCTGGATCACTGTGAAGGACTCTCCACGTGCAAATAAAGGGTGATTTGGTGACAGGATACTGGCCTCTGTGGAGTTATTTCAAGGACAATAATTATCCAATGTGATGAGGAACTAATCTGTGGTCAATGACCAAGAGGGTTTAGGCAGGTGATTGATATAGGATGGCCAACACATCCCTGCCCCAAAATGAAGGGGGATGGGTCACACCATCTCCTTGGGGAAGATCAGCCCAAGGCAAGAAGGGTGACTCCTGGTCCAAAGACTATGAAAGACCACCAAAAACCACCTGAAATTACCAAAGATAACCAAAGGCCACCACAAAAGGCTTAATGTCAGCTGGGACAACTATCTCTACTCCATTTCACAGAACAGCTTCGGGTTGGGTGAGATCTTCTGATCTGTCACAATTCATCTATTTTTCCTCCTTTCCCTAATGAACTAACATACCATATCAAAACTGCTGCTTCTCAATAAACTATCAGAAAATTGCTGCAAATTGCCGACTGCTTATATTAGGTAACTACGATTGTGCGACCATTAAAAGCTACATGGTGTTTGCTACACTGAGTTAATTCTAAAGAACCCTCCAATAGAAGATCACTCAGAAATAAATTGCAGGAAGGTAAGTGTGTAGTTTTGTCTGATCAAGATTGGAAATAGAGTTTCCAAGCCTAATGAGAAGATCTTGGCTGCTGTAGCAACAAGGTCAAAATGTTCTAGTACCAACTGCCTAGTCCTTTGAATTGTGACAATCCTGTGCCTCATTTCAGAGAGTTAGTGTTTCTGAATGGTGAGGAGGACCAATGAGGCTCCCGATTTTAGAATGCATCAGAAATAGCACAATGGAGGTGGCAAACTGAATTACCGACTTCCACTCCAATTTCCCACGTTTTTTAATGATGGTATATTGATGTGAGCTGGCCTTCAGCAGCATATTTGATCTAAGGTGGCAATGCTTATGTTATCCCCTGTAACATAAGAAGTTAGGAATGAATATCATGGTATTCCAGAATCCAACAGACCTTTATTCCAATTAACTATTTGGCACAAAAATTACACAGTCATAATTCTCGGGCAATATGTTTCCAGTAGAGAGACATGCTTCAAGTCATCTGAGGTAAGATGGATTCTGAGATCTTATTATTCTCAGGCTACATGCTATGGTGCAGTGTTTGTATCATGAACATATCCCATAAAGGCCTCCTGTAAACTTCTCTGTGAGACATAACACAAAAGAACAGCATAGGCTACATGGGTCACTTGGACTTTTTCTGTCTGTTGTATCAATTTGTTCAGGTTCTAGTTATCACTCATGCTGTGGAATATGTTTGAGCTGTGCCCAGCTATTCTGGATTTCTCTGTTAGCTGGTGCACAATAATTTCACAATCACCAAATTAATATAAAACTAATAAATCTTTCCACATATTTCTTACAGTGACACTGCAAGGGATTCCCTGAAAGAGAAATTGCTTCAGCTGCAATGTCACTTCACATGGAACCTGCAAATAGAGGATGTTGAGTGGGATGATTTACAAGAACGATTAAATTATAAAATTGAGGCTAACATTGTGCAATATAAAGTCATGCCTTACAATCTACTTACTTTTATAAACTGCATAAGAGGCAAATGTGAGGAGTCATTCAATAATCTGTGGGAAGCTGAAGAGATTCTGAGGAAGGATCACAAATCAGATGTTGAAAAGTGGAGCAT
>NC_063351.1:12464546-12504426 GCF_021869965.1 Rhincodon typus
AAGAGGCAAATGAATGTATTGAGAAGGCTCTGGAGGCAGATCCTGATAACATTGAGTGGAATACTGCTCACGCAACCTCTTTGTTTCAAATTAAGCAAATATTGGAGACCCTCAGCTTCCTGAGCACTGCAAAGTAGTGAAGCAATTATACCGTGCATTAGCACTGAACCCAAATGACTCTTTTCTCAAGGTCACGCTGGCTCTTAGACTACAGCAATTCAATCAGATGGGGAAATCTCACAGATTATTGGAAGAAGTGCTCCTGAATTCTCCTGATGATCCCTATTTAATTCAGTATGCAGCTAAAGCTTTACGAATGGAAGGATCTTTTGACCAATCATTAGAGATGTTGAAAAAGGCACTGATGGGAAGACCAAACTCTGGACTCCTTCACCACCAGATTCGTTTATGTTACAGAAATAAGTTGTCCGAACTGAAGAAGACACCTTATAAACATCTTGCTTATGAAGAAAGAAAAAAATTGTTTGAATATTGCAAATATCATTTCGAAACAGCATATGATCAGAAACCATCGCTGATTTTTGCAATGCTAGATCTGATAGAAATCCTTGAAGAAACTAAAGAATATTACAAGATCGATGAGATCTATAAACACCTGATCAAAAATAAAGATTGCAATTGTATAAAAAGACAGTTAATACTTGGGAACTATGGATTATACCAACTGTATGGGAAGAGATCTCAGCTTAATGTATTCATTATTTTAAAGAAAGTATGAAAATCAGAGTAAGGGGAAAGCTGTCTGGGAAATGTCGGACAAAATTAGAAGAAATTGCTGAAGATTGATTGGATGAATATTCAAGAGACAGTGTCACCTTTGGTATATTGGGACTATTACATCAACTGAATGGCAAGAATTTCAAAGCCATTGAATTCTTTCATAGAGCCCTGGAGTGTGATTGTAATAATGAAGAGTTTCAAAGTGCTCTCCATGAGCTAAAGGACTCTGCATGAAATCTATTTTGGATTGTCCAGCTTTATTCCCCAGAACCAGATCCTTTCTCATTGGCTGGTTACATAATACTGTAAAGCACTTCTCATGCAATACCTTAGAAATTCTCCATCACCCTTGCCCCTTCACCTGGTTTTCCCAGCCTCTTTCAGAATAATTAAAGTCCCTGGCTCTTAATGCTGCATTAAATTTACTGACCCCTTTTACTCTACTATCTCCTTCTCATTATTTGCATCCAAAATTAATGTAACATGTTCTTTTCTGCTCTTTAAAACTAAGCAAATATATTCAGAATTTGAATCTATTATGTGCCCTTCTATAGAACTGCAATAGTATCCTTGATAAATATAGATCATCCCCACTGTCCGTACCCCCTGCTTCTGTCTTTTCTTTTTCCCTTTCCCTTTGCATCTTGAATCCATTGAAGTCTAGTTCCTACTCCTGTTTAATCCAGATCATTGTTGTAGTCACTAGATCATAAGCCCATTTGGCAACTTGCATCTTTAACTCATCAATTTTATTTGCAAGAACCCTTATATATTAACACACTTGCACTCTGACATGGTGCTAATCAGCTTTTGTTTTAACCTCCATCTAGTTTCTGTCCCTGTTATTCTTTGGTCTGTTGTTGTTTGCCACTTCTAACATGTTGCTAATTTCCCAGTAAAATTTGCCTTGGTAAATTATTTGAGACCTTCCCTAATACTGCTCATTAACATCCCTATCGTCACATTTGACTGAGGTCTTTTCAAATGCAAATCCTTCCATTAGATGGAATCGTATTTGTCATAACTTCAAAGATTGGCTTTGCTGGTTGACTTTTATAAAACACACGATTTATGCTAAAAAAACAGAAGTAGCTGGAAAAGCTCAGCAAGTCCGGCAGCATCCGTGAAGAAAAAAATTAGGGTTAGCAATTCGCGTTCGGTGGAAGGGTCACTGGACGCAAAACATTAGCTCAGATACTTTCTTCACAGATGCTGCCAGGCCTGCTGAGCTTTTTCAGCAACTTTGTTTTTGCTCCTGATTTACAGCATTCACAGTTATTTCGGTTTTTATTAGGCAACTACTACAGCTGTCCTGTCTGAATCCTATCAAAAACTATTGTCATTTCACTGAGAGCTTCCTTTAACAGGTTATATTCAAGCATGTTTTAGGTGGTTGTCAGAGAGACTTGAATATCCTGATACTTTGGGAAATTTGGGACAATGGGAGACAGTGCAAGGAATTTGATATCTCTTTCCCCTATTGCGTATTTTACTTGGTGTCAATATATGTGGTATTCAGCTCATGCAAATTATCCAGTTGCTAATCTTCCACTTAATCCTTTACAATCCCAAAACAGTTATCATACAATGAATTATTTTATGAGTCCGGTTATTGTGTTGCTGTATAACAGGTGATGTCAACAAAACAAACACTCTGCAAGTTTTAAATAACATGAACAGAAAAATAATCCCACAGGGAGTTGGCATTTTCTATTGGTGATGGGCTTTAACATATTTTCTACAGATTAGAAGCAATCAGATACTTTCAGTTTCTATTCTCAATAGCAATTCTGAAAAATCCTCCAACTAAAAGTTGTGGCAAGTACAAAAATAGCTTAAAGAGTTTGATTTTGTTTTTGTTGCTGATCAAGTAAAAGTGAAGAACCAGCTGACCCTCTTTATTCGGATTGGCTTGAAGTAAGAGAGGTTTAGGAATAACAGGTAAAGGTATGCACTGTAGCTCAGTGGTAACACTTGTCTTTGGAGTCTGTGGGTTGTGGGGAGCCCTGAGAGAGGCTTATGTTGTTAGAGGAACTAACTTGCAGGTTACAAGTCAAACCACGCCCTGAATATATCCTGGTACGTCCTGTTTGAACCTTTAGCGTGTTATTGAGACTCTCTTGTGGTAATTTTCAAGGAGGATAGTAGATGGCAATGGGGGTGGATGGCTTTAAGGTGCATCACAATGGTATCAGACAGGTCTCTGATCCAACGTGTCTTTTCCTGTCTGTTTTTTTCATTCCTTTCTGTTTTTCTGCTCACAGGCAAATATAATAGTTACGCTGCAAACAACCAACTAATGACTCATTTTCTTTCACTGTATTGATAGCCATCAATTCGCATCTTTGTTTATCATCAGAAAACTAATAGGACATCGGCGAGCCAGTAAACAGAAGTGGACAAGTTAAGATTGGAGCAAACGCCAGGATTTATTGTCTTCCAACACAGACTGCTTGATGTGAACCTGCGCAGGAATGATCTCAGTTGCTATGGCATAGAGCAGCATGTGGGTTAGTGACTTGCTGGCAGACTGGGAATAGCTGTAAGTGGCAGCATTGAGTGGAATCACCACTTGCATATCCCTATCACAACCCTGGCTCAATTACACTCCACCATTTCCATTGTGTGAGAGGTCACCTAGCTACACAGCTGCCATGTTAGCTGTCACCCGTCAATGTGGCTGGAATGTTAATAAACTCTTGCTCAACACCAATGTTTCCTCACGTGATTGCTGCATTTGACGTTCCATGCTGCTGATCGGTGTAACCTCACAAGAATACATGTTCGCAATGCCCTCAAGTATCAACCCACTCATATTTGAGGTGAACTCCTGATTGGGTAAGTCTGTCTTGCCAGATAACTGAAGCGGGACTTCCAGTCAGGGGGTGGCGATGGTGAGTGAGGACACTGAGCAAGCAGATAAGCAGTTTGCTGGGACTTCCACCAGCAAGTGATGACAGTGAGGGATGGTCTCTGAGGCAAAAGGTGTCTGGTGAAAGGAGAGCTGATGGTGAAGGAGGAACAGGTAGATAAAGGGTTCCTCAGCCTAGGGCCTTTGGGCCGTCCTCAGGTGATCAAATCTTATTGTATTTATGGCATAGGCAGCAGGATTCTGCAGAACAAGGGTATTTTTTAAATTCATTCGTGAGATGTGAGTGTCGCTGGTTAGTCAGCATTTATTTCCTGTGCCTACCTGCCTGTGAAAAGCTGGTGGTGAGCTGCTTCTTGAACTGCTGCAGTCTACGTGCTGTAGGTAGACCCACTATGGTGTTAAGGAGAGCATTCAAGGATTTTGATTGAGCAACACTGAAGGACCAGTGATATATTTCCAAGTAAGGATGGTGAGTGGCTTGGAGAGGAAGTTGTAGGTGGTGGTGGTGTTCCCATGTATCTACTGCCCTTGTCCTTCTAGATGGAAGTGGTCATGGTTTGGACAGTGTTGTTTAAGAATCTCTGGTGAATTTCTGCAGTAGATAGTACACACTGCTGCTACTGAGCATCGGTAGAACATAGAACATAGAACATTACAGCGCAGCACAGGCCCTTCGGCCCTTGATGTTGTGCCGACCTGTGAAACCAATCTGAAGCCCATCTAACCTAAACTATTCCATTATCATCCATATGTTTATCCAATGACCATTTAAATGCCCTTAAATTTTGCGAGTCTACTACTTTTGCAGGCAGGGCATTCCATGCCCTTACTACTCTCTGAGTAAAGAATCTACCTCTGACATCTGTCCTATATCTATCACCCCTCAATTTAAAGCTATGTCCCCTTGTGCTAGCCATCACCATCCGAGGAAAAAGGCTCCCACTGTCCACCCTATCTAATCCACTGATCATCTTGTATGTCTCTATTAAGTCACCTCTTAACCTTCTTCTCTCTAACGAAAACAGCCTCAAGTCCCTCAGCCTTTCCTCATAAGACCTTCCCTCCATACCAGGCAACATCCTGGTAAATCTCCTCAGCACCCTTTCCAATGCTTCCACACCCTTCCTATAATGCGGAGACCAGAACTGTACGCAATACTCCAAGTGCGGCCGCACCAGAGTTTTGTACAGCTGCAAATTGACCTCATGGCTCTGAAACTCAATCCCTCTACCAATAAAACCTAACATACCGTACGCCTTCTTAACAACGCTATCAACCTGGGTGGCAACTTTCAGTGATCTATGCACATGGACACCGAGATCTCTCTGCTCATCCACACTACCAAGAATCTTACCATTAGCCCAGTACTCTGTATTCCTGTTACTCCTTCCAAAGTGAATCACCTCACACTTTTCCGCATTAAACTCCATTTGCCACCTCTCAGCCCAGCTCTGCAGCTTATCTATGTCCCTCTGTAACCTGCAACATCCTTCTGCACTATTCATAACTCCACTGACTTTGGTGTCATCCGCAAATTTACTAACCCATCCTTCTACGCCCTCATCCAGGTCATTTATAAAAATGACAAACAACAGTGGCCTCAAAACAGATCCTTGAGGTACACCACTAGTAACTGACCTTGAGGTACACCACTAGTAACTGGTGGTGGAGGGAATGGTTCTTTGTGGATGTGGTGCCAATCAAGCAGGCTGCTTTGTCCTTGAAGGTGTTGTTGGAGCTGTACTCATTCAGGCACATGGGGAGTATTCCATTACACTCCTGGTCTATGCCTTGTCATTGGCGGACAGGCTTTGGGGAGTCAGACGGTGAGTTACTCGCTGCAGTATTTGTAGCTTCTGACCTGCTGTTGTAGCCAATGTGTTTATGTGACAAGTCCAGTTAAGTTTCTGGTCAATGGTAAATCCCAGAATGTTGATAGTAGGGGATTCAATCATGGCAACACCATTGAATGTCAAGGGACAGTGATCTCTTATTGGAGATGGGCATTGCCTGGGATTTGTGTGGCATGAATGTTACTTGCCAGTTTTCATCCCAAGCCTGGATATTGTCCAGATCTTGTTGCATTTGAACATGCACTGCTTCAGTATGTGAGGGGTCATGAATGGTGCTGAACATTGTGTAATCATTGGAGAGCATCCCCACTTCTGACGTTATGATGGAGGGAAGATCATTGATGAGGTAGCTGAAGATGGTTGGGCCCATTGGACCTAGCACGTTCTCCTTAGGGACTCCTGCAGAGATGTCCTGGAGCTGACATGGCTGACCTCAAATGAACACAACCAGGTATGTTCCAGGTATGACATGATCGAGTCATGGAGGATGAGGTTGAAAGGCATCTGTCTGAGATGGAGCTCATGGTGGAACATTTGAAACTGGCAAAGTCCATGTGGGAGGATGAAGGAGTTCTAGGATCATTGGAAGCTCAGATGTTGGCAGAGGGAATTAGTTCTTTAGGGCATAGGCTCCCCATGTGCACTCCCTTGTTTTTACAGAGGAAGGGAGTGGTACTCCTGGTCAGGCATTCTACTTGCTGATGAGTAGGATGCTAAACACCCGCTGACTGAACGAGTGAGGATGCAAAGCTTATTGTGACATCCAGCGACTCAATGCTAGTGGACTGGTAGCATTCATGTTGGAACATCTATGCAGGAAATCCCATTGTGAAATACTGGGAAGTGGTATAGATGTTCCAGGAAGTCCACAGCAGCTCCTTGAGGTACTGACAAGGATTTTTGGGGACAGCGGGTACAGTCTGCCTCAGGAATGAGTAGGATACTGTCACAGAGCAATGTAACCATGCTGTCCCTGATCCACAACAAAGTGCTCTTCATTGAAGGAAATACAACATTTTTGTTTCAGGAAACAACTGCAACCAAATTACAGAGGAGACAGAGTTGAGATCGACAAAAAAGATTGAGTTGTTGGGCCAAATGACCTTTTCTTGTTGCTACATTGCCATATGTTTACAGGAAGCTCTATAGAGTCTGCGAAAACACAAAATGACCCAGATCTTCCAGTTTTTGGATAGTTGGAGACTGTACATATGCAATGATATGTCAGACATCTTAGAAGTCCTGATGGAGTGACTCTGTAGGAATTGCCCAGGATGTTTCTGATTCCCCTTCTCCGTGAAACACTGAACATATGTCTATAGCCTCAGTAAGTGATTTTAAAAGGCCTATGAGATATTTTGAAGATTTCACATTGGGGATTTATGATCCTCGACCAATTACAGAGATTCAATGGGCTGCAGTTCAAATTAATGTAAAGTCATAAACTCTGGCTCAGTTCCCTGAAGATATGAATTTGAGTAGATTTATTTTAGCTCTTTCATTATGTGGTCTAAGAGGAACCTGAAAATCATATTTCCAAGTGTGCATTTTGAAGATCAGTTTTTTAAAAAATTAGAAGTTATTATGATCTCTCTACCTTAATTAGTTTGTATGGTTTCGGATTACTTGTTACTTTGGTTAGACCCTCAGCATGCGTCTCTCACACCTATCATGTTATTCCAGTCATTTAGTTTGTCTCCAGCACCACCTTATTTTTAATGTTTTGTAATTATCTCTCTGCCTCGTTTAATCAGAATATAGGTCATCCCTTCACTTGTCATTCAGCTGTTGACACTTTACTCACACCATCTAACACTCTTGGTCACTTGCAAAGACTTATCATCTGACACTCCACTCACACCAGTTGTATGATATTTTGATCTCTCTGCCCTTGATCTCTCTGCCTATAAAGTCTGGGTCTGTGTGTTCTCACATTTCACCTGATGAAGGGGCTGCGCTCCGAAAGCTTGTGATTTCAAATAAACCTGTTGGACTATAACCTGGTGTCGTGTGACTCCTGACTTTGTCCAAAGGAGGCTCCTACATCATTGTCGACTGTCTTTGCGGAAGATCAGTTATCCACTTCAGAGAGTGCACACATCGTGGACTTCATGTGAAATGATGTCTGAGCAGATGCATGAAAGGCACTTTACCAAGGATGAAATTTAATGCTAAAAATAAAAAAAAAAAACTGTGTGGATACTGGAGACCTGAAACAAAAACAGAAATGCTTGTGAAGCTCAGCAGGCTTGGCAGCATCTGTGGGGAGAAAGCAGAGTTAACATTTCAGAGTCCAATGACCCTTCATCAGAACTGACTGTAATTGGATGCTTCTGTGAGAGGTTGAATGAAGATTTCATGCCGAACTCAAAATACCAAACACTTATCAGTCATGGCGAAAACCACTATATCACTGATATTCTTTATTTCTAGTTTATTTCAATGTAGGAGTGGGGACGTGCAATATCTCACCATTTACTGCACTAACCAGGTGACCGAGGAAATCTTCCAGAAGGGTTTGGAATTCACTGACTTTGATGCGTCCCCTATGAAGACAAAGAAGAGGGCTTTCACTTTTCAGAAGGATTGAAGAATTCCTGAAGGTGAATGTGGCTATTGATGGAACAGATTCCATTGAAGGCACTACAACAGGATGCTGTTTCATTTATGAACAGGGAAGGATTCCATTTTATGAATGTAATTAATGTATGTGATGCAGACTCTAGACATGAATGCAAGAAGTGCAGGGAAGTACACATGATTCATTTGTCTCGTCAAATTAAGGATGCAACAGGCAATGATTTCGACACCAGGAATCATGGAATGACTTCATGGTGATAACAAGTACCCATTGAAATCATGGCTTATGACACTGTTTTGCAGGATCACTGCTAAGGTGCTCAAAGGTTACAACATCATTCATGCAGTAGTGCATCAAGTGGTGAAGAGGACAATTGAGTATTCAAGTTATGTTTTTGTTGCCTGATCAGGTCAGGCATATCTAAGAATGCTCTCCTGTGACAGTATCCAAGATTGTGGCTGTGTGTTGTAAGGAATGCTGCCTGGTTTACTGTTCAACAGCTACCTGGATCTAACACTGGACTTTTCTTTTCCATTCATTTTATGGGATGTGCGTATCACTGGCTGGCCAGCATTTCTTGCCCATCCCTAGCTGCCCTTGAGAGCTGCCTTCTTGAACTGCTGTATTCCTCCTGCCTTGGGTTGACCCACAATGCTATTAGGGAGGGAATTCCAGGATTTTGACCCAGCCACAGTGAAGAAATAGCGATATATTTCCAAGTCAGGATGGTGAGTGACTTGGAGGGGAACTTGGAGGTGGTGGTGTTCCCATATATCTAGTGGTGTGGTGGAAAACACAGGAGACAGATGCTTCGGAGGCAAAGAAAAACACTGATTTTTATTGAACAAACACAAGCAAATTGAATATATTTACAGAAAACAAGAAAGTGAATATTAAAACCTGTCTATCACTGACTGAGACCTTGTCTCCCAGTTAACTTAACCCCCAGTTAAGTCTTGCAGCTAATACTTAATACAGTGGGTAAAATAGATACAGTGGGTGACTGTTACTTATAGTAATAGGGAAGAAGAGAGAGAGAGAAAGAGAAGGGGGAGAGAGAGAGGGAGAGAGAGAAATTACCCGCTGACCCCGAATCCTATTACACTTCCCCTCCTGAGGAGGCACCCTACACTGTTAGCCCCAAACCACCCCTTCCCCTGTCTAAGACTAGCCAGGCTGAGTTATAGGGTGTCGATGACCTTAGGCTCACCCCAGTGTGATAACGCGATTTTGACTGGTTCTGTCTGTAGTCTCCTGCCTTAGCTGGGACTCCGAAGGGCTGCAAGTACCAGTAACACTCAGTCTAGTGGTATCTGCTGATGTGGTTAGATGAGTGGGACCGGCCTGGTGAGTACCTTGGGTTTTCTTTCTTCTCTTAGTGGTCCTTGCAAGTGGGTTGTTGTTGTGGATGGCGGTGGATGCTCCCCCAGTCAATGTTTCGTGTCTCTGGATGCCTTCGGCCGCCTCCAGACATCGAGTGGAGGTTCATAGCTAGTTACTGGTGTTCAGTGGTTGTGAGGGCTTCTTTCCTTCGTGATTGGGGCCTGCTTCCTGCTCGGATTCTCAAACTTCCCTCACGGAGCCCACCTCAGAGCACACACCTGGTTAGAATCGGGGCGCGTAGTTAGTATCTCAGTGCTGGTTTCACAGAGCCTGAACTCACAGAGCCCCACTTACAGTGCAGGACTCTCAGTACACTTGCTCTCTTTGTCTTCCTCCTCTTCCTTCTCTTCTTCTTTCACTCACTTCTCTTTCCTCCACTGTTGTGCTGGGCTCGGGGTCTCCAGTTATACCCAACTGCAGGCACCCCCCTTATCTCCCGTCAAATCTGTTGAGCTATTGCTCCTCCCCTCAGGGCTAAACGGGCTTCCTCAGCACTGGGGTAGGTGCGAATCTTTTTCGATTGAGGTCAATGGTTTTGATGGTTCTGGAATGTCCAGCATTTCCCCTGAATGGGTATCCATTCAGTTTCGAATAGTGGTGTGAATTTTTTTTACATCCAAGGTGAAACAAGTTTGCATGTAGCACAATGGTGTGAAATGTTCAATATTCTTGTGCCTGAGCACTGGTTGGGAATTGAATGGTTTTATAACTGTGTAGCCTCCAAAGAGTCTGAAGTTTTTGAAGTTCTATGTTTCCTGCAGACTGGCTCGCATTATTTTTAGTTGAGGCATGAATGGGGGTCTTCCTTTTAGTCTCTGTTAGCTAACCCCTGTTCCAGACATCTGCCTCTGGGCTGGTATATTACCCAGTCTATCCCAGCCAGCCTCTTCCTGGCTCAGTTGCAGACTATGGTTTCTGGAGTCCCAAAAGTTCGGTGAATTTAATCCAACGTAATTTCCACAACTTCTGCCTTCAGAGGGTTTTAAGTCCAGGGTATGCCCATAAATTGTTGGGGATTTTTGCCCCACCTTACAATCTCCAACAAGGACTCAGCCTTACTCTTGGGGACGACTGTATTAACAGCCCAACAGTCCAACAAAGTAGAACTCTTCAACCAGAGCTTGCCCGCTCTGCCTGTTCTTCTTCGTTCTTTCTTCTTTTTTTTCCTCATAGCGCTTTTTTCTTCTTCTCTCATGGCCTCCAGCGACAATACCCCGGTGTCTGGCAACGACTCTTGGCCTGGTGAAGCAGCCTCCCGGTGTAGCGTAATGACCTCCCAGCCTGGCACAGCAGCCTCCCCACCTTTTGTAGCAGCCTCCCAGTTGGCATCCTCTCGGCCCGGTGTGGCTGTCTGAAGTGTTCCAGAGTGGGTCCAAATGACTATTGCAGCTGCCCTCCCTCACCCTTGCCATCTACTTCTGGAGGTCCAGCCCGAACTGCTTGAGCTCCCCTCCTCCGTATCCTCTGTCACCATCGCCACCTGCTTTTAGAGTTTTTATTACACAGGTCAGAAGAGTGGATTATTTCCAAGTGACCTTAACAGCAACAAAAGTTGGAAAATCAGGAAGTAATGATGACAAAAGACTCCTTGCATAAGGAAGATATATGCTGGCTCTTGTCAGATCCTGACTCTGGGCCCCAAGATAATCAATTATTTTTTGACAAACTTATCTTATGTAAATCTGACTCACGATCGAACTTCTGGTAGTTTTGGTGCGATGGTAAATCTGTCATCATTGTCCCATTTAAATAGACAATCAGGGACCTGATATTGTCCAGCTTTGGCAGCTTTCCTGATTTAGGAATTGTAGGCAGTCAAATCAGGGTAAGGAAGGTTTGGGTCAGTCCCTCATTTCCCTTTGACAGCCTCACAGCCCAGGTTATGTCAGGTTGTGGAGCGGGCAAGCTATAATTGGGCCCAAATAGGGGGCTTGGAATTCAATTATTATAAATGTGTGTTTATTTCGGTAAACAAATTCCCTGATTGATATTTCAAACAAGGATTTTCATTGGCCAATGCCACAGAATTGATTCAACTGGAAAATGCCACTGATTCCTTCTTCACTTTACCTCCAGGGATGAGTGAATGGAGAACAGAGCTTGGAACGTTCTCCTTTCCAAATGTTTCTCTGCAGTATTGATAGAAGTCATTCAGCCCATCAAATATGCACTGACCCTCTGAAGAGCATCACACCCTATCCCCGTAACCCCACATTTAGCATGGCCAAACCATTTGACGTGCACATCTTTGGACTGTGGGAGGAAACCGGAGTACCCAGCAGACACCCAGGGGAGAGCATGCAACTATCACACACTCAGTCGCCTGAGGTTAGAATCGAAACGAAAAGAAGCACAGCAGAGGTCAATGCAGCTGTTCTTTCTGCGATCGCGCTATTGCAAAGACGACAGAAACAGTCACCAACAACTGTAGCTGTCATGAGCTATTGTACAGCCCCCAGAGGGAGACACAACAGGACAAAGTTACCACAGAGGACGTGAGTTCATTCATGGAACATGATTCATAGGCAGCTGTCTGCAGGGGACCAGGAACCAACTCAGGATGTCGCCAGCAATCATGTCTCTCCAATACCAATTGTAGGATAAGGACATATGGTCACAAGGACTGGGTAGCAATCCCAACCCCCTTACCTCAAAGCTAACAGTGGCCTTTCACTCCTTTGTCAGTGGATCATTTCAGGGTCCTCTGTGGCATTTCACTGTCCTTACCTCTGACCTGCATCTGGAATGTCACTAATACTCTCTTCACAGAAGATATTTATTTTGTTCCCTAGTGACGTGGCGAGTGAGACAGTGAGGACATTGGGATTCCCGCAAGTGCAGGGTGCATTTGATTAAATCCGCAAAGCTATCAGAGCGTTCTCCCGTGAACTGGCAGTCTTTCCGAACAGAAATGGATTACATTCATTTTAAATGGAATATAACTTCCCCACTTCCATGATGACTGCATTGAGGCTGGACATTATTTAATTTGCACAGTTACCTGTCAGCCATTATGACACATTCTTCAAGGATTGAGTCATTTGTCTATATCATTTATCTATGGAGTGAAATGCTGATGTATCCTTTCAATTCTGGCTCTGATATCCTCACCACTACAAATGTTAAAGAACACGTGCAAACCTTGCACTGGACCAATGTTAGCATGAAAGCAGCAATGATGCAGTCACCACTTCTGCCACTTTACACTCCTGGATATTGGTGCTAAAATGGTCCTTGTACCGACAAAAGTAAAGCCACACCAGGGAGCGATGATATTATTTCACTGGAGGCCATTCAACGTTGATTCATTAGGATGATCACTGGTATGGAAGGACTGTCTTCAGAGCAAATGTTAAACAGGTTTGGACTCATTGGAGTGAAGAATGAGAGGTGACCCCGCTGAAACATATGAGATTTTTTTAAGGGTTGGACAAGATAAATGCAGAGAGGATGTTTCTCCTCATGCAAGAGTCTAGGACCAGAGGACATAGTCTCAGAACAGAAAGGCACCAGTTTAAGAAAGCTATGAGGAGGAGTACTTCTCTCAGTAGATTGAGAGTCTTTGGAGCTCCATACCACAGAGAGTTGTGTGAACAGAGCCTTTGTGTATACTTAAGGCTGAGATAGATACCTTCTTGATCAGTAGGGGAATGAAGGGTTATGGGTATAGGGCAGAAAAGTGGATGTAAGGAATGTCGAACTAGTATGATCATATTGAAGGATGGAGCAGTTTGAGGGCCTACTCCTGTTCCTTATGGGTCGAATGGAGAGAAGGTCTTACGAGGAAAGTTTGAGAGAGCTAGGGCTTTTCTCTTTAGTATGACGATGGATGAGAGGTGACTTGATAGAGGTGTACAAAATGATCAGAGGTATAGATAGAGTGGACAGCCAGAGACTTTTTCCTAGGGTGGAGGTAGCTATTACGAGGGGGCATAGTTTTAACGTGAGTGGAGGTAGATATAGGGGAGACACCAGAGGTAGGTTCTTTACTCAGAGAGTGGTAGGGGCATGGAATGCATTGCCGGAGAGGGTAGTGGAGTCGGCCTCGTTAGGGGCATTTAAGCCGCTATTAGATAGGCATATGGATGATAGTATAAGGTAGGGGTGGAGGTTAGATAGACCTTAGGTTTAGGGTAAAAGTTCAGCACAACATCGTGGACCGAAGGGCCTGTTCTGTCCTGTACTGTTCTATGTTCTATGTTCTATGACTCCTTGATGAAGATTGCCAAATTTTTCCTAATCCAGAAGCTCCTCCTTCTGTTCCTCTATACCAGCTATCCCTGCAGTGCTGCAGAATCCTAGCAATTCCAGAGCAGCCTCACACTGACCGTGCTTCCATTACTTTGGGCTGTCAACAAAAGATAATATTGCAGCCACACTTCAATTTTGCAATTCTTATCTGGACAGGAAGCAGAAACCAAACCAGCGCTGCTTAGTTTCATTTTCTCAATTTAGCTTCTATGACGTATTAACATAAGAAACAAAACAAAGAATGCACAAAGATTCCAGCTCCATGATCCTTTGTTCCACTGACACCAGACATTTTAAGCAAATAAAATATTGTTTTGAAGATGCAAAATCAAGTTGAAGTTAGGAAAGGAATTCAGCATGTTTCCATCTGATCTGTGTTATGAGGTAGAATCATTAGAATTTCATTAGTACTTAAATTTACATCTAGATGATTGAACAATGAGTTTATTTTCTGAAATAAGCCAGCAATCATTATAGAGAAGTTGAATGACATCGAGCTGGGATTGTTATTTTGATTTGTACTTGGGATGCAAGCATCATTGGCGAGGCCAACATTTATAGTTCCTCTGAATTCCCTTTATGGTGGTGATGATATAACACCCTCTTTATCTGCTATGTGCTGTAGTTACACCCATAGTGCTGCTAAGAAGGATGTTCCAGGATTTTGACATGGCAACTGCAAAAGAGTGGCAATATAGTTTTAAGTTAGTGTGACTTCAAGAGGCCATGGTACTCCAATGTGATTGATGCCATTATCCTTCTGGTTAAGACAGATTGCAGGATTGAAGGGGATTATTGAAGAAGCCTTGATGTATTATTTCCCGACATGTTGAATGCAGTACACCCTGTGTACTAGTGGCAGAAGGTGTGAAGGTTGAAACTGTTAGATGGAGCGCCCAACAAGAAGGATGCTTTATCCCAAATGTTCAGAGCATTATTCGGAGCACTCATCTAGGCTGGAGAGTATTCCTGACTTGTGCCTCGCAGATGGTGGACAGAATGTGGGGAGTCAGGAGGTGAATTAATTGCCACTGTAGTCATAAAATTTCTACGGCTGGTCGAGTTAAGTTTCCTCATCAATTCTAACTCACCAGATATGTTAGTAGTGGGGAATTCAGTGATGGTAATGCCATTGAATATCAAAGGGACATAATTAGATGCTTTCTTGTTGGGCATGGTATTTGTGTTTATGTTATTTGCCATACGTTAGTATAAACAAAGAACATACAAGTTCAGAACAGAAGCAGGCCGTTCAGTTCTTTTTGCCTGCTTCACCATTTATGATTGATCTGATTAGAGCCTCAGATCCCGTAACACTATATTCAATTTTTTTTTCCCCATTGTTTGAGAAGTTAGGTAATCTTTGGGTCTTTCCAAGAATTGTGTGTGTATATCCCACCTAAAATCAATCTCTATCTCCCTCTCAGGAACAGTCTGCATTTCTCTATGTCCCTCCCAGGGCCAGTCTGGATCTCCCTTCCACCATCCCAAGAACAGGTTGTATCCTCCATCCACACCCAGCACTCTCCCCATACCACTCTTCCAGGAACAGATTGTATCTCCCTCCCAGGAGCAGGCTATATCTCCCCATCGCACCCCGCCCCACCACCACTGCCTCCCCGTTCCTGCTTTACCCTTCACCCAGATAGCGACAGTCTGAAGAAAGTGGCCTTTCCCCGGGGATAGTCCAAGTTGCTCTGTGTCGGTCAATGAGGGCCTCAGATGGTTTTGCTGAAGGGTTGATGAAGCTGACAACTTCCAGGACAGGGAGACTCCCGGTGACAGAGACTGAGATCTGAGTGAATGCTCTGGAGGGGAGTCCCATCATCCATCAGCAAATCCTCAAAGACACAAAATCGAGCTGTTGGTTGATTTGAAGGATCTTCAGTGACTGTTGGCCTTGTCCTAACTGTCACGTTGGGGAACCCCAATGGGGATCGTTTCTGTGAAAAAGCAACAGTGAAAGGTTGGGAGGCAGATGGGTTTTATTACAGTCTCTGGGGAGAGGATTGAATATTGTTATTACACCATCAGTACCATCGAAAGAAGATCAGTCACATGCTCAGACTGCGCTGCTTCAGCTGTGATCCAGACTACACTAGAACTCAATCAGGATGAGTTTAGATCGAGCCACTTGGTGGAAACAGGGTGAAGCTGCTCACCTGAAGTGTGTCGGTTCCTCAATAACATCCACAGCCTGGGGTTTGGAGAAATCCATAAGCCCTGACTGTAATGTTAACTCTGTGCTGAGTGGGGAAACTGTTTTAGTTTTTCCCACAGGCTGAAGCAGCTCTGAAGATCTTGAGAGGGCAAAGTATTGTACATTTTTTGGACCAGGAGGTCTGGTCCCAACTTTAAAGGTTTAAGGCTCCACTGTCATAGAACCTACACTTTCCCCTTTCTAATCGATGGAACCTTGCCAAAACTTCCTTCAGTCCATTAACTTGGTTTGAAGCACCCCAACCCTGATTTTTGTAACGAATGGTATGTTTTGAACTCCCCTCATCACACACTCCCAAAAATCACTCTTGAGTCATATTCATTATTGTTTTTGAGTTAGCTTCTCAAATTCAGAACAATGATTGTATTTGTATCAAGTTAACTTGACTCAAATTCCAAAACAACTGTAGTTTTGTTTCTCCCCATATTTGACTAAATCTCTAAAGATACAGAAATAGAAATAGAAATACCTGGTTAAATTCTGTATGAGCAATATTCTGTGAAGAAGCAGCAGGATTTTGAATATTTTTTAGCAGGAATTATTATTTTAAAATTATACAATCATGCATAAAATGTCAGTTTTAAAGGAAATGCCAAAAAGGGTCCCCAACAAAAGCTCTGAGAAAATATTCATCCATCTTTCAAATATGTTTGCTTAGCAAGTCATTGATGATCCCAGTAGAAAGGTGTAATTCAATAACAGTAGATCACTATTCTTCACTGAAAAGTTCTTTGAGTTTGATCTTAGCAAAGCATTTAGTAATTCCAGACTTCTCCCCATCCAGCAGATACATGACCCCAAGAATGCACAAAGCCTTAATGTCGCCTGGGTTATTTTGAAGTAGTCTGTTTGCTATCTTCTCCAAGTTGGTGCGACAGAGTTTTTGTTGTTTTGAGTTTCCTTTGATAGAAAATCCTTCCAGAAAATGTGTGATAGCATTTTGTTCTGATCTTTTCTGATACAGTTCAAATAGCCCAGCCTTGTAATATACGTACTGCTTACTTTCTGGATGACCATATTTCAATTTCAGTAGATTACTGTAGATCTCTTCAGCTTCATGAATTTCTTCATTCATTATAAAGATCTCGGCAAGGTCCAGTTTTGCCACCGCAAATGATGGTTTGAGCGCAACTGCCTCTCCAAAATAGTACTTGCATTGTTTGATTAATGTAGCCTTCTCTTGAGAGGCAGGATCATGAGGCACATTGCTGCCTGGAAATGTGCCCAGTGCTTTTAGTTTGCTTTTGTAACATGACCCATTTGGTGATATAAAAACGATGAGTTTGGTGTAATTTCTAATGCTTTCGCTAACAGTTCGACAGCATTTTTAACATCTCCTTCTCTTCTGTAAAATTTTGCTGCATAACGAAGCACATATGGATGACCAGGGGACTTCTGCAATGCTTGCTCAACTAATGTGAATGCTTTCTCCCTGTGACTGAACTCTTGTAGTTTTAAAGCTAACAGCACTATGGCTTCAGCATGATCAGGGTCAAGCTCCAGCACAAGTGTAAACTGTTCCATTGACTGAGTGGGTTCATGACCCGCTGGGGTCCCAGAACATGCTTCCAGACAAGACAGAACAATGGCGTAACCAAAATTCCACTCAATGTTGTCAGGATCCTTCTCCAGGGCCTTTTTAAAACATTCCTTTGCCTCTTCATAATATTGAGCACCAGAAGTCAACAGTGACCAACCCTTCTCCCCTTCAACCTCGGGCATCATTGCTGGAAACCGAGAGGCTTCAGGGAATAGGTTACAGACCGTCTCCAGCTTGTCGAGGTAGAGCCTCTTCCAGTCGGTCCATGTGATAATAAACCCAAGCATAGTTTCCATAGGTGACAATGATTCTTTTTTCAAATTCATCTTTATGATTCTCCTTCAGAATCTTTTCAGCTTCCTTTAAATTCTGAATTGCCTTTTCACAGTTTCCTTGCAGACAGTTTATAAAAGCAAGATGGTTGTAAGACCTGGCTTCATATTTTACAGCAAGCAGTATTGAGTCTTCTAATCTTTGTTTCAGATCATCCAAGTCGATGGTTTCTTTCTGTGGAGTCCAAGTGAAGTGGCATTGAAGCTGATCGAGCTTCACTTCCAATGACTCCTCCTGTGTGTCTCTGCAGGAGAATAAAATCTTTTACAATCTATATCTGAAGCTGCAACTTGCGTATTTTAATTTGATCCTTTGAATTAATTCTTACCTTGGCCTTTGTTAACATTAGATGACAGATTAAGGATATTTATGAATATCTTAATATTAAATCAATCAAAAGGATTTCATTTATTTTCCATTACTTGTCTCTGCTGGTGTCTCTCAATACTGAAACTACAAATGATTTTTTGTCAATGTCAATTGTGTAATGTATTTTGTTTATAAACTTTCACAATGGGCAAGATTTTAACTCACTCAAAAACCATATAGCTGCATCACTGTATCCCAAACCTTTCGGCTCAGACACCGCTATTTAGATTTGCCATCTTTTTGTATATTTCAACAGGAACTTTCTTCTTAAACTAACCTTGTCATGGCCATTCTTTTGGAAATGTCACAATCTGAAATGGTTCTATCATGGCAAATAACAATTGATGCCATGTTTTGGATCACGGGTTGGAAACCGTGCCTACAATTTGCCTCGGTATTTGCTGTATTCTCATTGGTTCCTTTGAAAATAAAAATCATCCAGCTAAATTTTTAAACAACACAATAAAGAAGTGTTTGGGTCAATGTCTAGTGGAGACATTTGTTAGCTGTCGGATACATCACTGGACGCCTCTCCCCAGTCCAGAGAGCTATTCACTCAGCTGTTCCTCTTCACAGCTCTCCTTCCCACCACTCACCCACTCACTCAACAGCACCCTCTTCTTTGTACCTTGGTGGGGCAACTCCAGCAGGGTGATAGCCTTGTGGAGGTAGGCCTTGCCTAACCAGCATTGTGCTGATCTGCTGATAAGTCAAGGTGCCACCTCTCCAGCTGGCACAGGTTTTGCCCAGCAGCTGCTGCCCTCATAGCCATGGCCATGGTGGTACCCAGGCTGTCATTCACCCTCCTGCTGCTCACTGCTCCTCCTATTAAAAGTTGTTTCTCTCTCACTGGTGCAGCTAAATGACACAAAAGCATTTCCATCCCCACCTGGCATCAGATCACACACCCACATTGCAAGACTCCAATCTCATTAGACGATTAGAATTGGACCATCATCCCAAACAGTATCAAGGATGAGGCATTGGTATATAGAGCCTTAGGGGCATCCAGCTGCCCCCCCATGAATTCTCCCTTTCACCTGCAGCAAGCTCTGCACCTCGTCCTGCAGCCCTGCTCTCTCCAATGCGTTCCCTTTCGTTGGAGAAGCTAGGGTGTCTATCAGACTACACCATTCACACCTATGAGAAACCTACCAGGACAATTTGAACTCAGAGTACAACAGACAGCCCCATTTTTGCAGGAGCAAGGTCGGTTGACTGCGGTATGATTTTGCTGTGTCAAAATCCTGGAACTCCCTCCTGAAAGGCATTGTGAGTGTATCTATATCAAATAAATCAATGGTTCAAGAAGGCAGCTCACCACCACCTTGTCAAGGGCAATTAGAGATGTACAATAAATGCTGGCCCAGCTAGGGAATTCCACATTGTCTCTGTTTTATGTCCCTGCTGAAAGCCAGCACCTCAGACAGAGTTGAACTCCCTCAGTACTACATTGAGAAAAGGCCTGGATTATGTGATCAGTTCGCTATAGTATTAGTTGAGCCCACATCATAATGACTCAGAGAGAGGAGAGATAGCACCGATAGCACTGATAGCTGTGAGCTTCAGCTGAGTATACTGTGCCCAGTATGGACGCATGAATATCTCACTTACCCCATGGTGATCTGAGTGAATACGCCTGCTGCTTGTTTACTTTTCCTTCTGCTTTCTGAGGAGCAGGATGATCATAATGAAGGGTGCTTAATCTCCAAAGATATATATGCAAACATATACACACCAGCCACACCCTTCACATTATTCAGAATCAGGTGATCTTTACTGAAGTGAACAAATGAAAGGAAACTAAAACTGTAAGGTGATTCAGTAGTTGTAGAAACACAATGTCACTAAGACACAAGGTTCTTCCCCTGGTTACTGTTTATTACGAATGAGGATTGACAGAGCACAGGGTTTGGCTTCATGGCACTGGGGTTCTTTCGGGAGTCAGTGATACTGTAATTGGTATGTGCTACTTCTCCGATCAATTCCAGCACGGCCCGTGTGACAGCCCATCCTGCAACAAGACCATCTCGGGCAGTCCCAGAAGCCTCTGCTCTCCATCCTGGCATGGCAGAGCACAGCCCTGCCAGCATATTGGCTGCTTTCTTTGTGAACGGGAACCAGGCAGGATCATTCCACGTGTTCATTTGTCCCTCACCAAAGATCATTTTGTCCAGGGCCCCACTCTAGTGATGTTGAAATGGCCAGAATTTAGATGATTGAGAATAACTTGTGGTTATTACCATGTCCCTGTAAACAGTGGTGTCTTTCTGGAGCTGTAGTGGTGGTTTTCTGTCATTAGCAGGGAGGCTTGCTGAATCCTTACAAAGAGGCCAGATCATTGGGTGAACTGCTCAAATACAGGCTGCAGCAGGTATTGGGCAGCAGTGGCAGGGCTCTCTGGGTTTGTGACACACTGCTCAGTTCAGTGGAGGGGTATAAACCCCACAGAAACTCCTCTGTCAATTTTGAGCTTGACTCGTCCAGGGTCCTTGACAGTGACATGAGACAGGAAAACGTATTCAGCATCTCCATGAGTATTTTAATCAGTGGTCACTCATTCAATCACCACATTAATGTCAAGCCCCTGTTTGTGACCCTCACTACCACACGAATGATCCACCGCATGTGGCTACAGCTCAGTCATGCCTGTGCCTTCAGCACTTGCTGATCCTGTCATTAGACACTGTCTACAACGAACGCTAAGTGCCATGACCTGAGCTGGGGACTGTGACTGTCATATGAGGCTCATTACCGCTGTGCTGTTTGCTCTGCTCTCAGGGCTGGTGCAGCTGTACAAAAGAGGTTTCCGTCATCAGAGAATCGGAAGGGCAAGCTCAGGGTGAGGTATGGGAGCATTTGGGACTGTTAATGGGTTCAGTGGTGGGAATGTGGTGCATCTAACAAAATGACAGATCGATATTATAGTGGACAGCATGGATGGATTCTCCATTGCACCAAAATTATTGGAAGCTGGATCATGAGTTTGGAATGTTCCATGAGGTACATTTGTGAAAAAAGCAGAGATGATCTGGATTTGACCGGAGCCATCTCTTATCTTCCATACCCAAGAAGCCTTTCCCCACCATTCCTTCCTGATTTTCCAGCTTTAGCTGCTGTGAGGTCGCTTGACAATAATCCACTGTTCTGGACTGTGTAATATAACCTCCATCAGCAGGTGGCGATGGTGGCGGAGGGCAATGAGGAGGGCAGTTCAAGCAGTTCGGGCTGGGCTTCCAGAAGTAGATGGTAATGGTGAGGCAGAGCATTTAGAATAGTTAAACAGATCCTCTCTGGAAAATAAAGTGCCTTTGGGACAGAAGGAGCAGAAATTACAAAGAATTCCTCAACAGAATGTGAACCACAGACTTCTTTCCATGTAAACACTTTCTTGTGTAACCTTCATTTCCCTTCACATTTGAATGATCTGTTGTCAGTGGAATAAAGAATCCCTAATTTGTGATCTTTGGGCCATGTCAAAATCTCACGTTACGTTTCTGTTGTAGTTTACAGGAATTTGTAGCACAAGCATCAAGTAATGGCAGTGGAGAAAATGGTCAAGGAGTTGAAATTAGCAATATCCATAGGGAGACCGAGGAGGTGGCGCAGGGAATCGACCTTTAAAATAATCCAAGGCATAGAATAATCCAATCCATGTACATTCCTTTGATTCTGCAACGGAGGAAATCCAACTTCCTGATTGGATATTCTACTTGTCAATGAGTAAGAAGTTTTGGGGGAAAGCCAGAAACACCTGATGATCTAGTGATTGAGGAGGCACAGCCAGTTATGGCATCTAGAGACCTATGTGTAAGGAAGCAGGCAGCAGTTGTAATGGAACATGTGTGGGGCAAGTCCATTAGGAAATATTGGGAAGAAATGTAGATGTTTTAAGAAGATGGCAGTAGGTCTTAGAGGTACTGGTAAGTGTTCTGGAGGCAGTGAAGTAATTCGATTGCATCATCATCCTGGAGCCCTCCTTCAAACTGACCTGGGACAGACCACTGAAGGATCATGTAGTGGACACATTGAGGATTGAAAACATCTAGATGGACTTGAAGAGACTTGAATGTGAACAACATCAATTGTCTTTCTTTGAAGCACAGGATCAACTCATCCAGATAATCGTGAAAAATTGGACTCCCAATATCAGGAAAGAAGCCACCTGATGACTGTTAGCATAGATGGGAAGCTCCATTCCTTGTAAATACTTTCTTGTTTCACTTTTAATTACCCTTCATGATTGTAATGACTTGATGCCAATGGAAAAAGATCACTGTTTCATGATATTTAGATCATCCATGTGTTAAGACAGAAATCTACATCTTCACCACTTCCAAATATTTTTTCTCAACTTTTTTTTCTTCTTAGAAGAAAATTCCTCCTGGAGCCTTTACCCCTGGTATCATGCCTTCTTTAGTTTATCCAACTTGGTCACCCTATCTTCTCAAATCCTGAGTCCATCCCCTCAGCTATGCTAAACCTTCTCCTTTTTCTATTACCACCCCATTGCTTGTCCCCTGCTTACTTGACTGACAGCTTCCTGCTCTGCCTCGCTTGACGCCTTTCAATCAGCCCATTGTCATGACGTCTCTATGAATGGCAACCCAATGAGTAGCAACCTGTACAGTCTCATCCTGCCCTTTTGCTGACCTCCCCATCCAGCTCATTCTCTGGGGGCATCCCTTTTTTTATAAATTCATTCATGGGATGTGGGCCTTGCTGGTCAGGCCAGCATTTATTGCCAAATCATAATTACCCAGAGGGCAATTAAGAGTCAACCACATTGCTGTGGGCAACGTAGGCCAGACCAGGTAAGGATGGCAAGTTCCTTCCCTAAAGGACATTAGTGAACCAGATACGTTTCCCAGCAATGGATTCATGATCATCATTGTACTTTTAATTCCAGATATTTTTATTAACAATCTGCCATGGCAGGATTCAAACCCATAGTGCTGAATGGATTAACTGTCCGGTTATAATACCACTAGGCCATTGCCTCCCCTGGCCTCTCTTCCAACCTCCTTTCTGATCCACTGACCTCCACTCAGTGTTGAGCCTGTGAACTCTGCCAATGGAGATCAGTTCTCGCACTCTGTCCACATCACCCTCCAGATGCCTGTTCACTTGTGAACCAGGCCCTTGCCATCTGGAAACTTATGGTGGATGATTTCATGGGAATCAAAGCCCCCAAGTATAGCTCATTAGGAAAGGAATGTGTACCCCATCATTATTGGTTAAATGTGGTGATTTTGTTTTTAAACTTCACCAAATTCGTTGATCTAGAACATTACTCAGTGTAGTTTCATTTCCAGATAATTGACTCCTCAGTGTTAATCGAAACTGAACACACTAAATGAAAGCAACCACCATTGTTTCATTTTCTGCATTCAAATCACAAGAGCATTTTCATTTGTGGTATTGTGGGGATATGAATCATTGCAGTTCCTGAGCAAAAGGGATGAGAAATGAAGCATATATGGTACAAGTTAAGACACAGCGCAGCGAATTGGATGACCTAAAGCCTTAGGTCTCATTTCACAATGCTTCAATTTTAACGTCCCCAGATGGTGAGAAAACAAAGAGCAGAACAACAGTGCTCAGTTTTGTTAACCCTGTCTGGTTGTATTTTAGAACTGAGAACACTACAAGCACCGATCTTCATTAACTCGTTGTTAGAGGTAAGGTTGAAGAAAAATGTCTGCCTCATTTGCTTTCCGACAGTTTCAGACTGTAAGATGTTGGACCAAAAGCAGGCCATTCAGCCCATTGAATCTGCTCCGTCATCCAAAAAGATCATGGCTGTTCAGATAATCCTCAACTCCACTTTCTTGTCTTTTTAAGGTTAAAGGTAGATTATACTCCATATAACTAGCCTACATCTCTCAAAAGTGAGGTGTTTTCTGACTGCAGAAGATATTGTAACTGATGACAGAAATCTCTTTGAGAGGATAGAGAAGAGGAAGTGGCACTTTTGGGCAGATTGCGTTTTTAACCAATACAGGAATGTTGCTTCAGACTGTGTGGAGGATAAAAGAGGTCCTATATCCACTGGGGGCCAGGAGGCTCCCCAGGCAGACAGACAGACAGATAAACTCATTGGTTGCAAATAGCCAATGCAGTCAATGGTAGAAAGGTGAATCTGGGGAATTGTATGTAGAGCTATGAAAGGTTCAGTGGAAGTCCCTGTCTGACAGGGGCACAGAAGTCCTGGTTGAGAGGGTGGTGTAAGGGAGACGAGTCCCCTTCTTAGACACTCAGCAGAGGAGGCCATGACACCAGCTCCTGCCAAACTGGTTGGAAGTCACTACCTGGATCAGTGCCATCTTGAAGGCTGGAAGAACAGCCAGCAATGCTATAAGCAGGTCAATGACATTCTCAGCACTGCCAGGGTTAAGTACCACACTCTTCCTTCTAGCATCTTACACTCATTCTATCTTTGCTACTGCGCCCACCTCACACAAAGGCTCATTCCCACCATTCTCACTATTGCCTGTAGCATCTTCCCTCAATCACTATCCCCTTCCACATCCTACGACACTAACCCTTCATGCCCTCTGGACTGTATCATCTGTGCTTTGTTACAACTCACCACCTTTGCCCATGTGTTAATTCCCCAGAATTAACAGATTTACCATCCACCATCATCTCACTCATTGTCCCCTAGTTTCTCATGCCGGAGGAGACAGCCCGTAACAGGGCAGAGAGAGCCTGTATGAGTGGGTGAGTGCTAACAGCCTACAAGGGGAGAACCCTGGCCCTCACAGTAAAAGAAAGGGACTGCTCCTGTGAAGAACGTATATGTCCCGACAGCCAAGTAAGTGCCTCCCTGTATACCACTGCCTCTCTCCCTTTAACTACGCTGTTACCCTCAATCAGTCCACACCACTTCTAACCACTGGTCACGGCATGCTGTCTCTCACTTCTGGCTTGCTGGTTCTGCAAGCTTCCTGACAAGGTCTCTGGGGAGGCAACCAGCTCTGGATGAACCCCTGCCCCCTCCTAGATCTCTGAGGATGAGAGTAAAGAGGCCTCAGAGGAAGCATCATCAGCAGGGCTGCCCCTGCACCCTCCACTAGCTCAGTCACTGGCACCTCGGGGAGACCCGTAGACACAGTGTGAGGGTACACTAGCTGGTGATCACCTCACAGTGACAGCCCTTCTGCTGGCCAAGGGAGAAATGGTCCAGGCCACTGGCCCTTGGAGGGGAGCCAGAGACTAGGCACTTCCTCAGGTCCAGGCAGGAGGGACCTAGTGCTGTCAGCTATCCTCATGCACATGGAGGGTCAGGGGAAGCAGGCAGCTATGTGGGAGGCAATGGCTCTCATTGCCCAGAAACTGCAGCAGTGCAGCAAGATTGGCAGTTACCATGGATACCAGGTCCAGCACCCTCAGGGACTGTACGCACATACACACACACACACACACCCCATTGCCCTGCCTGTGGTCCTCAGGAGCATGGGGGGGCCGCTGCTAGAGCCCAGTGCTTGTGCCACCCCTCCTCCCAAAAAGACAGGGCAGGGCCGGGAGGCACCCAGTTGAAGGTTGACCCACACTCAGACCCCGCAGCAGTTTCCACTCAGGACACTACTTCCAGACTACCTTCCCTCTTTCTGATCCGTGGAAGTTCAAGGAGAGCCAGCTTGCCTCTAGCAAGAAGACTCTTGGTGTATGTGGGACATCTGGATACACGTACCCACTAGGATCACCTTTCGAGTCTCCAGGGCCAGTGGATTCTGCATCAGAGCAGACTCCCTCAACCAGGAAGTGAACTGAGGTGTAGTGGGAGAGCGAGAAAATAGCAAGCTCATTGAGAGCACAACGGTGGTACAAATGAAGGAAGCTTCTGTGTAAATAGAGCAGTATATATGACATTAGTTTTCATTGATCTGCTTTTGGGTCTGTCTCTGTAGGCACTGAATCTCCCTAATGCTTGTCTCCATCTATGTGTGAACATAAGCTGTCAGAGATTTGTTCAGCAGTGGCTGTGCCAGGGGGGCTTAGTGCTGTAGCATGGAGTAAACAACCTGCATGCCTGTTAATCTAATTTCCTAATCTATCTCACACCAACACTTTGACTTTGTTTAATTCTGACTGATTTGACTTTGTTAAATTTTCGGAACCTAGTTTCATACTAAGCCACAACATTCTCAAACTCAACATGAAATTCTTCAAATTGTACTCAATCCTCACACAGATACTTAACTATGATGTTATTAATTAACTCTGTTTACTAGATCTAAAATAACCTGTTCCTAATAGGTTGTCAGTATGTTCTTATAGAAAAACTACTCTGATTACATGCTGACTCATGTTCTGCTCAACACTACCACGACTACCATAACTAATGGGGGCCCATAAAGGAATATTTTCTGGCCTTTGTCACTTCTTAGCTTCACCTATAATGATTCTATTTCCAGATTTTCAGGTCAAGTTCCTTTCCCACTGCTGTCTCTATTTCATCCTTATGATTCAGGCTCTCCTCAAGGGCAGCTAGATAAAAACTATTTATCTCCATTTGAGCCATTCATTTATCTAGCTTGTTAGTCATGTCTTGTACATTCAGAGAGCGCCTATAACTTTGTCTTTCTAATAATTTTCCCTGATTGGACATTAATCATTAATAATTGCCCTTTATTTTTGCCAAAATCTCTTCTTTGAGCATTCTGGTGGTGCAGTGGTAGGATTGGACACAACAGTGTGGAGCTGGAGGAACACAGCAGGCCAGGTAGCATCACAGGAGCAGGAAAGTTGACGTTTCAGATCTTCAGAAGAGTCGCGAAAAGTGGGGGGTTGGTGGTGTTGGCGGTGGTGGTGGGGTGGCTGCGGTGGGGGTGGTGAAGGAGTTTCTGAAGAAGGGCCCCGACCTGAAACGTCTACTTTCCTGCTCCTCTGATGCTGCCTGGCCTGCTGTGTTCCTCCAGCTCCACACTGTTGTCTCTGATTCCAGCATCTGCTGTTCTTGCTATCTTCGTGCAGTGGTAGTATCCCTACCTTTGAGCCAGCAGAACTGGGTTAAAGTCCCACCTGTTCCAAAGCTGTGCAATAACATCTCTGAGTAGGTTGATTGGGAAAATAGGTAAAATCTCTTCCTTTTCCTTTCACAGCAGACTAGATTTGATCCAAGTTAATACTCTGCTCTTCAACTTTGACGTTTGTCTTTAGATTTGTGAAAGTGTCCTTACCTCAATCGTCCCCACCATGTGCCCTTTCTTTTAAAGCTCTGAACATCACACCCAACAATTGGATTTGGACAGTTAATGTTGGAGCCAATCCAACAAAATATCTCCTTCTTTTACCTGAAGAGATCCCATTAACTCCAGGATTTTTCTTTTCCTTATGCTTTCATGCAACGTGTGCGTTGCTGCCAAGAGCGGCTCTTGCTGCTTGTCCCTAATTGTTCTTTAACTGAGTGGTTCATCGGCCATGCCAGAGGGGTATTAGGAGGGCCCACGTTGCTGTAGCTCTGGAGTCAGGAGTAGACCAGCAGATTTCCTCATTGGATTCTGGTAATTGGTGACAGCTGTCATTGTCACTATTATGGAGATGCTTTTTATTCCAGATTTATGAATTGAATTTAAAGTCTGCTAACGCATACAATGTGAACCCATGTTGCAGGGGTTTAATTCAGGTCTGTGGATTTCCAGTCCAGTGATATTACACTTCCACCATTCCCTCCCATATCACTCTTACAGTCATGCATTTAACCCTCTACTCTTTGTTTTTGTTTGTGACTTGAATATCATGCAAAGGTTGTTACTTTTAAGGTTTTGTTTTTAAATTTGGATCCTAGCTCCTTATGTTACCTCAATAGAGGCTATTGTTTAATTCTGTCAATGTCATTGATTCTTACATGGGTGATAACTGCATTTCCCCCCCTCATTGACCAAGTTCCTCTCCAGTCACCATTCTCTAAGCCTGACGATGCCAGGTAAGATGTACCTCTGAAACACTGACAGAAGATTATCTGACAGATCTATCATCCCAGCAGCGCTCAAGTGTTAAAGAGGACTATAAACAATCCCCAAAGAAGAGGATGTTCTAGACTAAAGGCAAATACAGGCTGTAACTGGGCCTGGATGACAGGTGATGATGATGGTGACTCTCAAAGGAGGTATGCCCACCCTTTGCCTGATACCAGCTTTTGTAGCTAAACAAGTGGGATGACCAGTTAAGAGCATCAGTAGGCCCAAATAAAGATGGGCCATCCAATACCTCAGCATTGCTCATCAAATAAGAGACAGGTCAGGCACAGGGCTAGATTGCTGCATAGTAAAGGCTGCCCTTACCTTCATACCTCATGGTAAGGGAATATCTGTCCTTCCTTCCAAATTTGCACTTTACTGATGGGTGTCGAATGTTCTCACGTTAATCTTATTGTAATTCCCTGAGCTTCAATCGGGAATATTGAACATTGAGAAAACATGCAAGTAACATTTGCTTCTGTACTCTTGACTCTTTTAGTGCTTTTGGATTTGGGGAATCAGATGTAGTTGAACCTGCTCAATGGAGCAATAACTTTTTTTAATATAAATGATACAAACTGTTTTAAAAATAATAATAAACATTCCTTGGGGTTGATCTTAATCCCAGATCGCCTTTAGGTGAGTGTTGAGAGGACTTGTAAACTCCGTCTTTCATGGAAATGTAGGACCTAGGGTATTTCACAACCCAAACCTTATTATTGAGCAAAATGTCTACTTCTTGCCTATGAGTGCACAGATCGATTCTGGGAGGGTCTGTCAGGTTGGAATGTAAAATTACTGGTGCAAGGGAATTTAGAATGTTTTCACTAGATGTCCTACATGGGAACTCTTACACAAAGGTAAACAATAGTCTTCTCTCTGATTCTCTTAAGAGCTGCTTCATCCTGTGGGAAAATCTGCAGCAGTTTCCCTGCTCAGGACAGAGTTAACATCACAGTCAGGGCTTGTGGATATCACCAAACCCCAGGCTGTGGATGTTATTGAGGACCTCACACACACATTGGGTGAGCAGCTTCACCCTGTTTCCAAAAAGTGGCTCGGTCTAAACTCAGCCCCACTGAGTTCTAATGTAAGCTAATATCAAAGTACAGATGGCCAGTTGTCATCACTGATTAACATTTCAATTTGGTAAACATGGAGCAGCTTGCGCAAAAAGTGGCAAAGTCTGTTCTATAAACACTGGCATGGGAAATTTGAGGGAGGAAAATAATAGCAAAAATGTTGCAGAAATTCAGCGACCGTTTAGGAGTGAGATGAAAGGAAATTTCTTCACCTAGAGAGTTGTGAGTGTGGAATACGCTGCCACAGAAGGCATTTGAGATCAAAACATTGAATGTTTTCAAGAAGGAGTAAGATAGAGTTTTTAGGGATAAAGGGATCAAAGGGTATGGGGAGAAAACAGGAACCGGTACTGAGTTGGACAATCAACCAAGATATATTGAATGGCAGAGCAGATTTGAAGGGCTGAACGGACTACTCCTGTTCCTATTTTCTTTGTTCCTATAAATAACCTTTAATAAGAATGCAACATAGACGTCACCTGAGAAACCGATTATCCAAATTACTACAAACAATATTAAATATTGCAGTGCCAAAATATGAGACAGAAATATTCTCACCATCTGAGTGAGCTAAGAACATAGAAGATTAGGTGGACAGATTTGCTAATAAAACATTTTATTAAACCTAGACTTTATCTTCTCGAGCCTGGTAATTGAACATCAGCACATTAAATTTACCTAGTAATCCTGATTGTCCCTTGTGTGTTTACTTACTTATTTTTGTGAGTATATATAAACTTAGACCTAAATGAGTTCAGCACCTGTTTTGAAATATCAGAATAATAGTCAAGCTTTTTGATGGTGGGAGCCTCCTGTGTTCAACGTCATTCTGCTTCTTTCAGGTTTTCCCATGTAACAGGATCTGCGATAATGCTGGTTGTTATCAACTACATTCTATCAATTGTAGCAGAACAAGAATGGATTTGATAACAGGATGATGCTGTACATTGTGATGGAGCAGGACATCAGCAGAGCTAAGAAAGGACAGAACAGTCTGTACTAGTGAAATGTGCTTGCAGAGACCACTAATACATACAAATGTGTAAATAAAAGAGTCTGCAGAGACTAACCAGAGTCACTTTAGAATTACTCATAGGGAGAGGGAACCATTTAGATCATGACTGTCTTCAAATACCTTTTCAAAATAAGCGAGGGAGAAAAATTTTAAAATTGCTGACTTTCTTTAACAATATGAGAGATTTTTTTATTGCTATGATTGCTTCCTGATTGTTGTGGCTATGAAACTGGTTGCTCCAGCCTTTATTGCTAAACTATTAATTTAAATGAAAAGCTGCATTCACAACAGCTCCTCCAACAGCACCTTCCAAACCCACAACCTCTAGCATCTAGAAAGATAAGGATGCATGGGAACACCACCAATAATTTCTTGGAGCTACATTCTGTTTGCTCACTATTGTTGTCAAAATCCTGGAATACCTTTCCTAAGAGCACAGAGGGTGTACCTACAACACATGGACTGCCTCAGTTCAGGAAGGTGGCTCACCACCATCACCTTCTCATTGGTCATTCAGGATGGGCTGTAATCTTTGCCTTAGCTAATGATTCCCAGATCCCATGAAGACGTTTTAAAAATCCAAGATCATTCATACGCCTTGTGTGGAAGTTCAAATTTACTCTGAGTTTGCACCAATTATAATAAAAGAAATTAAGATATCAAATTTATAAGACACTTGTTAGACCACAGCTGGATTACTGTGTACAGTTCTGGGCATCACATTATTAAGAAGCAGATGAATACACTGCAGGAAGCGCAGACGCAGCTTTCCAGAATGGTTCCAATGAAGACAAATCTCAATTATGAACTGGATTGAAAATGTTGTGGCTGTTCTCTTTGGAATGAAGAAAGCTATGAGGAGATTTGATAGAAATCTTCAAAATCATGAGCAGCCTGTGCAAAGCAGTTGGAAAGAAACTGTTCCCACTTGTAAAAAGGATCAAAATCAAGAGGACATAGATTTAAACTGATCTGCTAAAGAAGCAAAGGTGAAGTGAAGAAAAGCTTTTTCACTCTGCAAGTAGAGATAACAAGGTGTAGAGCTGGATGAACACTCTGCAAGTAGTTAGGGCCTGGAAGTGTGGTTGAGATACATTCAATTGAGACATTCATGAGGACATTGGATGATTATTTGGATAAAAATAATATGCAAGAGAATGGGGGGAAAATAAATTGTTGCTAAAGAGCAACACTTGAATATTGTTCTCCTGGTTTATATTTTAAAACATTCCATCATTCAAACAGAGCTCCTCCTCCCTGACCTATCTACTTCCACCTTCCAGTTAAAATAATCACTTTCTATCTATCAAACAGTCATGAAACCTGACATTACTCCTTGTAATGATAATCAAAGGGAGCCGTGCTCCACAGGATCCCATAATGGTCCCTTCTCTTCTCCTCTGAATCAGAAGCAGATGAGTCCATTCATAACAAAAACAAAGTTGCTGGAAAAGCCCAGCAGGTCTGGCAGCATCTGCGAAGGAGAAAACAGAGTTAACGTTTCGGGTCCGGTGACCCTTCCTCAGAACTGATGGTGGTAGGAAAACGTCAGTTTATATGCAGAACATAGGGAGGTAGTTGGGGTAGGGAGTAAATGATAGGATAGAGCCCAAAGAGAGAGAAAGACAGTTGGACAGACAAAGGAGTTGCTAACGATCAGGCTGGGAGGGTGAATAGTTGTTAATGGGGGCTGTTAGTGACTAACAACAGCGGGTGTGTAGTGGCAGGCTGTGGAGTCCATTCATAAAGCAGGCTGCAACCCACAGGTTGTCTCATCTCTATAGTGAATCACACCATCAATGAGAACTATCCCTGGGTCAAGTGTTGCTAAGATTGCCATCTTTGGTATATACTGGAGTGGGGAGGGAATCATGGCTGAGCTTTCAGATCAAAATGGCTGCCTCCTCCTCCTCCTCTCTAGTAAGCACATATTCAAAATATATTCCCATTTCTCTTTATTCATTCATTCACAGGATGTGGGCATCACTGGCTGTGCCAATATTTATTGTCCAAACAGATTTGCTCTTGAGAAGGTGGTGGTCTCCTCACTGTTAATGAAAGCAGTGTCAAACCACAAGAAGCTCAGAAAAATAAGAATTGCACAAAGTTTTACTCAGTTTCCTTGTGGCCCTGGAGAAGAAGAGCTAACGGGCCTGTACTGCTTTCACACTTTACAAACATGTATGGCTGCAACTATCTCACATCCCCACGGCCGGGCTGCTTTACTCTACTGAGAGCTGTTTTTTGGCTTCCACCAGTTGGCCACAACATCACTCACACCAATTTCAGCCAGAGCTAAACTACAGAAAACAGACCCAGGTCTTAAAATGGCCCTGCCATCACACTGAAAAGTTTATCCAGGAATTCTCTCTCACTTCCAATCATACACCTCTCATTACAAGCTGGGCTCCGTTTTCTAAATCAGTCTCCAGATGGAGAGATATTGGATGTTCCTCATTTCAGGTCAAGTTCCAAAACTCAGATTGTCAGGTCTGGTTGGAGGCATTGCCAAAGACTTGATCACGTGACAGTCTGATCACATGTCACCTGACCATTGGATAAATCCCAGCTGATCACATGACGCATGATACCAGGACTTCTTTCATGTTTCTAAGGCAATGCAGTGAGTCCCTGTTAGGAGATAAAGGCTCCCTCAAGACGGCATCATTCACGAGACCAATATCAGGAGAGTAGTGCCATACTCCTGAATACGATGTAGCAGAGCATTAATGATGTATTAAAGGCGGGAAAAGTGAATGGCATGGGGCTTTCAACTACATCTTCATGTAGAATCTCAAGTCACCTGACAGTGCCTTTCAAATCCTTCACAGTTAGAGAGAGTCATCAAACAAATATACCTTGCAGGTCATCCCATCCCACACTGTCTGGGCATTTATTCACAATCCCATCCGACCACCATCATTGAAACTCAGCATCAACATATTACACATACCTCTCTCTCTAAGTGAGCCACCACAAATGTTATCTGTTCATCCTTTCAGTCCATTCATTTCTTTTGCTCATAAAATCCCTGTTTCCACTCTTGCAGGAGAAGAAATCAGAGGCCACAAAGGAGAGACAGGGAACCAGAGCTGATCTTGCCACCATCTCCACATTCACAGAGAGAGAGACATGGAAGAGAAGCCAAAACACTTTGTGCCTGGTCATTGGACGTGGAGAGTTGGAGATCTCTCACTGACTTGGTGATAAAATGAAATATCAAACAGCCATGCAGATGAAAACATTTACTCTGGTTAAATTGATGGTAGCAGCGATTGAAGTAGGATAACATCATCAAGACATTGTAGCATGGAAAGAGGTCATTTGGCCCATCAGGTCCATGCCAGGTTTCTGGACAGGAATCCAATCAGTCCTTTCCCCTGTTCAATCCCTACTGTTGTGCAATTTCAAGTGTCCTTCCAATTTCCTTTCAAAATCGATCAGGATTTGTTTCCTTCCACCATCTTCATAGGCAACCGGTTACAGGTGGCTACCGCTACCTGTGTAAAATTGTTCTCCCGCTGCACTCCATCTCTTGCCCAAAATGACTGTGCCCCACCCCTACCCCCGCCAGTCCTCATTGTATCATCACATGGGAACAGCTTATCTTTGACTACCTTATCAAAACCTGCCACCTGCTTATACACCTCTATCAAATAGCTCCTCAATCTCCTTTGAGCCAAGAAAAATAACCCCAACTTCTCCAACCTCGATTTACCTGAATTACTCCAACAAAAATTGATTTTATAAATTATGAGGACAACATTGTTGTATGGACTCCAAAAGATCATGACAAAGGCTGCTTGCTGCATGATGGGAAAAGCTGGGGGGAATGTTCTGGAAGGGTCCACTCCCTTCATGCACGGGACATTGGGAGGTGTCAGTACTCGGTGGGTGGGTGGTGCGATTCCAGGCCAGTTGCAGGGATTAAGCAGCTTAGAGTTTCCAAACCCAGGTGTTGGAGATGCTGAGGTCAGTTTATCATTGGAGAGCTATTGAAGCATCTCACGTCAATGGATTCCAATGAAGGGTCTGAGGAATATGGTAAAAATGTGAAATGGAGTTTCATCAACAGGTTGTGCTTGTTGTGTGTTTCTGTGTGAGTGAACAGGTCTGTGTGGGTAATTGGAGCCAAGGAACCTATAATGTAATACACGCCCATGTTCCAGCATCTTGCTCCCTGGAGACAAACTGGGCTGGTTTTTGATTGAACAATCTCAGCTGCTCGTTTCACAGTCAGAGAAGAAAGCACGTCGAGCACTGTTCTCTATCAACTCACCGGTGAACGTTTTGGTGAAGCACAAATTTGCATTTTGATCAACATAATGAGGTAAAGGTCATCAAAATTCCATTTGTTTTAGACAGTTAGATACGTACGTTACTGAAAAAGAAGCTCATTTTCAGAATTGCATTGGTATAAATGTCAAAGAGATGAAACACTTAAAGCGGGATTATTTGTTACATTGAGGCAAACAGGTAAATGTTCACTGCTGCACTGTGACTGGTGACTATAGGAAGAAATAAGAGGCAAAAGACAATTTCTAGTATTGTATCAGGCAATCTTCAAAGTAAAATCAACTTTAATTTCCACTCACAAAATACAGAAAATTTAAGTTAACCTTCAACTCCACACTATTACAATGTTGAATCGAATATTCTGTAACTGTCCTCAAGCAGATATGATGAAACAAGACTATCTGGAGTTATGAACTAATGTAAAACTGTGAACCGTGGCGCATCCTGATGAATGGACTTAACTTCATTCAGAACTGTAATTCCCAAAGTAACAGAAAGCACACTACATTGCAGAATGCAACTGGCAATCTTTGAGTGGTCACTGAGTAGGTCAGTAGATAGTGGGATTGATGGCCTATTGCCATCACTAAGCTGCTGCTTAATCCTGGTATCTGCTCCAGTCACTGTTCAATCTCTGTGTCTCCCATTCTCTCCTCATTAGCAGGTGTTCTGAATAGTTGTAAATATTATTCATTTGTGAAACAAACATGCTTTCAAAATACAGTTTGTTATTTCTAATTTTGTTATGTTTTTATTGGTGTTTGAGGTTAATAACAATTAGATTAAAAAATAGACCTTTATATAACATGTTTCACAATCTCAGGGCATCCCAAAGTGTTTTGCATTCAGCAAAATGGTTTTAAAGTATACTCGCTGTTGTATTTTAATAAGCACTTATGAATCACTTATGGGTGGCAGGTGGCTCAGCAATTAGCACTGTTATCTCACAGCACCAGGGACCTGGGTTCGATTTCAGCCTCAGATGACAGTCTGTGTGGAATTTGTACATTCTCCCCATGTCTGCTTGTGTTCGCTCTGGGTGCTCTGGTTTCCTCCCGTTGTCCAAAGACGTGAAGGTTGAATGGATTGGCCATGCTAAATTGCCCATAGTGTCCAGGGATGTGCAGACTTAAGTGGATTAGCCATGGGAAATGCAGGGATACAAGGATAGGGTGGATCTGGGAGTGATGCCCTGGGTGGTGAAGACTCGATGGACCAAATAGCCTGCTTCCACACTGTAGGGGTTCTATGAAGCACAGCATAGTTTGCACATGCCAAGTTGCACAATGTGGTAATCTGTTTTGATGATGTCTGCGAAGGGCTTAATATATCAGCCAGGACAATGAGAAGATCTCCCTTGTTCTTCTTCCAATAGCACCATAGGAAACCTCACACTTACCTAAGAGGCCAGAGTGAGCCTTATTTAAAGATCTCACCCAAATGGTGATATTCCAACCATGGGACACCTCCCTCAACATCAGTTGTGCCAACCTCAGTCACAAGTCCAGGTCTGTGGAGTGGGAACTGAGCCCATAATCTGCCGACTCAGACTTACAAACATAAGAGGCATGACAATGGCTAAGACCAGCTGAGAAAAGTTTAGAAATATTGCTCTGAAGAGTCAGGGTGAGCACAAATAAAGAGTGTTTTGCCCAAATTATAATAAGCTGGAGGTCACCACAGAAAACAAAAAGTCTTCATATGGGTGCACAGTCAGCTGGGACACTGAAAAACATAACATCTGACTTTGTTTTCTGGGCCTCTGGGATGTTTGGTCGAAGGATCGCATTGCAGGCACTCTGAGATGATGTTGCAGAAATTACTACTCTACTTCACAGTTTCAATAAGGAACCCACAGAATTTCATACTCCAACTTAACGCTGCAAAGGAGAAGAAAACTCATTTAAACTTGGGAAAAGCCAAGTGTAGTAGTTTGAAGTGAAAGGCAAAGGTTGGAAATTCACCAGGAACTGGTTGAGGAGTAAAAACGACAGGGAGTGGGGGGTTGGCGACAGGAGATGAATGCCCACATGGACGTGAGGCAGGTGGAGCAGAGAATGGGCTGGGCTGGATGAAGGATGTCTACATGGATTGAGCAGCAAGAAAGCATGAAAAAATTTACACTGAGCTAACGTCTCATTTCGTCTTGTAGGAATGTCCCTTTGCCATTCACACCAGATAATTTATTTTGAAATACATGCACGATAATTTGAGAGGAAATATGACAACTCAGTTATGTGACAATAACTTGCATTTACATAGCACCTTTCAGTACGATGTGGCCATCTGTATGTTAGTTCATGTAATACGCACCGCAGAGAGTTTTACACTTTTTGAAATAGATATATTGGAGTTTATTAACAAATAACAAAGTGCATAAAATGATACTGTAGACTTGCATACAAAGTCTGGGTTATACGGTCGCTTAGATTGCTGCTATGTTCCACACATAGTTGACTTGCTGATTCTCAGAATGACCAGCTTTCTTGCTCCTCTGATGCTGCCTGGCCTGCTGTGTTCCGCCAGCTCCACACTGTGTTATCTCTGACTCCAGCATCGGCAGTTCTTATTATCTCTCAGCAGAATGGCTGGTTGTTTGCTAACAAATTAACTGTATGACTGGACAGAGAATAAAACGCAAACCTTTGTTTTACCAAGCTGCCTTAAAGGTATACCGTCTTTTGTAACTTAGTGTAGTACAGTGTCACAAGAACGTGGTCAGACAAAAACTGAGGCAAGAATTGCTACAAAGAAAATGTAGGAAATATTTAAAGGGTGAAAACAACTTTAGTAGAATGGATAGTTTTTAAGGAGAGGTTGTCTGGAATTCTGAGATTTTGGAACTTTCAGGACTGAACCCAATAGTGATCAAAACAGTAGGTGCTGGAAAAGCTCAGCAGGTCTGGCAGCATCTGTGAAGAAAAAGTCAGAGTTAACGTTTCGGATCCAGTGACCCTTCCTCAGAATTGGTTCCTCAGAACCATAGTGGATGAGATGGAGATGGACACGAGGCTAGAGTTTGGTGAATGCAGGGATCTCAGAGAATTCTAGGGCTGAAGGAGATCACAGAGGCAGGAAAGTGAGATCATGAAGGGACTTGAAGACCAGGATGATGTTTTTCCAACTGTGATGTTTGTGGACTGGAGCCATTGGAGTTCAGAGAGCCTAACATAATGGATGAGAGGAACTTAGTGCTTGTCATAGAACTTTGGGAAGTGTAACAGAACGGAAACTGGCCAGGAAATCTTTGGGGTAATCGAGTCTGGTGTGTGAGGAGTCCAGATGAACATGGCCTGATGTACTGGGAGATCAGGTGATGTTACAGGGATAGGTGTAAATGGTCTTTGTGATGGAGAGGGTCTGTGCTATTCAGTACACAAAGATATTCAAAGATAGTAGCATGATGAATGGCCACCAGCTGTGGGAGAGATGATGGACACGTTATGTCAGGTTGTCCCCAAAGAAGAGGGAGCCTTGAGCCAGGACTGGGAGATGCTTTGAGAAGCTGGGGGTTGGGGACGAAACATAAGAGTGTAAGAAATAGGAGCATGAGTAGGCCAATCAGGTCCAGAAACTATCTGCCATTCTATAAGATCATAGCTTAATTGCCCCAGGCCTAAAATCCTCTTTACTGGAAACTCCTCATGGCCCTTAATTCCTCAATATTTCAAAACTCTATCTACCACCTCTTTAAATCCTTTCAATGATGCAGCCTCCACAACTCCCTTGGATAAAAAATTCCAGACATTCGCAACTCTCTGAATGGAAACATCTTCACAACATCTGCCCTATCAAGCCCACTCACAATCACATATATGTCAATAAGATTATCCATCATCCTTCTAAACTCTGATGAGAAAGGCTGAACCTGTTCAGCTGTTTTAGACAAGTCAACCCTTCATCTCAGGAGTCAGCTGAGTGAATCTCTTTTGAACTGCCTCCAATACAGTATATTCTTATTAAATGTAGGGACTAAAACCTTACTCCAGGTGTAGCCTCACCAGCATTCTATTGTGATAAGACTGCCCTGTTTTTAAATCCTACCCTCTAGCAGTGAAAGCCAAAACTGAATTTGCCTTCTTAATTGCTTGGTGCACCTGCATGGTAACTTTTGGTGTCTCATGCACAAGAACACCCAGGTCTCTCTCTGTGCTTCAATTTTTGGAGTCCGTCCCCATTTAAATATTAGTATGCTTTTTCATTCTTCCTACCAAAATGCTCACACTTCCCTACATTAGAGTCATCTATCAAGCTCTTGTCCACTCACTCAATCTACCTATGTCCCATTGCAGATTCCTCATATCCTCATCACACGATGCCCTCCCAGCTAATTCTTTTACTGTCAGCAAATTTGGATGCATTACGCTCTGCCCCCTGCTCCAAGTTATTAATATTGATGATAAATAATGGAGAGAAAAGGGAAGTCGGAACTTGGAAAAGATGCCTCCAATGAATCCGATAGATGAGCGAAAGAGATTCCCAGCCACAGGCCCTTGGCTGACACTAGCTAATGCTGCTAAACCTGCTGCACATTGTGGTGAAGCCTTTCCCCCACTGAGATGGCTGGAGGCTGTGGAGAGAGATCAAGTAGGCAGTGTGAATGCCACATGCTATATTTTATGAGCACATGTACCTCCACAAAACACCCAGACACACACAATCCAGTAAGGGTGGAGAATGAATATCAATCCAACAGTGCTTTAAAATGTTGAGGCTATTTTATGATGCACAATTCTTTTTGTGTTTTAAAGATATGTTTGTATTCCAAATGTTGGGTTGGAGAACAAACAGGCCAATATAAAATCTGAGATGGAGTTGCTGGAACTGATAACATAAGGAGCGAGCTGTCTCAGAAATAGCATTCAGGATTTAGCAATGAGACACCAATTAATGAGAAGAACACATATTGGAAAAGACCATCAGGCAGATGCAGTACTTGAACCAATGCTCCTGTTCCTGAGATGTTGCTGTGCATTTGATGAGAAAACAACAGAAGGTCAGCCATCAGAAAGGACACAGATGCAAAACCAGCCAAGGGTATCCTTCTCATTTTCTGGGCTGTATGAGCTGTGCTTTCATGGTCAGTGAATTTGCAGAGGGTAGGTATAGATAAAGGCTGGATGGAGGGGAAGTGCATAAGTTGGTATGAGATGACTTGTGATGAATTTTGTTCTCCTGCAGTGCCACACAGAAGGAGTCGTTGAAAGTGAATCTTGATCAGCTTCAATGTCACTTCACGTGGAATCCAAAGAAAAAAAACATTGACTTGGATGATCTGAAACAAAGATTAGAAGATTCAATACAGACAAGCGTGAAACCTCAAGCCAGATCGTACAACCAACTTGCTTTTATAAACTGTCTGCAAGGAAACTGTGAAG
>NC_063351.1:12529426-12544170 GCF_021869965.1 Rhincodon typus
AGTCACTGAAGATCCTTCACATAAACCAACAGCTCGATTCTGTGTCTCTGAGGATTTGCTGATGGATGATGGGACACCCCTCCAGAGCATTCACTCAGATCTCAGTCTCTGTCACCAGGAGTCTCCCTGTCCTGGAAGTTGTCAGCTTCATCAACCCTTCAGCAAAACCATCTGAGGCCCTCATTGGCCAACACAGAGCAGCTTGGACTATCCCCGGGGAAAGGCCACTTTCTTCAGACTGTCGCTGTCTGGGTGAAGGCAAAACAGGAACAGGGGGAAGGATAGAAGATAGAAAAATAGGTTAGAAAAAACACAATGGCTGCAGAGGCTAATCTCCAAACAGATTTTACTACAAATTGTGTAATCAGAAATAAAATGAAACTGTGGCTAAAATTATCTGTGTGAATGAGGGCAGATTACGTAGTATGCAATATGATACACATAAAATTGCAAGAACATTTTTGACGTTCTGCAATATTTATACCCACTTGTCATGAGTTAATGAACAACATTTTGGCCATTTTATCTTAGTCTAATCTGCAATGATTATTTTAGGAAGACTATAAACAGAGCTCTAAATAATATGTTGTGGGGTAAGATTCAATTGAGATGAAGTTTTAAAAATTATAACGAAATGAGAGAGCAGAGGTTCAGGGTAGTGAAGAATTGAATGATAATTACAGTGTGACAGGAAGTGATGAAAAATAAATGCAGAAGTGTGCAGAAGAAATTAGGAGCAGCTTAAGAAATGATGGTTAAAAAGTCCAAGTTTAACGATTATTATCCGAATGCATTTTTAATAAGATGAGTCAGTTGATAGTTCAAATATAAATAAATGAATATGACTTGATAGTGTTATAGACCAAACCAAGCCCCCTCAAGATATATGAAGATCACCTAGACCCCAAGATTTTCTTATTTTTAAAGGCAATTGTAAGGTGTTGTGTTCCAGATGCAACTTGATTGGTCAAACTACCAGGCTTGAAGCAAAATACACTATATTCTTACAGTATTGTTATGGATCAGATCAAAGCCCCTCAAAATATATTAAGAAGATAGCCGAGACCCTAATTTTTTTTTATTTTATAGGTAAATGTAAGGTTTTGCATTCCAGATGGTATTCGATAGGTCAAACTACTGGATTTAAAGCCAAACACACTTTATTCATCCACTACAATTAAAATACAACCAAAGAAAGAAGGAATTCAATATCTTAACTCTATTGGAAAACTTAACAGACCAATAGATACAGTAACTATTACTAATTAACTGCTGCAATATAGTAATATCACTTAAACACACCCTTGGGAAAGGTGAAGTCTTACAGGCAACCTCCATAGCAGACAGTGAATCTCCAGCTTTTGCCATGACCAAGAGAGAGAAAAATTAGCTTCCACTTCTTCAACACCCCAACAGCAAGTGCTGAAAGCTAAACCTAAATTCCCTGGTCCTGTGGGAGCTTGACCACACCCATTCAGGCTGCTTCTATTGTTCTACCTTTTAAAAATCAACACCCAAGGCCTCACAAGCTCTTTGCTTTTGTACAGATTGCTCAGTACCTCTTGTTCAACCTCTCTTAAAAAAAAACAAAATAACCTCTTAAAGCCATAGGTATTGCCACACTATAGGTAAAACGCAAACAAAGGAAAGAAAAATTGAAATAACCATTGGGGCTGCCCATGACTGGATGGCACAAGATGGCTGACTGCTGCCCATGGCTACAGTATTTAGAGCATATGGGAAAATACTTGTTTAATATAGTCCCCACAAGTAGAACAATAGTCGGTCTGCATAATCAAGGTTGCTTAAATGAGGTAGAATGCGCAGCTGCAATTGCTTGTGTAGGTTAGAACATTTCACACTAATTAGTTGTTTCTCAAATTATTTAATCAATATGTTATAATATTACGAGTAGGTTTTAGTTAAGATTCTTCAGGTAATCACAAATATAAATTCCAAAATAGCTATAGATCAACGTATATACAAAAAAAAATCACTAAAAGCACCAGAGGAAAAGATTCAAACGAGGCTCAGAGGTCAAAAGTGACCAACCCACTCCACACCTTATCATCACAAGGGGAATGAAGAAGACTTTGGTTTTTGGATTGAATGAACACATTGAGACACAACTTGTTAGCAAAGGAATTCTAACATCAGGTGTAACCACGTAACTTTGTTGGAACTGATCAAAAACTAATATTCTTTTGTATTCTTTCCCTGCGTAATGAGAAATATAAAATTTTCTGATCTAACGAATTGGCAATTAACACAATGCAGCTGGTAAATGTTGTGAAAAGCCTCAAGGAGCAAGATAAGAAAGTCTGGGGAAACATTATGAAGGATGGGGATCAGTAGGGGGGTGGGGGGGCACAAGCCTGTCCATCTCAGTGATTAACAAGCTTGAACTATGTAAGATGTTGTACCAGACAGCCAATTACAGAGGGATAACTCAGTGCTGCTGACCAATAGTATCAAAAATGGTGTGGAGTGGGCTGGGGGGAGGGGTGGTGGGATGGCGTGTGCACTCTAAGTTTTAACAGTGCACAATCTGAAGTTTTTGCATGCCTTTGTGCCTTTTTGCTGTGCTGTAACTGATTTGAAGCTGCAATAAAGGTTACCTGAATCTACCACTGGACTTGTAATCTCATTGGAAAATACAAGATCTAACAATACCTTAACCCTATTGGAAAACGTAACGGAATAATAGATTATTTAACTACTAATAGAGTAACATCCCATCAACACACCCTTGGTAAAGAGATTGTCTCACATGCAATTCTAGCAGCAGGAAGAGAACCCCAGCTTTTAGCTGTAACAGAGAGAGGAAAAATAGCTTCCACATCTAGCTTCAAGACCTCAGCAACTGCTGAAAGTTAAACTAAAATCCTGGTTCTGTGGGATCCTGACTCCATCCCTTCATGCTGCTTCAACTGTTCCAACTTTAAAAGAAACCCAAGGCCTCATAAGTTGTTTACTTTATCGGCTTGGCACCTCTGTCTGAATCTTTCCTTATATAAAACAAACCGGAACAACATACACTCCCTAAAGCCATAGTATTGTCACAATAGCTATTACAGAGATGTGGTTGCAGAGTGACCAAGATTGAGATCTCAATTATCAAGGGTATTTGATGTTCTGGAAGAATTGGCAGAAAGGAAAATGAGATGGGGTAGCTAGGTCAATGAAAGAAGTTATCGGTGTGGTGATTAGTAATGATATAGGTATAACAGATCATGATGTAGAATCAGTTTAGGTAGAAATAAGGAATTGTAAGGAAAAGAAGTTACAGGTGGAACTATTCTATTGGCCCTGAACAGTTACCTTATTATAGGACATTAGTATCAATCAACAAATAATGGAGGCACACAGGAAGAACATTACAATAGTCACAGGTGATTTAATCTATCTACTGACTGGACAAATCAAATGGGCAAGAATAACATAGAAGACAGGAGATGGTCAGTGGCAGACATTTAAACAGATATTTCCTAATTGTCAGCAAACATTTTTCCCAGTCAAAAAGAGCTCAACAAGAAGCATGAACAACCCATAGGTAACAAAAATGGTCAAGGAGAGTATCCAAACAAAACTTAAAGTATGCAAAACAATGAGAAATAGTGGGAGACCAGAGTACTGGGAATTTTCTTCAGGATCAAACAGCAGGTGACTTAAAAACTCAATAATGAGGGAGAAAATTGGTTGTGAATGTAAATTTGCAAGAAGTATGAAAACAAATCACAAAACCTTCTGTGAATGTATAAAAGGAGAGTAATGAAAATAAATGTGGGTCCCTTGAAGGATACAACCGGGAAATCAATAATGGCGAACAGGAAAATGGCAGATATTGTTAAATATTTTAGACAATATTCTGCAATCATCTTTATGGTGAAGGATACTGTAAACATCCTGAAGATAACATACTAGCAAGGTGTTATTGAGAGTAAAGGTCTTGTAACAATCTCTATCATGAGGAATAGGTATTTGACAAACAAATAGGACAGAAGGTGGACAAATCACCAGACCTGATGGCCCACACTCAACAGAATGCACTGGATTCCAAAAGAGTCGAGTGAACTACAACATTATTAATGTGGCATCCCTGTTCTAGAAGGGAGGGAGACAGAAAGCAGGAAACTACAGGCCAGTTAGCCCAAGGTCTCCCATTGGAAAAATGCTGGAGTCCATTATTAAGAAAGAAACAGCGAGTCATTTAGGAAAACTTAAGACAATCAGAATCAATGTGGATTTTTGCAAGGGAAATCATGTTTGACAAATTTGCATGAGTTCAATGAGGTTATACAAAACAAATTTGATCAAGGGGAAATGGCAGTGCTTTTGGATTTCCAGAAGATAAAAGGTTACTACGCAACATAGGAGCTTACAGTGTTAGAGGTAACGTATTAGCATGGATTAAGGACTTGTTAACACACACAAGACAGAGAGCCAGATTGAATTAATCTTTTTCAGGTTGGAAAGATGTAACTAGTGGAGTTCCGTAAGTATCAGTTCCAGGGCCTCAATTACTTACGAATTATATGCATGGCTTAGAGGAAGGATTGTGTGTAACAGATCCAAATTTGCTGACAATATAAAAATAGGTTGGAAGGGATATTGTGAAAGGACATAATGGATCTGCAAGGGAATAGTAATAGTTTGAATGAATGGGCAAAAATGAGGCAGATGGAGTTTAATGTAAGAGAGTGTGAGGTCATACACTTTGGTAGGAAGAATCAAAAAGCAGACTATTATTTAAATGGAGTGAGACTCCAAAACGTGAAGTACAGAAAGTTAGCATGCAGGTTCAGGAAGCAATTAAGAAGCAAAATGGAATTTTGGCCTTTACTGCTGGAGCTTAAAAACAGGGACATCACAGCTGTACAGGGTGTTATTAAGGCTGCACATGGAGTACCATCCATAGTTTCGGTCCCTGTATTTAAGAACCAATGCGTTGACAATAGAGGCAGTTCAAAAGAGATTCACTGGACTGATTCCTGAGAATTCACGAGAATGAGGGGTGATCTTATTGACACATGCATGATACTGAGGGGGCTTGAAAGGGTGGATGTCGAGAAAATGTTCCCAATCATGGGGAATTCTCAAACTAGATACAAGCTTAAGAATGAGGGGACACTCATTTCAGACTGAGGTGTGAAGGAATTTCTTCGGCCAGGGAGAGTGGAAGTCTGGAATTCTCTACACCAGCTAGCTGTGGAGCTGGATCACTGAAAATATTTCAAGAACAGATAGATAGACTTTTAAAATAATCAGGAAGTTGAGGGCTATGAGAAGTTTGTACAAAAAGAGGAGTGGCGTCCTGTGTCAGATCAACCATGCTCTGGCTGAATGGTTGAGCAGGCTTGAGGGACCATTTCAGCTAAATGATGACACAACAGATGGAGGAAAGCTATCACAGCGGCAGATAACATAGGTAGGATTCTTGTGCTCAGCGGTAATACACCTACTTCTGAACTAGGAGGCCTGGGTTCAAGTCCCCTCTGCCCCAAAGGTGTACAACAATATCTCTAACAGGTTGATTAGAAAATATCTGTAAGGTTGATGTGGAAATTAATTAAAACTTAATCATTTTAGATTCAGATTTTACCAACTGAACTCATACAAATCAGTAACAAAAGCTGAAATTGCTGGTGAAACTCAGCAGGTCTGGCAACATCTGTGGAAAGAAAGCAGAGATTCTTCATCAGAGTTACCAGACTCAAAATGTTCACTTTGCTTTCTTCCAATAGATACTACCAGACTTGCACCAGCAATCTGTGTTTATATTTTAGATCTCCAGTTCTTTGCTTGTAGATCATTGAATCCCCACAGTGTGGAAACAGGACCTTTGGCCCAACAAGTCCACACTGATTCTCAGAGCATCCCACCCAGACCCATTCCCCTATAACACACCTAATCTACACATCCCTGAACACTATGGGTTATTTAGCATAGCCAATCCACCTAGCCTGCATACCTTTGGACTGTGGGAGGAAACTAATGCAACAGTGGGAAAATGTTCAAACTCCACACAGACAGTCAACAGAGGGTGGAGTTGAACTTAGGTTTCTGGTGCTGTGAGGCAGTAGTGCTAACCACTGAGCCACCATGCCATCCTAGTGTCATAGCATACAAATCAGTGGCACCTTTTTACAATATATCCCTGATGTGGACGTGCCGGTGTTGGACTGTGGTGGGCAAGGGTCAAAGTCACATGACGGGTTTGGACATGATAGCCCAATGCGTTTTTTTTTAAATCACAAGCTTTCGGAGTACTGCTCCTTCGTCAAGTGAAGTCAGATTTCTGAACCACCCCCAACAATGCCATATCTCTCTCTTTCAGGATACAGAACCCAATGAATTTTTTTACAGTCCATGTTATCATAGATATGTACAGCACAGGAACAGGCCCTTCAGCCTACCATGTCAGTGCTGACCATGAAAACAGATTTATCACTAAATTGCTGGTGAAACTCAGCAGATCTGGCAACATCTGTGAGAAGAAAGCAGAGATTCTTCATCAGAGTTACCAAACAATTGCAGTAGGACTCTACACTGATAGTACTCTGATTATTGCCAAAACCATATGCACAAGGGATTATACAATTTTGACGGGACCCAGACTCTACTTTGTGAAATCCACAGTAACATCTGCATCAAAAAAATAAGACAGTCTTTCTCTGTCTCACTCACTGACTTGGCACAGGGGCAGAACACAATCGGGTTTCAACACTTCCAATACTCACTCAAAACCTAAACCAGAACCCACTATATTCTCTCTGCAGCACAGAACCACAAATATCAAACACGAGACTCAAACACATAAGTAAAACCTGCACTGAGGCTTTTGTTTAACAATAGAGCAACGTTTTAGAACCTGATACAAATTCTCTGAGCTTATCTAAACAAGGGACACCGGACCCGAAATGTTAACTCTGATTTCTCTTCACAGATGTTGCCAGACCCGCTGAGCTTTTCCAGCAACTTCTCTTTTTGTTACAAACCTCAGTTGGTTCGACTGATAGAAATCTTCCTTCATTTTAAAATTAGCTCTCACACAAAGTCACCATGACATATCAGAAAAATAGTTACCAAAACATAAACAAAGTCCTATCATTCTGCTGTAAACCCTATTTAATTCAGACCCAAAACCATCTGTAGTATATTTTCATTTTTCATATCAAACATCTGACAATCACATCAAACATTTTTCTTTTGGTCATTCTGTTGAGTTTGTCAAAGAGATGATCCTCCTTTGTATATTGCACACATTCCAGAAACAAGATAATCCTGTTCCATGGAGCAATCAGTCCATGCAACATGATCAGTTAAGAATGATTCTAAACATCCCTCCTGCTGTTTGAAACATCGAAACATACATTGAAACATAGAAATTAGCAGCAGGAGCAGGGCCATTTGACCTTTCTAGCCTGATCTGCCATTCAATAATGATCATCCAACTCAATACCTTGTTCCTGCGTTCTATCCTTTGCTCCCGTTAGCCCTAAGAACCATATCTAATTCCTTATTAGAAATATTCAATACTTTGGCATTAACCTGCTTTCTGTGGTATTCTGTGCATTCCACAGGCTCACCCCTCTCTGGGTGAAGAAATTTCTCCTCATCCCAGTCCTAAACTCTGTATCCTTAAATTGTGCCTCCAGGTTCTGGACTCCCCAGTCATTAGGAATATCCTTCCTGGTGTTTAGCCTATCTAGACCTATTAGGACTTCGCAAGTTTCTATGAGATCCCTTCTCATTCTTCTATATTCCTATTCAATCCAGTGTTTCTTTGTATTTCAGTCCTTTCATCCCAGGTATAAGTCTGGTAGACTTTTGTTGCATTCCCTCCATAATGAGAACATCCTTCCTCAGATATAGAGACCAAAACTCCACACAATACTCCAGGTATGGTCTCTGCAAGGCCATATACAATTGAGGCAAGACATCCCCGCTCCTTTGGTCAAATACTTTCTCTGCAAAAGCCAACAAACCATTTACCTACTTCACTATCTGCTGCACCTGCATGCTTCCTTTCAGTGACTGATGTTCAAGGACACTCAGAATTCATTGCACCTCCCCCTTTCCCAATCCATGGTCATTCAGATAATTAGCTGCCTTCCTGTTTTTACCACTGAAGTGGAGATGGAGCTCGGAGATGACACGGCGACAGCACCTCACCCTAGCATGGAAAAAGCCAAATTTGCCATTTCGCTTCTCAATGGCAACTCATCATAGAAAAAAATAGTCAGGTTCAATAATATTGTACTGGGAAATCAATTTATTCAGTCCTGGCACATGGGTGTAGCTGGCTGAGCCAGCATGTATTGTCCATTCCAAGCTGCCACTTGAACAAACTAACTTTCTAGGATCATATCAGAGGGCAGTTAAGAGTCAACTAAATTGCTCTGAGTCCAGTGTCACATGTAGGCCAAACCAGGTAAGGATCATTACAGATTTCCTTCTCTCAACAGCATCAGATGGGTTTTACAACAATGCTTATATGTTCACCATTAGACTAACTTTTAATTTCAGAGTTTCATTGATTTATATTTCACCATGAGAGCAGTTAGATCATGTTGAATTCCCCCTTCCTGAGCCATTATCTCATTCTTAATGTTTGAATTTAACCCCTTCTGGTACTGCCTGCCTCTGTGTATTGTGTGTCAAGGCTGGGCTTTTATTTGTAACACCTGTATCCATGTGTTTTCTTCCTCCCTTCTTTTTTAACCAGTGGAGTTGCATTTGCTACCCTCCAATCTGCCAAGATGGTTACAGGATCTGCAGAATTTTGGAAAATGACAACCACCCTATCCACGGCCACTTCCTGTAGATGCCTAGGCTGTAGATTCTCAAGCCCCAGTAGATTAATCAGCTTTCAGCCCCATTAATTTCTCCAGCACTGTTTTTTGAACCATGATTATTTCTTTGTTCTCCATTATCAATTCTCCATTTCATACAATAAGATATTTGTCTATATTTGTCTTCTATACTTTTTCTTTTTATTTACTTCCAGATGTTCCAACAGCTCACCTTATGTTCCTTGCCAATTTACTCTCATGCTCTATTCTTGTTCTCTTAATTAACCTCTTGGCCTTCCCTTTCTGAATACTAAACTGTTCCCAATCCTTATATATGCTGCTTTTTCTAGTAACTTTATCTATCTCCTCTTTGGATCTGATATCATCCTTAATTTCTTTTGTTCACAATGGTTGAGCCACTTTTCACATGGTGTTCAAAAGCCCAAAAGGAATGGATAACTGCTGCAATGTATGCATTTGTTTCTTGACCTTTAGCTATTGCCTGTCCAATTTCATTCTTTCTAATGAACTTACCCAGTCTATTGCAGCCAACTCAACCCTCATACCTTTGCAATTTACTCAGTTTAGATTTCGGACCCTAGTTTTGGATTGAACCACTTCACTTTCGATCCGAATTATGAATCCTATGACATAATGGTCTCTGTTACTTAAAGGACCTCTCACAACAAGATTATTATTTAGCCCCTTTATCACAGACTGCCCCAGATTGGTTCCTCACTGAATTCATTCTTCAACAAAAGTGCATCTTGTACACATTCCAGAAATAACACAATATTATTGTAGCCAATATGTAGGTTAAAATTAACAATGCTTACTGCGCATGCATCTTTAATTTTCTGGGTAAGTCACCCCTCACTAAGGGGCATATTTTAAGGTGAGAAGGGAAAGAATTGATAAGGACATGAGAGGCAACTTTTTTTTACACAAGAAGTGGTTAGCGTGTGGACGGAACTGCCAAAGGAAGTGGTGGATGCAGGTACAGTTACAATGTTTAAAAGACATTTGGATAGGCGCATGAATAGGAAAGCTTTGGAGGGATATGGGCCGAACGCAGGCAAGTGGGCCTAGTTTAGTTTAGGAACATGGTCGTTGTGGACAAGTTGGTCTGAAGGGCCTGTTTCCATGCTATTTGACTCAATGACCCTAATATTCTGACATTGTAATAAAACTTCTCTTGTCTTTGAAATGCTTTCCTGGTCTTTGCTGTGTCGGACTGGTAATGTTTTTTCTTGGTATTCCCAAATTTGATGTAAAGTATGATCCTGTTTTCAATTTTGCAGTTGCATCACATGGCACCCATTAGGACTGCAGCAATGCTCATTTTCCCACCAAGTCGTCCTATGTTATTTTTCAAGCTGGGAAATTGTATGCCGTTCATTTAGGTTTTCGACACTTTCCCTTATTGTTGAGCTCCAATGTTGAATTACACCTCAGCTAATTCCTGATGAAGATCTGTTGCCTTACTGCCCAAGTGTTGCTTTCTGCCTCCTATTTTGGCTTTTTTCTGTGCTTTTGTCATTGGATCTGGCTGCCTTTTCACCAAGCCATCCAGGGCTCTGTGCTAACTGAACATCTTCAGCTGAATAAGCGAGCCTTGATTAAAACAGCAATGCATTTACAAACGTAACTCACTTGTCTGCAAAAAAAAAATTCAAGTTCTTCTGGGTTTCTTCTCCTTGTGGTGAAGGTCACATCCACTGGTCCAATTATGGTTTAGCATGACATGAAACCTATAATTGTCACTTTGTTATGATATGTTGTCTGGGTTCCAACCACTTGTGCTTGGGATGGACTGTCATCTACACTGGAAGATGATGTTGATTTCTTTTCTTCGGGGGTGGTGTTCTGTGGTCACAGGTAAATAATGTAGGTAGCCAACAATTTGCAGTGATTCTTTGATAGTTTCTTGTGTTTGTTAAGAAGCAACAGGTTAATTAGACAAAGAAAGTACATAACTGTGACAGGCAGCAGCATGGTGGTTTGATGGTTAGCAATGCTGCCTCACCACGCCAGGGACACAGGTTTGATTGCAGCCTTAGGTGACTGTTTGTGTGCAGTTTACACTTTCTTCCTGTGGGTTTCCTTCAGGTGCTTCGGTTTCCACCCACCGTCCAAAGATGTGCAGGTTAGGGTGGATTGGCCATGCTAATTTGCCCGTAGTGTGTAGGGATGTGCAGGCTAGGTGCGTTAGCCATGGAAAATGCAGGGTTACAGGGATGGAGGGGGCAACATGAAAGTCGGGTTGGTTAATGGACAACTCCAGCTTGCTGCTTGCTCCTGCAGACTACCATCTTGGATGCCCAGCACCAATGTCTCAGGACACACTCTATGAGCTGCAGATGCACACACTTCATGGACATTGGTATCTGACACATGCCAGCCTCACCACACCCCAAGACACATTTCCGATCTGCTTGCAGTATATGTTTGCACTTTAATGCTGCACTTTGGAGCACGCAACAATTATCATTGGAATGTTGCTGAAAAGGCACTGTGCATTCTTGGACAAGAACTGAGCTCATGGACTGGATAAAGCTACAGCTCAAAGTTGATCCCATGCCATTCACCAGTTGCCTCTGGATGCTTACTGCATCCTGGCCTCAGCATACCTTTTTGTGGTATGCACCCTCAGCCAAAGCTAACAGACTTACAACAAAGCAGACATTGCTAGGAGAAACTCAACAGGTCTGGTAGCATCTGTGGAGAGCAAGCAGAATTAACTTTTCAAGTCCAGTAACCCTTCTTCAGAACTGATGCTAGCTAGGAAAAGGTGGTATATTTGCTGATGACAGGAGATGGGGCAAGGGGAGAGGGAGTGAGCAGATAGGTGGAGATGGATCCCAGAGAGAGAGAAAGACAGTCTGCCGTACAAAGGGATGGTTGACTGTAAGCCAGCGGGGAAGAAAATTTGATAATGGGGACCGTGAGTAGGTAAAAATGGGTGGGCAGTGCTAAAAGCAGCTCATGTCATGACAGCGAGGTTAAAAGACATACAAGAAGGTATTCAGGCTCTAAAAATATTGAACTTGATATTGAGTCCCGAAGGTTGCAGAGCTCCAAAGCGGAAGATGAAGATGTTGTTCTTGAGCTTTGCTGGAGCATTACAGCCAGTCCGAGAAAGACATGTGTGCCAGGGAACACAGTAGCATGTTGAAGCAGAAGACAACTGGAAGCTCAGGAACATTTTTATGGGCAGAATGTAAGTGTTCCGCAAAGTGGTCACCCAGTCTGCATTTTGTCTCCCAGTGCAGAGGAGACGAAATTGTGAAAGGTGAATGCAGTCGACAAGAAAAAGGGAAGTGCAAGTAAAGTACTGCTTCACCTGGAAGATGTGTCTGGGGCCTTGGATACTGGGGAGGGAGGAAGTAAATGGGCAGGTGTTACGCCTTCTGCACGGGAAGGTTCTGTGGGGTTGTGGAGGAGGGGTTGGAGTGGATAAAGAGTGAACCTGAGAGTCCCAGAAGGAACGGCCCCTATTAAAACCTGACAAAGGAGGGAGGGCAATGTGTATGTGCTGGTGGTATCCCACTAGAGCTGACAATACAGCAGCTTATGATGCTTTGAATGTGGATGCTGATGCAGTAGAAATTGAGGAGCAGGGCACCCAATTGCTGTTATTGAGGGAAGAGAAGGAGTGAGAGCAGACATGTGGGAAATGGGTCAGACACAGCTGAGGGTCCTGTCAGCCACAGTGTTGGGAAATCGTTGGTTGAGGAAAACGATGGACATTTCTGAAGCCCCCTCCCCAGGTGGAAGGTGATGTCATCAGAACAGATGCAACAGAGATGGAGAAACTGGGAGAGTGGAATGGAACTTTTACTGGAAGCAGGGTGTGAGGAAGTTTCTTGTTAGAATGTCAGTGGTTGACAAGTAGATGGGGAAAGGTGGTGAAGTTTTCCAAGCAAGTGAACAGGCAATGCAGGGAACATTCTGAGCAGGTGCTGTGAGGGGATTGGGTATATGACAGAAGATGTTGCCGATAATAGTGAGAGTGGTAGAGCTTGAGCCTTGGTGAGAACTGGGTGCAGAGCAGAGATTGAGTCAGTGTGAAGTAACAGAGAGAAGGTGGAAGTTAGTCTGGCAGAGTGGAGTAGGCCATTCAACTTCTTCTGACATTGTTGGGTATTCCTCAAGATGGTTGAGGCTGCACTGATCTGGATGGAAACCTCAGAACAGGTTAGCAAGTTCAGGCATCATGGCCTCCTCTGTTAGCCCTAAGGGGTGAGGACATGTCTCTTCTACATTACCCTATCCACCAGGACCTCCAGGTCCCTGTCTGCACAATGGAGCATCAGCTTCATCTTCTCTGGCATGTCCAGAGCAGCTTTGTACTGACAATTTCTGACAGGGTCTATAATGGCCTTTTCAAGCTGTTGGTGGTGCCAGGAGACCCAGTGTATCGGGGCAGCGTGAGTACATCCAGCTACAGTAAGTGGGAGAATCAGGCCAAGGTCAGATGAGATGTGTGCAGTAGTGGTATGGTAGATGTTGATGAGGCAGCTTTGGAATAATCGCTAGGCATTGTAGAAAGAAACCCTCCATAAAACTCAACAAAAATGATACTTGGCCAAAATACAGTAAGATTACAGCCCTTGTTCACGGCACATAGATCTAGAGCCAGGTAGCTGCATCATGGTAAACCCCATTCTAAACTGATATGCCTGTAACTACTGCAATGAAAACAGAATATTTTTTAAAGCAGGGATTATGATGGTGGAGGTGACTGTCTCTCTTTCTTATACTGTCTCCACTTCCTCTTCCATCTGTGTGAGAGCTGGCACCGATGCAGTCATCATGCATTTCAGAGGGGCACCATGCAGAATTATTAGTTACACACCCTTTCACTTCAAAGAGACTCAATAATAATCAGCAGAAATCAATCAGCAACTGACTTGAGAGTGATTGAGAATTCTTTGAAAAGATTTTGGAGCGGTAGTGTGGCTGTTCTAGGTGCTGTTGAACGTTTGTTCAGTTGTGCAAGGTTAACAGAGGACACTAATGCTGAGGTAGAAATTAGCACTGCTAGAGTTAGATTGGGTCACACAGACTGATTTCAATCTGCAAATTCTGCACATTCCCTGCACAAATTCCAAGCACCCGCGTTATCAGCTGACCCAAGTTCGCATCTTGCGCCCCCTACACCTGAACTGAGCACGTGCTGCACAGTCACGGTACTGAACCTGAAATGACAGCAGTAGCAATGAAAATACTACAAGCATGATACAAGCATAAAAATTGTGGCCTGTAATTATGGAATGAGTGATTGAGAATTGTGAACATTTTCAGCGGGGCATATAGTACAAATTCATCCTAACCCTATCTGCCCAGCTGATGGACATTTCTGAAATGCAGATTAAAGTGGACAAGGAATATCAATAGATATTATTGAGGTGGACTTCCAGAAAGCATTTAATCAAGGCCCTTATGAGAGACTGTCAGTTAAAGTTGAAACTCATGCTATCAAAACCAACTGTGCATCTGTCAAAGAATCAGAAGACAGAGAGTAGTGTTAATGGGCAGATTTTCTCAGGATATGACCAGTCATGTCCTGTAGGGTCAGAGATAGTAGGAACTGCAGATGCTGGAGAATCCGAGACAACAAGGTGCAGGGCTGGATGAACACAGCAGGCCAAGCAGCATCAGAGGAGCAGGAAGGCTGACGTTTCGGGCCTAGACCCTTCATCAGAAATGGGGGAGGGGAAGGGGGTTCTGAAATAAATAGGGAGAGAGGGGGAGGTGGATAGAAGATGGATAGAGTAGAGGATAGGTGGAGAGGAAACAAACATTTCGAAGAGGCGGGGATGGGGCCAGTAAAGGTGGGGAGTTAGGGAGGGGATAGGTCAGTCCAGGGAGGACGGACAGGTCAAGGGGGAGGTTAGTCGGTAGGAGATGGGGGTGCGGCTTGAGGTGGGAGGAGGGGATAGGTGG
>NC_063351.1:12544180-12568191 GCF_021869965.1 Rhincodon typus
GAATATGAGTTGCTGTTCCTGCAACCTTCAGGTGGCATCGTTGTGGCACTGCAGGAGGCCCAGGATGGACATGTCATCTGAGGAATGGGAGGGGGAGTTGAAATGGTTCGCCACTGGGAGGTGCAGTTGTTTATTGCGAACTGAGCGTAGGTGTTCTGCAAAGCGGTCCCCGAGCCTCCGCTTGGTTTCCCCGATGCAGAGGAAGCCACACCGGGTACAGCGGATGCAGTATACCACATTGGCAGATGTGCAGGTGAACATCTGCTTGATGTGGAAAGTCTTCTTGGGGCCTGGGATGGGGGTGAAGGAGGAGGTATGGGGGCAGGTGTAGCACTTCCTGCGGTTGCAGGGAAAAGGGCCGGGCGTGGTGGGGCTGGAGGGGAGCGTGGAGCGGACAAGGGAGTCACGGAGAGAGTGGTCCCTCCAGAAAGCAGATAAGGGTGGGGAGGGAAAGGTGTCTTTGGTGGTGGGGTTGGATTGCAGATGGTGGAAGTGTCGGAGATGATGCGTTGGATCCGGAGGTTGGTGGGGTGGTACTTGAGGACGAGGGGGATTCTTTTTTGGTTCTTATTGCGTGGACAGGGTTATCCATCTTCTATCCACCTCCCACTCTCTCCCTATTTATTTCAGAACCCCCTTTCCCTCCACCTTTTCTGATGAAGGGTCTAGGCCCGAAACGTCAGCCTTTCTGCTCCTATGATGCTGCTTGGCCTGCTGTGTTCATCCAGCTCTGCACTTTGTTGTCTCAGATTCTCCAGCATCTGCAGTTCCTACTATCTCTGATTGGAAACAGTCTCCCTGCTTCTACCTTCTCTATTCCCTTCATAATTCTGTACGTTCCCATAAGGTCTCCCCTCATTCTTCCCAGGTCGTGTTTGCATTAGGCCTGCTTACCATGTAATTTTCCAATTGATTCATTTGCTCATTTTTATGTGCAATTAACCCTTAATGTTTACCTCCTAATGATCGATTTTTAAGCCCAACACCACACACCACCCTTTGATATCTTCAAAATAGAAGAACAAAACCTGACACAAGCTCATGCATATTGTTCAACAGTTGCACATTGGTTATGCAATGATGTTTACAGGACATTGGACAGGTACATAAAGACAAAAAACAAATAATTAACAATAATTGTTTCTTCTTTACTCATTCACGGGATGAGGGCGTCGCTGGCTAGGCAGCATTTATTGCCCATCCTTAATTGCCCAAAAGGCTGTTAAGAGTTGACTTCAATGCTGTTGGTTCTGGAGTCACATGTAGGCCAGACCAGATAAGGATGGCAGATTTCCTTCCCTAAAGGACATTCGTGAACCAAATGGGTTTTTCCGACAATCGGCAATGGATTCATGGTCATCATTAGATTCTTAATTCCAGATATTTATTGAATTTGAATTCTACCATCTGCCGCGGCAAGATTCGAACCTGGGTCCCCAGAATGTTATCTGGGTCTCTGCATTAACAGTCCAGCAATAAAACCACTAGGCCATTGCCTCATAATACAACAACTGGATGCCATAAAAGTTAAAGTATTGCTGAAGCTTTAAGTGAGCACTCTTAAACATGTCCCACCAATGATGCACTGTAAGAAGACATGGTGTACTGTTGCCAAATGAGATCAAATCTGCTGATGTTTTGAAAGGAAGGCCCACAAAGTCTTAATTGTCACATGTGAAGGAACCCTCAATAGACTGGTGATGCAATGCAGCGTTCTGGCCTCCTATTGTTTCATTATTAGAGTTTATGTCCAACTGCATCATAGATAAATTAACTGCCATCTGTACATAAGTTAATAGGTGTTTCCCCTCTCTTATCATGAAGATGGACAGTATGAATGCTGGTCACACACATGGTTAGGGCCAATTACATGAAAGATTGTTTCATTGAGATTTCGTGCTCTCCATACGCAGTACCCCTGCGCTACTACAATGTACATGGTTCAAAGGTAGGGGGTGCAAGAAGCACACTGGGCCTTCTGGCCATTGTTCACACTCATCCTGTTGGTAGGTTTGGTTGTTATCATCCAACTATTTGCTATAAAATACATGTGTCCATAACGTGCCTCCAAACAGATGGGGTAGAGTAAAAAACTAGCTCTATATGTAGCTCGCTGTGTATTACTGAAAATTAGAAAGGTGGAATTACATACAGTGGCATTACAATTAATCTTTAACATATCAGGATTGAGAACTAAATTAGCATATGTGAAATTGATTGTTTGATTGATTTTATTGTCACGTGTACCAAAATACAGTGAAAAGCTTTGTTTACAGGTGGTACAGGCAGATCACAGCAAGCAAAGGATGTACAGATCAAAAAGACGTAGAGGCATACAGGTTACATTGCAAGTTACATTATCCTTCCTCAGGTGGCTCAGGAAAATTGGCATGTTCATAAGGTCCCTCACCAACTTCTACAGATGCACCATTGAAAGCATACTGTCTGGGTGCATAAAGGCCTAGTATGGCAACTGCTCTGCCCAGGACTGTAAGAAACTACAGAAGGTGGTGTGCACAGCCCAGACCATCCCAGAAGCCAACCTTCCATCCTTGGACTCTATTTACATGGCTCGCTGCCGCGGAAAGGTGGCTAACATCATCAAAGACCCATCGCACCCCGGTAATGATCTCCTATAACCTCTTCCATCAGGCAGGAGATACAGAAGCCTGAACATACGCACTAGCAGCTTCAGGAACAGCTTCTTTCCAGCCGTTATCAGACGGTTGAATGGAGGCCTGGCCCGACCAGGCCCGACTGACTTCTCTGCAGGAAAAGAAGACCCGCTCCCACCAGCACTCGGAACTGCCCAGGATCGGAAAGTCCACCGGCACGACCCATTCCGGAGGAGACTAGCCCAACTCAGGCCCTCACTCCGACCTCGCGGCGTCCCGCCCCTGGGGGAAGCCCAGCCCGACCGGAATCGACTCACTCACCTGCAGAAGAAGCAGTCTCGCAGCACCGACTCCCCGGACCGTCAGGATACAGGAAACCTACAAGGAAGCAGGGAAAATGTGCTGGCCTAAAGGTGTGGTTGAAACCACATGGTTTCATGACTCCCCTCCCCAGCATGCTTCTAGCAAATGTCCAAAGCATCAAAAACAAAATGGACCAACTTAGATCCAGACTTACCTACCAGAGGGGACCGAGAGACTGTTGTGTGCTGCGCTTCACAGAGTCTTGTTTATAGCTAAAATAAGATTCTTTTTTATTCTTGACTCGAACATCAATATCTTCATTCATCCATTGTTTCTTAATTTCACCAGCCTTGCCCTTCACTTTAACAGGAAGAACATACCTCTGAACTCTCGTCATCACCCTCTCGAATGCCTCTCACCTGTCAGACATCCTTTTACCTGCAATCCACTCCAATTAATTTTTGAAAGTTCTTGTCTCATACCATTAAATCTTGTCAAATGTTGCCTAACATAAGAATCATTCCAACTGTCCAATAACTGACTGGCCCTTCCATTTTCCTTGGAGAGACCATCCCCTTCAACATTTCCAAAAACTGAACATCTATTTGGTAGAGGAATAGCCAATGGAGACTTCTGAACTGCCTTCTTTCCTTTCCCAACAGTCACCAATCTACCTGACTGATCTTGCAGTGTAATAACTTTTCCAAATCTACTCGGCATCTCATTCTTACTTCGGATATGCCCTTAATAACATTAAGCCTAAAAAACAGTTTCAGTAACATCTTCTACATAAAATAAACTACCTTTCATTACCTACAGAAAATAATGTTAAAATGGAAAAAAAATAGAAATATACATACAAAACATATAAAACTTAAATAAAATCAACCACTTAGCTGATTAACTGAATTTTAAAAAAGACTCCTCTTCAATAAATTCCTCAAAGAAAAAGGATCTATTCCAGAGCTGAAATTGTGTAGGAATCCTGAATTAAAAACACAGCTCCTTATTTAAAAAAAAACTGTTTGGTTTTTAAAAAAAAACTCTTTGCAATGTAAAAATAAAACGCCCTCTAGAAACCTTTGCAATGTGAAAAACCCCTCCAAAACGCATGTAGACATTTTAAACTTCGGAATATAGAATTCAAAAACTCAGCTGTTCACTGTAGACCCTTAAGAGCTTGTTTGAAAAAAAAGGCCCGTTTAAAAATAGTTGCAATTTTATGTTTAGATAACAAGGTGTAGAGCTGGATGAACACAGCAGGCCAAGCAGCATCAGAGGAGCAGGAAGGCTGACGTTTCGGCCCTAGACCCTTCTTTAGAAATGGGGGAGGGGAAGGGGGTTCTGAAATAAATAGGGAGAGAGGGGGAGGCCGATAGAAGATGGATAGAGGGGAAGCTAGGTGGAGAGGAGAGAGACAGGTCAAAGAGGCGGGGATGGAGCCAGGAAAGGTGAGTATAGGTGGGGAGGTAGGGAGGAGATAGATCAGTCCAGGGAGGACGGACAGGTCAAGGGGGCGGGATGAGGTTAGTAGGTAGGAGATAGGGATGGGGCTTGAGGTGGGAGGAGGGGATAGGTGGGAGGAAGGACAGGTGAGGGAGGCGGGGACGAGCTGGGCTGGTTTTGGGATGCGGCAGGGGGAAGGGAGATTTTGAAGCTAATGAAGTCTACATTGATACCATTGGGCTGCAGGGTTCCCAAGCGGAATATGAGTTGCTGTTCCTGCAACCTTCGGGTAGCATCGGTGTGGCACTGCAGGAAGCCCAGGATGGACATGTCGTCTGAGGAATGGGAGGGGGAGTTGAAATGGTTCGCGACTGGGAGGTGCAGTTGTTTAGTGCGAACCGAGCGTAGGTGTTCTGCAAAGCGGTCCCCAAGCCTCCGTTTGGTTTCCCCGATGTAGAGGAGGCCACAACGGGAACAGTGGATGCAGTATACCACATTAGCAGATGAACATCTGCTTGATGGGGAAAGTCTTCTTGGGGCCTGGGATGGGGTTGAGGGGGGGAGGTGTAGGGGCAGGTGTAGCACTTCCTGCGGTTGCAGGGAAAAGTGCCGGGTGTGGTGGGGCTGGAGGGGAGTGTGGAGCGGGCAAGGGAGTCACCGAGGGAGTGGTCCCTCCAGAAAGCAGATAAGGGTGGGGACGGAAAAATGTCTTTGGTGGTGGGGTCAGATTGCAGATGGCGGCAGTGTCGGAGGATGATGCGTTGGATTCGGAGGTTGGTGGGGTGGTACGTGAGGACGAGGGGGATTCTGTTTTGGTTGTTATTGCGGGGAGGGGGTGTGAGGGATGAGTTGCGGGAGACACGGTCGAGGGCATTCTCGACCACTGAGGGGGGGAAGTTGCGGTCCTTGAAAAACGAGGACATCTGAGATGCACAGGAGTGGAATGCCTCATCCTGGGAACAAATGCGGCGGAGACGAAGGAATTGGGAATAGGGGATGGCATTTTTGCAGGAAGGTGGGTGGGAGGAGGTGTACTCTAGGTAGCTGTGGGAGTCGGTGGGCTTGAAATGGATATTGGTTTCTTGGTGGTTGCTCGAGATGAAGACAGAGAGGTCCAGGAAGGAGAGAGACGTATTAGAGATGGTCCAGGTGAACTTAAGGTTGGGGTGGAAGGTGTTGGTGAAGTGGATGAACTGTTCGAGCTCCTCGTGGGAGCACGAGGCAGCACCGATACAGTCATCAATGTAACGGAGGAAGAGGTGGGATTTAGGGCCAGTGTAGCTACGGAAGAGGGATTGTTCCACGTAACCTACAAAGAGGCAGGCATAGCTAGGGCCCATGCGGGTACCCATGGCCACCCCCTTTGTCTGTAGGAAGTGGGAGGAATTGAAGGGGAAGTTGTTAAGGGTGAGGACGAGTTCAGCTAAGCGGATGAGGGTGTCAGTGGAGGGGGACTGGTCGGGCCTGCGGGACAGGTAGAAGCGGAGGTCCTTTAGGCCATCTGTATGGGGAATGCAGGTGTATAGGGACTGGACGTCCATGGTAAAGATGAGGTGTTGGGGACCGGGGAATTGGAAGTTCTGGAGGAGGTAGAGGGCATGGGTGGTGTCACGGACGTAGGTAGGGAGTTCCTGGACCAAGGGGGAGAAAATGGAGTCGAGATAGGTGGAGATAAGTTTGGTGGGGTAGGAGCAGGCGGAGACACTGGGTCAACCAGGGCAGTCAGGTTTGTGGATTTTGGGAAGGAGATAGAAGCGGGCGGTGCGGGGTTGGGGAACGATGAGGTTGGAGGCTGTGGGTGGGAGGTCACCTGAAGTGATGAGGTTGTGGATGGTTTGGGAGATGATGGTTTGGTGGTCGGGGGTGGGGGGTGGGGTCATGATCAAGGGGCGGTAGGAGGAGGTGTCGGAGAGTTGGCACCTGGCCTCGGCGATGTAGAGGTCAGTGCGCCATACTACAACTGCGCCTCCCTTGTCCGCGGGTTTTACGGTGAGGTTGGGATTGGAGCGGAGGGAGCGGAGGGCTGCACGTTCTGCGGGGGAGAGGTTGGAGTGGGTGAGACGGGTGGAGAGGTTGAGGCGATTGATGTCTCGATGGCAGTTGGAGATGAAGAGGTCGAGGGAGGGTAGGAGGCCTTGGGGTGGTGTCCAGGAGGAGGGGGTGTGTTGGAAGCGGGAGAAGGGGTCAGTAGAGGGAGGGTTAGGCTCACGGTTAAAGAAGTAAGCGCGGAGGCGGAGGAAAAACTGCTCAATGTCCAAACGTGACCGGTATTCGTTGATGTGTGGGTGGAGGGGGACAAAGGTGAGTCCTTTACTGAGGACTGACCGTTGGTCCTCAGTAAGGGGTAGGTCTGGGGGGATGGTGAAGACTAGGCAGGGCTGGGTGTTACTGTCTCCTCTGGAGCTGCTGGCTGTGGAGGCGGTGGGCGGAGCGACGTCCGCGTCAGCTGTGGGCGGAGCTGCGTCGGTGGTGGGCGGAGTTGCGTTGGCTGTGGGCGGAGTTGCGTCGGCAGTGGGCGGAGTTGCGTCAGCGGTGGTGGGCGGAGTTGCGTCGGCGGTGGCGGGCGGAGTTGCGTCGGCGGCGGTGGGCGGAGTTGCGTCGGCGGTGGGCGGAGTTGCGTCGGCGATGGTGGGTGGTTTTTGTTTGTTTTCTTGTGTGTTAGTGAAACAAAATGAATAAAAATCTCACATTTGTAAAATATAATGACTCTAATAACTCTAAAAAAACATAATAAATCTTTAACTAAGCCTGCAATCCCTGGAGCAGCTGTAAGATCCACCCTGCAGGGAGTCTATCTCCCAGACTGCGTTGGTAAGGAGCTCCAAACAAGGATCAAATTGTATCATTGAGCACAGAACTCAAAACTCCTCTTTGACAACTTTCTGTAACTTACCTTCCTCTCACCAATATCATTTTCACTGTTATAAAGGCAATTTCTGTATGGAATATGAGTCAATACCTTATTATTTAAACTATGTTTTTGTGCTCTTCAAAGCCACAATAATCATTTTGTCAAGTTGTTGTATATGTTTGAGACCCGTCCATTAGCGCATTTTCAAAACTCATTCCCTCATATTCATAATGCCGGGACTGGAGGGTTCGAGCTATTGGGAGTGGCTGAATAGACCAGGGATTTTTTTCCCTGGAACATCAGAGCCTGAAAGATGACTTTATAAAGGTTTATAAAATCATGAAAAGCATGGATAGGGTGAATAGCCAGGGTCTTTTTCCTAGCGGGAGGAGTCCAAAACTCGAGGGCATAGTTTTAAGGTGAGAGGGGAAAAATCTTAAAAAGGACCTGAGGGGCAACTTTTTCCTGCAGAGGATGATATGTGTATGGAATAAGCTGCCAGAGGGAGTTGTAAAGGCTGATGCAATTACAACATTTAAAAGGCATCTGGAATAGGAATGGTTTCGAGGGATATGGGCCAAATGCTGGCTAATGGGACTAGGCCAGATTGGGATATTTGGTTGGCGCGGATGAGCTAGGCCAAAGGGTCTGTTTCTGTGTTGTATGACTCTATGACTTCAGAAGTAACAATCTCTTTTGCTTACTTTTCCGAGCATCCTAAGATCATGCCATGAATCCTTGACTTGCAACTGATCTTTAAGAAGGTCAAAAGTCAGTAGAAGGTGCCTGTGCAGTGCAAGACTTCCAGCTACCTCGCTGTGTTCTTGAAACCTGTCCAATAATCAAAATCCACTATGGAGCCTTGGATTTCAGTGCTGTTATGAGGAGAGATTATACAAATCAGATCTGTTTCCTCAAGAATTTAGAAGGTTAAGCGGTGATCTGATCGAAGTCTTCAAGATTTTAACAGGAAAAGACAGGGTAGAGAAAGATCTTTTTTTTTTCTCACTGATTGCGGATTCTAGAACTTTGGGCACAGTTCAAAAAGTGAGGCCAGACCTTTCAGAAGCAATGTTAGGAAGCACTTCTACACAAAGGGTAGTGGAGGTTTGGAACTATCTTCCACAAATGATAGTTTGTACTAGATCCATTGTTCATTTGAAGTCATAGATGGATACATTTTTGTTAAGCAAAAATATGAAGAGAAATAGCCCAAAAGCAGGTATATGGAGTTAGGCCAGAGATCAGCCCAGGATCTCATTGGATGGAGGAAAAGGCTTGAGAGGCTGGATGACTTCCTAGGCTGGATACGGATGTCATGGTGAGATAACATCAAGAGAACTGTGTACTGTTTGTGTCTCCTTCTTTAAGAAGGGATTTGCACTGGCACTGGAAGAACTCTCTTGTCAAGTCCCACATTTGTAACACCGTGTTTCTTACTGTATAGCATTTAATAAGCTCAACAGAACTCTCCCAGGACTCTCCATTTATTTGGCTGTCGTAACTATTTTTCCCAATTTCACTTCCAGGCCAGAAATTCGCTCCCTTTTTCCGTAGTCTTTCACAGGATGTGTATGTCTCTGGCTAGGCAAGTGGTGATGCCCATCTCCAAATGTCCCTGGACTATAATGCATCCCTCTGCCACCTCTGGATCTTCTGCTGATTTTCAACCTTACAAATATTTTCTATCTTGCCAATCACTCTCCACACTCTCTGGCACTTCAATTTCATAGAAGTATTTTACAGCCTTTCAGTTCACTGACTTCACCAAATTCTACAGTTCCGCTTGTATGAAAGACTTCAGGATGAAGAGCGGAGGCTTCTGGCACTGCCCAAGGTGGTCTTGCTCCAATAACTTGTGGTCTCATGGCATTTAGAGGGACATGGCAGTAGCACAAGTTGTTCTCAATCCTCTGAACTCTAAGTTGAGTCTATGGCCATTTCAACATCACTAGAGCGGGGCCCTGGACAAAATGATCTTTGGTGAGGGACAAATGAACACGTGGAATGATCCTGCCTGGTTCCCGTTCACAAAGAAAGCAGCCAATTAGCTGGCAGGGCTGTGCTCTGCCATGCCAGGATGGAGAGCAGAGGCTTCTGGGACTGCCCGAGATGGTCTTGTTGCAGGATGGGCTGTCACACGGGCCATGCTGGAAGTGATCGGAGAAGTAGCACATACCAATTACAGCATCACTGACTCCCGAAAGAACCCCGGTGCCATGGAGCCAAACCCTGTGCTCTGTCAATCCTCATTCATAATAAACAGTAACCAGGGGAAGAAACTTGTGTCTTAGTGACTCTGAAATTCTGAAACTGAAGAGTTAACCTTCAGTTTCAATTCCCTGCCGCTAGTGCATTTCAGTAAAGATCACCTGATCATGATGTAATGTGAATGACGTGTTTAATCTGTATAAGTGAGTTTACATGTTGGTGTATCTTTGGAGACTGTGCACCCTTCATTCCGATCATCCAGCTCCTTGGACATCAGAAGGAAAAGTAAACAAGCAGCCGGTGTATTCACTCAGATCACCATGGGGTAAATGAGATCTTCATGTGTCCATTCTGTGTACAATGCACTCAGCTGCAGCTCAGTGCTATCAGCGCTATCTGAATAGCACTGATTGAAGGTGGGAAGGTGGGACCTGTACAAGAAGGACGGGCTGCACCTTAACTGGAGGGGCACCAATATCCTGGACGGGAGGTTTGCTAGAGCTCTTCGGGAGGGTTCAGGCTAGTTTGCTAGGGGGATGGGAACCGGAGCAACAGATCAGAGGATGGGGTAGCTGGTGTACAGTCAGATACAGCATGTAAAGAGCTGTGAGGAAGAATAGACAGTCGATAGGGCAAAGTTGCAGTCAGTGTGACGGGTTGAAGTGTGTCTATTTTAACACAAGAAGTGTCAGGAATATGGGTGATGAAATTAGAGCATGAATTTAGAGCTATGATGTTGTGGCCGTTACAGAGACTTAGATGTCACAGGGGCAGGAATGGTTGTTGGATGTTCCGGAGTTTAGATGTTTCAAAAGAAATAGGAAGGGAGGTAAAAGAGGTGAGGGAGTGGCATTGCTAATCAAGGATGGTATCACAGCTTTAGAAAGGTAGGTCGTGGAGGAGGGTTTGTCTACTGAGTCAGTATGGTTGGAAGCCAGAAACAGGAAAGGAGCAGTCACTTTATTGGGAGTTTCCTACAGACTCCCCAATAGCAACAGAGACACTGAGGAACAGATTGGGAGGCAGATTTTGGAAAGATGCAGAAGTAATAGGGTTGTTGTCATTGGTAACTTCAACTTCCCTAATATCGACTGGAACCTCCTTAGTGCAAATAGATTGGATACAGCAGATTTTGTCAGGTGTGTCCAGGAAGGATTTCTGACTCAATATGTAGATAGACCGACTAGAGGGGAGGCCATATTGGATTTGGTGCTTGGCAACAAACCAGGTCACGTGTCAGATCTCTTGGTGGGAGATCATTTCGGTGATAGTGATCACAACTCCCTGACCTTTACTATAGTCATGGAGAGGGACAGGAGCAGATGGTATGGGAATGTATTTAATTGGGGGAGGGGGAATTACAATGCTATTAGGCTGGAACTGCAGAGCATAAATTGGGAACAGATGTTCACAGGGAAATGCACGACAGAAATGTGGTGGTTGCTTAGAGAGCACTTGCCATGAGTGCTGGATAGGTTTGTCCCACTGAGGCAAGGAAGGGATGGTAAGGTGAAGGAGCCTTGGATAACAAGACGTGTGGAACATCTAGTCAAGAGGAAAAAGGAAGCTTACTTAAGGTTGAGGAAGCAAGGATTATTGAATTCTTTGAGGATGTAACAAAACATATTGATGAAGGTAGATCAGTGGATGTGGTATAGATGGATTTTAGCAAGGCATTTGATAAGGTTCCCCATGGTAAGCTGATTCAGAAAGTAAGGAGGCATGGGATTCAGGGAAATTTGGCCGTCTGGATACAGAGATGGCTGTCCAATAGAAGACAGAGTGTGGTAGTAGATGGAAAATATTCAGCTTGGAGCTCTGTGACCAGCAATGTTTTACAGGGATCTGTTCTGGGACCTCTACTCTTTGTGATCTTTATAAATGACTTGGTTATGGAAGTGAAGGGGTGGGTTAGTAAGTTTGCCGATGACACAAAAGCTGGTGGAGTTGTGGATAGTGTGGAGGGCTTTTGTAGCTTGCAACGGGACAATGACAGGATGCAGAGCTGGGCAAAGAAGTGGCAGATGGAATTCAACCCAGAAAAGTGTGAAGTGATTCATTTTGGAAGGTTGAATTTGAATGCAGAATACAAGGTTAATGGCAGGATTCTTGGCAGTTTGGAGGAACAGAGAGATATTGGGGTCCATGTCCAGAGATCCCTCAAAGTTGCCACCCAAGCTGATAGGGTTGTTAAGAAGATGTATGGTGTGTTGGCTTTTATTGGCAGGGGGATTGAGTTTAAGAGCCGCGAGGTTATGCTGCAGCTCTATAAAACCCTGGTTAGACCATACTTGGAATATTGTGTTCAGTTCTGGTCACCTCATTATAGGAAGGATGTGGAAGCTTTAGAGAGGGTGCAGAGGAGATTTACCAGGATGCTGCCTGGAATGGAGGGCAGGTCTTATAAGGAAAGGTTGAGGGAGCTAGGGCTTTCTCATTGGAGCGAAGAAGGATGAAAGGTAACTTGATAGAGGTGTACAAGATGATGAGAGGAATAGATAGAGTGGATAGCCAGAGACTGTTCCCAGGGTGGAAATGACTATTATCAGGAGGCATAATTTTAAGGTTACTGGAGGAAGGTATAGGGGAGATGTCAGAGGTAGGTTCTTTACACAGAGAGTGGTGGGTGCATGGAACGCGCTGCCGGCGGTGGTGGTGGAGTCAGATACAATAGGGACATTTAAGTGACTCTTGGATAGGCACATGGATGATAGTAAAATGTAGGGTATGCAGGTAGTTTGATCTTAGAGTAGGATAATAGGTCAGCACAAACAACATGGGCCGAAGGGCCTTTGCTGTGCTGTACTGTTCTATGTTCTATTTTCGATCTGAGGAGTTGTGAATGGTGCTGAACATTGTGCAATCATCGGTGAACATCCCCACTTCTGACCTTATGATGGAGGAAAGGTCATTGATGAAGTAGCTGAGGGGAGCCGATTGCTCTAGTAGTATTGTCACTGGGCTTTTAATCTAGAGACCCAAGTCATGTTCAGCAGACCTGGGCTTGAGTCTCACCACGGCAGATGGTGGAATTTGAATTCAATAAAAAAATTCTGCGAATTTAGAGAAACCATTGTGAATTGTCAGGAAAAATCGATCTGGGTCACTAATGCCCTTTAGGGAAGGAAACTGCCATCCTTACCTGGTCCAGCTTGCTTGTGACTCCAGACCCACAATAATGTAGTTGATCCTTAACTGCTCTCTGGTAATTAGGGAAGGACAATAAATGCTGGCCTTGCCAGCGACACCCTCATTCCATGAATGAATAAATAAAAAAAGATGATTGGGACGAGGACACCACCGTGAGGAATTCCTGCAGAGATGCCCTGGAGATGAAAGGACTGACCTGCAACAACCATAACCATTTTCCTACCAGCCAGGTATGATTCTAACCAACAAAGAGTTTGCCTTCTGATACCCATTGATTCCAGTTTTGTGGCCTTGATGTCAAGGGCTCACCTCACCTCTGGAATTCAGCTCTTTTATCCATGTTTGAACCAAGGCTGTAATGAGGTCATGAAATGAGTTACCCTGACTGAACCCAAACTGGGCATCACTGAGCAGGTGCTGCTTGATAGCGCAGTTACTGACACCTTCCATCACTTTACTGTTGATTGAGAGTATACTGATGGGCGATAATTAGCTGGGTTGGATTTGTCCTTTTTTTTATGTACAGGACATACAGTATTCAATGCTTCCAAATCGTTTCTTGATATCACATGGAGTGAATGGAATTGGCTGGAGACTGGTATCTGTAATGCTGGGGACCACTGGAGGAGGCCAAGATGGATCATCCACTTGGCACTTCTGGCTGAAGATTGCTGCGAATGCTTCAGCCTTATCTTTTGCAATGATTTGCCGGGCTCCTCTAGTGAGGTGTTTAATTGTTCACCACCATTCACAACTGAATGTGGCAGGACTGCAGAGCTTAGATCTGACCTGTTGGCTGTGGGATCGCTTAGCTCCTTGCTGCTTATGCAGTTTGGCGTGCAAGTAGTCCTGTTTGATGGCTTCACCAGTTTGACACTTCATTTTCAGGTAGGCCTGGTGCTACTCCTGGCATGCCCTTCTGCACTTCCGTTGAACCAGGGTTGATTCCCTGTCTTGATGTTCTTTTTTAAATTCATCTTGTGGGATGTGAGCGTCACTTGCTGGGCCAGCATTTATTGCCCATGCCTAGTTGCCCTTGAGAAGTTGGTGGTGAACTGCCTTCTTGAACCGCTGCAGTCCATCTGCTATGGGTTGACCCACAATGCCATTAGGGAAGGAATTCCAGGACTTGGACCCAGCGACAGTGAAGGAACGGTGATATGTTTCCAAGTCAGTATGGTGAGTGGCTTAGAGGGGAAGTTGGAGGTAGTGGTGTTCCATTTATCTGCTGCCTTTGAACTTCTACATGGAAGTGGTAGTGCATTTGGAAGGTGGTGTCTGAGGATCTTTGGTGAATTTCTGCAGTGCGTCTTGTAGATAGTACACACTGCTGTTACTGAGCGCCTGCAGTGGAGGAAATGGATTCTTATGGATGTAATGCCAATCAAGCAGGGGCTGCTTTGTTCTGGATGGTGTCAAGCTTCTTGTGTGTTGTTGGAGCTGCACCCATCCAGGCAAGTGGGGAGTATTCCATCACACTCCTGACCTGTGCCTTGTAGATGGTGGAGAAGCTTTGAGGAGTCAGGAGGTGAGTTACTCACCACAGTATTCTTAGCTTCTGGCCTGCTCTTGTAGCCGTGTGTTTATGTGGTGAGTCCAGTTGAGCTTCTGGTCAATCATAACCCCCAGGATGTTGATAGTGGTGGATTCAATGATAGTAACTCTGTTGAATACCAAGAGGCAGTGATTAGATTGTCTTTTATTCGTGATGGTCATAGCCTGGCATCTGTGTGGCATGAATATTACTTGCCACCTGTCAGCCCAAGCCTAAATATTATCCAGATCTTGTTGCATTTGAACATGGACTGCTTCAGTATCTGAGGAGTTGTGAATGGTGCTGAACATTGTACAATCAGCAGTGGACATCCCCAACTCTGACCTTATGGTGGATGGAAGGCCATTGATGAAGATGGTTAGGCCGAGGACACTACCCTGAGGAACTCCTGCAGAGATGTCCTGGACCTGAGATGACTGACCTCCAACAACCACGACCATCCTTCTATGTGTCAGTTATGACTCCAACCACTGGAGAGTTTGCCCCCTGATACCCATTGATTCCAGTTTTGCTGGAGCTCCTTGATGTTGCACTAGGATGAATACTGCCTTGATGTCAAGGGCTGTCACTCTCACCTCAGCTCTGGAATTCAGCTCTTTTGTCCATGTTTGAGCCAAGGCTGTAATGAGATCTGAAGCTGAGTGGCCCTGGCAGAACTCAAACTGGGCATCACTGAGCAGTTTATAATATGGTAATAGTTGAGTGGAGGATATGCCGGGCCATGAGGTTACAGATTGTGCTGGATTACAATTCTGCTGCTGTTGATGGCCCACAGTCTTATGGACGCCCAGTGTTGAGTTGTTAAATCTTTTTGAAGTCTGTCCCATTTAGCACAACACTAGTGCCACAGAACACGATGGAGGTTACTATCAATGTGAAGGGTTGACTTTGTTCCTACAAGGACTGTGCAGTGGTCACTCTTGCCAATGTCATCATGGACAGATTGGTAAGGATGAGGTCGAGCACATTTTTCCCTCTTGTTGACTCCCTCACCACCCGCTGCAGACCCAGTCTAGCAGCTATGTCTTTTAGGAACCAACCAGCTTGATCGGTATTACTGCAGCCGAGCCACTCTAGGTGGTGTACATTGAAATCCCCCACCCAGAGTACATTTTGTGCCCTTGCCATCCTCAGTGCTTCCTCCAAGTGTCGCTCAACATGGAGGAGGACCGATTCATCAACTGAGGGAGGACAGTATGTGGTAATCAGCAGGAGGTTTCCTTGCCCACGTTTAACCTGAAGCCATGAGACTTCATGGGGTCTGGAGTCAATGTTGAGGACTCCCAGGGTAATTCCCTCTCAACTGTACACCACTGTGCGGCACCCTCTGCTGGGTCTGTCCTTCCCATGGGACAGGATACATCCAGGGATGGTGATGATGGTGTCTGGGACATTGTCTATAAGGTATGATTGCATGATTGTGTCAGGCTGTGAGACACCTCTTCCAATTTTGGAACTAGCCCTGAGATGTTAGTAAGGAAGACTTAGCAGGGTCCACAAGGCTGTCTCTGCTGTTGTCTTTTCTGGTGCCTATGTCGATGCCAGGTGGTCCATCCAGTTTCGTTTCCTTGAGACTTTGTAGTGATTGGTACAACTGAATGACTTGTTAGGCCATTTCAGAGGGCATTTAAGAGTCAACCACATTGCTATGGGTCTGGTGCCACATGTAGGCCAGACCAGGTGAGGATGGCAGATTTCCTTCCCTGAAGGACATTAGTGAACCAGATGGGATTTCCTGACAATTGACAAAGGTTTCATGGTCATCAGTAATTGCAGATCTTTTTTTTATTGAATTCAATTTTCATCATCTACCATGGCAGGATTCGAACCTGGGTTTCAAGAAGATTAGCTGAGTTTCTGGATTAATAGTCTAGGGATGATACCGCTAGGTCATCACCTCCCCTCTGATTGAGTATTTGACCCAGTGCTCCTCTTTATATCACTGAGAGTGGGAGTCCTTGTGTTACTGCACATTAAGTGAGTAAACTACTGACATACAGCAAATACATCAGCCAGAATTAAAGACACTAGTACCAGCTGAGGCAAGTTTTTAAATCATTGGATAGAAGAGAGGCAGTGCTTCAGTTTGTATGTGATGAATTTTGATTAATTTTATTCTCTTGCAGTGACACACAGAAGGATTTGTTGAAAGTGAAACTGGATCAGCTTCAATGTCACTTCACATGGGCTCCACAGAAAGAAAACATTGACTTGGATGATATGAAACAAAGATTAGAAGATTCAATACAACTTGATGTGAAATATCAAGACAGGTCTTACAACCAACTTGCTTTTGTCAACTGTCTGCAAGGAAACTGTGAAGAGGCAATTCAGAATTTAAAGGAAGCTGAAAAGATTCTGAGGGAGAAACATGAAGATGAATTTGAGAAAAGAATCATTGTCACCTATGGAAACTATGCCTGGGTTTATTATCACATGAACCAACTGGAAGAGGCTCAGTCCTACCTCGACAAGCTGGAGACAGTCTGTAAACTATTTCCTGAAGCCTCTAGGTTTACAGCAATGATACCTGAGGTTTATGGGGAGAAGGGTTGGTCACTGTTGAGCTCTGCTGCTCAACATTATGAAGAGGCAAAGGAATGTTTTAAAAAGGCCCTGGAGAAAGATCCTGACAACATTGAGTGGAACGTTGGCTATGCCACTGTTCTGTCTCGTCTGGAATGGTTTTCTGGGACCCCAGGGAGTCGTGGGCCCATGGAATCAGTGAAGTGGTTTAGACGTGTGCTGGAGCTTGATCCTGATGACTCTGTATCCATGGTGCTGTTGGCTCTCAAACTACAAATAAGTAGGAAAAATGATGAAGCACTCACTTTAGTTGAACGAGCATTGCAGAAGTCCCCTGATCTCCCTTATGTGCTCCGATATGCAGCTCAGTTTTACAGATACTGCAACAATGTGAATAAAGCTCTGGAGCTGTTGGAGAGAGGATTAGAAATTAGCCCACACTCTACCTTCATACATCATAAAATAGGTCAATGTTACAGAACCAAATTGTATCAAGTGATCAAAAATCCACTCAGTAAAGATCCTCGCAATCCAGCATTTCAACAGAAAGCTGAGCTGATCAATAAATGCAAGTACCATTTTGAAAAGTCTTTCAAGAAAGAGTCACTGACATCTGTTAAGCCCAGCCTCGATTTTGCAGCAATTTGCTTATTAAATGAAGAATGCGACAAAGCACAGGAAATCTACAGCCATCTCCTGACACTGGAAGTTATTCGCCCAGAGAACAAGCAAGCGATACGTTTAGCGGTAGGGTTATTTCAACTGAATCACAAGAATTCAGAATCAAACGCCATCCAACATTTTCTGGAAGGAATGAAAGTCAATTACGACTCAGTGGAACGGAAAAAGTGCCGTGAAAACCTGGAGAAGATAGCAGCAAGACGATTTCACAGGAATCTAAGAGAGAGTGAGGCCCTTGGTGTTCGGGGATTCCTGCACCAGCTCGATGGGGAGAAGTGTGAAGCGATTGAATGCTTCAAAAAGGCTTTGGAGTTTGATCCTGACAATGACGAATATTTAAGTGCTCTTTGTGAATTAAACCTTTCCATTGAGGGCAGAAATAACCCTCCCAACGAAAACTAAATGATATGTTGAAATACATCGACTGCACTGAGTCATAACAGATTTAGAGAGGCTCATTTTCATTAATAGAGAAATTTAGCTGGTCTGGCAGCATCAGTGAAGAGAAAATAGAGTTCATATTTCGAGTCCAGTGATCCTTTTATCTTTGCAAAAGGATCACTGGACTCGAAATATGAACTCTATTTTCTCTTCACCGATGCTGCCAGAGCAACTAAGTTTTTCCAGCAGTTTCTGTTTTTGTTTGTTTCAGATCTCCAATATCTGCAGTTCTTTATTTTACACTTTCATTAATAGACTTTTGGCATTCTTTGAAGTGAGCATTTTACTCCTATATGTTTAATTTTCTCAAGGGTCTGAATGCAATCATCCTAAGTGTACTTAATTCGGAAATATTTTTACCACACTGTCAAACTAACAAAATCATAATCATTTCCGTAGTAAGAGATTTGGATTAGTTTGAATTGGTAAAAATATAACGTCGGACATAAGGGATCAAAGTTAATTCAACCAGTCGGAGAGATTCATAGTAATTCTTTTAGGAATTATACGGACTTGTTTAAAACAATAATACATTAACATCGGCCTGATTTTAACTCCAGATGGGTTTAGAGTGTGTGGTGAGGGCATTTCAGATCTAAATAATTTCTCTAGTTCCTGCCTTGGGTTCATGACACAGTTAAATATCACATTCAGGGTCAGAGAATGTTGGGGATAAAGGGTAGAAGAATGCATTAAAAAGAAGAAAACAGTTGAAATTGAAATTGAAACTCCAAACTGTAATTGTAATTGTTGGCTCAAACAGTGAATATCCAAATAAAATTACATTGTGGGTAACATTCAATTTGTGTTGTCAATCAGGGTGAATGAAAGCCGTTAATGTGGCGCATACTGCGTCAATTCATGATAAGTAACATAACTCCACAGAAGCCACTATCCCATCACCAAGTGCCCCTTTATTTACAAATGGAGAGTGCTTGACATGATCCAGCTCCCTCAGAGCCAGCTCTCAGAGTGAACAGAACCCCTGACACTCCTGTTATATCTGTCAGCCAAGGCTTCCCGATTGGGGCTGTTTACCTGGTCCAATCACGGAACTCATATTCTATGAGGTCCACCTGCCTGATCTCGTTACAATCACTACATCCCTCCCCCTCTGAGACAGAGGACATAAGCCAGTTTTTGTTTGGTTGCTCCTCCTGGGGCATTTTAGCACCAGGTCAGGTTCTGCCTCTGATACAGGCAGTGTATATATAGAGTCATACAGCATGGAAACAGACCCTTCTGTCCAACCAGTCCATGCCAAACATAATCCCAAACTAAACTAGTCCCACCTGCCTGCTCCTGGCCCATATCCCTCCAGACCTTTCCTATTCATATACCCATTCAAATGCCTTTTAAATGTTATAATTGTATCCACATCCACCACTTCATCAGGAAGTTCATTCCACACGCAAACCATGGTTATCTGGCAGAATAACATGACGGATGAGGCAGATGAACTATTAGTTTGGGTGCAACCTTCAGTGCTTTATTCAATTCTTTTAGATATCATAGATCCCTACTCCATTCCTTTTGATGCACAGTGAGAAAAAAGTGATCTCCCTATCTCTGATCACCATCCAGAAATTGAATGCAACACTAACTCCTCTTAAGGATAAACCAGTATCAAAACGTGAAAGATCTCACACTGGAAAATGAAGAGTTCTTTCTTTCTTAAGCTGCTCCTCTGAAGATGGATTAGCTTAACCTTTTTGCCAACCATTTGAGGGAATTTCAAACTCCTTAACCTGGATAACTTATTGATATCCTTTAGTGCTGGAACAAGCCCAGATATTGCAGTAAAAATTCTACTCAAGTTCAAGTGCAAAGCCTGTTCCAATCCTGATCCTCAAGGATAGGGAGGAATGCTGTAAATTTCAATTTCTTTGAATATACAATAGATTTTGTTTTGAATTTCACATCATACATACACACACATGCAAACTTTAATTCCTTCAGGATAAATGCTTTGCAAAACTGAACAAATGGCATCTTCATAAATATACACAAAATGTCTCAGCTGCTGTCATCCGAGTCCCATACTTGGCATCTGCCAGTCATCATTTACTTTCTGGTAAACCACTGAGACTATAAATTTTAAACTAAATGTATAAAATGAATAAATGGACATGTTGTACTGCCGCAGAGGGGAGAAGGTAAACATCTGTTCTTATGTTTCCAGCAGACATGATTGACAGAGTGGTACGATCAGCTGGTCACAGACATCAGTCTTATGTGTAACAGTCTGAAATAATGTGGAGGTGCCGCTGTTGGACTGGGGTGGACAAGGTCAGAAGTCACACGACACCAAGTTACAGTCCAACAGGTTTATTTACAAACACAAGCTTTTGGAGCATCAGTCCTTCTTCAGGTGTTAGTGAGAGAGGCAGTATTAGACACAAAATTTATGAGTAAAAGATCAAAGGTTCACACCATTGACATGGACATAATAAACAAACCAAAGATGCTGCCAAATCTCCAATCAACCAGAAGGCTTCAATTGATCAACACGTCCATGCAAATCCCTGAATTCCCCCCAAGTCATGGTCCCGAGAGAACCAAAGGTTCCACCAATGTAAAGCATGTGCGTAACACACAGTCACTCGCCTCTTGCACCCAGAGCATCTCAGAAGAAATTCATTCTCCTCTTCGGGCACCAAAGGAGATGAGGTGGTGACATCTGCCGTGTCCATTTCGGATTCCAAGGTATCTTCAATGCTTGATTTACAGGGAGAACCCATGGGTTCCAGAACAGTCAGAAAGGCAGTTGAGGTGCCAGGTACGTTTTACTCCCACACCGTTTGCAAATTTGCAGCTTTCATATGGTCCACATGTTTGTTCGGACCGTCGCACATACCCAACCCGTACACATCACCGGACCTGACCTCATGTTGCAAGCTTCGTTTTTGTCTGGCCTGATCTACTTGCTTACTTGGTGGGATTCGTTTTACCCTAATATTGAGACGTGGCTTACCATGTGACGTTGTTTATTATCATTGAAACACAAGATAGATATGTATACAACTCTACAAAACCAGTCTGTCCCTCAACTATCCCAAGGGTGAGATTGATGAAATTACAATCACCATCTGGTGGGAGGATTTCTGGGACTGGAGTTAAATAAATAAACCATATACATGGATATGATGAAGGATCTCCTAGAGATGCTAGTTATTGCAACTGGTGATAATACAGTGTGGAGCTGGAGGAACACAGCAGGTCAGGCAGCATCAGAGGAGCAGGAATGGTCACTTATAAATTTCCTTGAAGTAGGATACCTAACAAAAAGAAACAAGCGTAGTTTCTGTGAGTACCGCAGTTTAATCTCTGAGTCTCCTTATCTTCTTAAGTACAGAAAATTTGAAAGTTCAAATCCAATTAAATTTCAGAATCTGAAACTATTACCTATCTCATTTTAAAATTCGTATCAGTGCCATCACGTCTTCTAGATCAGAAGTGAGCTGTCAATGAAGTGGCACTCACAAACCCACCACCTGCAAACCGGAGGAACAGCACCTCGTATTCTGCCTCGGGAGCCCACAGCCCAATGGCCTAAATGTGGATTTTGCCAATTTCAAAATCTCACCACCCCCGGCCTCATCCCATGACCAATCCTCCCTCTCATCTCCACCTCCTTGACCTGACACAACCTGTCCATCTTTTCTCCCACCTATCCGCTCCTCCCACCTCACTGACCAATCCCCACCACTGCCTACTTGCACTCACCTATCACCATCCCACCTACATTCCCCAGCCCCACACCCTCCTCTCTCTATTTATTTCGGAGCTCCCTTCCTCCCCCCAACCATCTGTGAAGGAAAAGTCAGAGTTAACATTATGGGTCCGGTGACCCTTCCTCAAAACCCATTTAACTCTGTTTTCTTCCTCCACAGATCATGCCAGATCTGCTGAGCTTTTCCAGCAACTTTGTTTCTGTTCCTGATTTACAGCATCCGCAGTTCTTTCGGTTTCAATTTTTCAATGATTGGGCAGGGCGCAGTACATGTGGGGACAGTAAGGTTCTTGCTTGGAACACTCTAAGCATCACTGTGTCGTCCCCTGCTTTATAGTCCATGGGGTTCGTGTATTCGTCCCACAGAAGTTTCTGAGTTTATCTTGCCTTCCCCAATCTATGTGCTGCCACAATACTGGGCCTTAAATCTTCCATGAGTTTTGCTGGTTCAACCCCTGTCGTGCCTCTTTGTGCCATGCCATGCCAGTATGTGCTCCTTCCCTGGCCAGTACATCTGCTCTTTTATTTCTGGGTGGAGTGATCTTACAGTGGGCTTCAACTTTCTTTCGAACATTTTTGGCACCCATAGCTGCTTTGAATATACTCTCTGAACAGATTATTGCCTCTTTTTTCCGAAAACCTCCGGTTGTTCTACCACAAAGGCTACAATTGCCAATTCCGCCCCTTGTGCTCTCATATTTGAGGATGGTTTGACTGCCCACTCTCTCACAATCCCCACCACTACCACCCCACACCCCTACTTTGGGTCTTGCATATGAACACTGAACCCTGTATACCGTTGGCCCTATGTTAGGGTTCTTGGTACCAAAGCAGACCATTCATGAGGCTGGAGGGTGGACTCAAAGCCCAGGTCCCCACATTTGTTTTGAACTATGTTCGTGGGCGCTCACCTGTCTGGTCCAACTAGGGGTACAGGGGCTCAATACCTTCTTCTGGGGATGGGAGTCCTGTTGAGGGCACTCCTAGGCAAAGTGTCCTTCCTGACCACATACAAAGCAGGAGTTATCACCTTGACCTGACCCTTGTTCTGCAAAGCCCGAAGCTGCTTGGGACAGAGTCCTTCCTCTGCCCTACCCCTCATTCCTCCAAGCCACAGAGACAATCTGTGGGACTACTTTTCTTTTTGATGCCTTCCCTTTCCCATCTCCTAGCCATCCAACATAGGAGCCACGCTTCTGCGTGAGTATTCTCATCAGGATTGAGGTGGTCCCATGCTGCCTGAGCATGTGGTATGATATTGGAGATCAGGGTTCTGAGCCTTAGTTCTCCTGTTGGAGTCCTGGCCCATTGAGAGCACTGAAAACAGCAAATAAATGAGCTACAAGGGCTGAAGGGTGTTCTCCCTTTGGCTGTCGGGTTTTGTGAAGATCTTCTGCACGATCACCCTGATTGTACCCCACTGCATCGTTAATGGCTGTTTTCAGCTCGTCTAAAGTCCCTGTACTGGGTATTGAATCTCTGGGAGAGTTGATCTGATTTTACTCTCAAGGGTTCATAATACAAATTTCTTTTCCTCCTCATCATCCAACCCCTGTTCTAGGCAGATCTGGTGCATTTGGTGGAAGAATTCTTCCACTAGATGACCTGTCCCTAAACTGGTCTACACTAAAAGGCATACTGCATAGTTGGGATCTGCAGGAATTTGCAGCACTCCCCTGTGTGCTGGATCTAATAGCAACTATGGCGTTCATTGGCAGCTCATCGGGGACAATGCACCTTTCAGGGGATGTGGATGGGATGTTGAATCCACACACTGGAGGTGGGTCTGCATTCATTGGCTCTGACCCATCTCGGTGACCCATGGCTCACTCATACTGCCAGACTGCCTCACTTAGAGTCCCCTAATCAGGTTCATTCTTGCCGCTTTTGTCTGAAATAGCACAAACCATGCCCTACTTGCTTTTAGTGCGCTTTTAAATGTTCCATCTCCCTTAAGCATTTTGTATGGCCTACTGATCTTCCTTGCTGCATCATTTCAGACATCTGGTATACTGCCCATATTCAGCTTTGTAGATCTTCACGTTGGTCTCACCGTTGAGTGATTTGTTGCTGGCCCTGTGTCTTAATGATCTTACGGTTTTCTGACGAGCCAAGCTATCAATCATAAATTGCTGATCTTCCAGTCAGGTAGCGTATCTTCAATACTTCTACCTGTTTCTCGTCTATCTCTTTGGTCAATTCTTCAATGTTACTGTCAGCTGCAGCTTCCTCCCTCTGCAGGATTCGGACAATCTGATGCCAGCTCTCAATTTTAGTTATAGCACTTGCTATTGCAATCCCCTTTCTCACTCTATCCTTTACTTTACTTATAATGTATTCTCCCCACAACTTATCCCCAGCCCCGGGATCCTTTACAAAAAGACATTATTGGATATTCCAATTTCCCCTATTGATTGAGCTGACCCTAGCAGGTGAACTGTCTCAAAAACAGTTCTACTGAAACTCTTTCAGAGATAGCAGGAACTGCAGATGCTGGAG
>NC_063351.1:12568591-12571156 GCF_021869965.1 Rhincodon typus
TTATGACCTCTGAATGGCTTGCGTATCTGTCTGGCTTGATTCAATTTTTAGGGAAAGTATAGGACTGATCCCCCACAGGCCCCACTGTTTCACAGCGAGCTTGTGAATCAACGTAAACAATGTCTCATGTTTTTTAGCTGCAATTATTTCAGTACAGATACTTCAACCAATTTAATACCCAAAGGGACGTTTTACCCTGTGCTTTTACTCTGTGAATCTGACAATGGAATACAGTTTGTTCTTCTGCTGCTCTGGGTCCCTGACTCAATCTCTGGCTCATTGCCGAGCTACAGCTCCCTGACTCTGCACTGAACGTCTTTTACTCTGGGTCTCCGACCCAATCTCTGGCTCCTTGCCACCCTTTCTAGTTTATCAAGGATATGGGAGTTGATTGTATTTGGGGTCCGGCTTTCATTAAATTTTCATTCCAGCCCCTCTAATTCAGAGGCATGACAGAAAAAGCACATTTGATCCCTCTGACACTGTCGGGAGCTAGGTCTTGGCTCTTCTTGTGGCTTGACTCCAGAGTTCCGCACACCTTTTCTTTTCAACTTCCACCATCCGTTCTACTCTTCAGAACATAGAACAGTACAGCACAGTAAAGGCCCTTCAGCCCACGATGTTGTGCCGATCTATTATCCTGCTAAGATCAATCTACCCTGGATCTATCTCTGAATGGCTTGCGTATCTGTCTGGCTTGATTCAATTTGACAGTGAATGCTGCAAACTTCCTGGTTTACTAGCTCAGTTCCACTATCTCATTAACAACTATTCATTATAAACAAACAAGATAACTAGTTTGCTTACCTTCTGTCTGGCCTGATCCAATTCCCAGCATGCTGTTCAGTTGGCCAATATTGAGTTGTTATTTTATTTAGAAGGGACATTAAAAGCTTCCTACAGTGTTGACCATGCCTCTTACCCATGCGGGCCATTCCCATGATTCCTACACCAAACTTTGTCCCCAGAAGTAAACTGTCTCTCTCGCTTAGCAGAGTCTTGTGTCTAGCATTGGCGTTCCTGATGCCATTTCACACTCCCCCCACCAGGTCTGGGAAGATGAGATTTCACCTGTTGCAGAGTTTTCTCCCCATTAGCAACACCGCTGGAGCTATCCCTGTAGAAGCATGAATGCTGATCGTATAATCACATAGTAACCTGGACAGTTTGGTATCTACTGAAACTGTAGACTGTTTCTTCAAAGTTTGGACTGCACTTTCTGCCAGGCCATTGGATGATGGATGGTCTGGAGCTGTCCTTATATGTTGAATACTATTCAACTTCAGAAAATACTCAAATTCCCTGCTGCTAAATGATGGCCTCTTATCTGTGACCAACGCTTTGGCAGTCCATGTGTTGCAAAAGATGCGCGCAGTTTTTCCATCACTGTCCCCGTGTTGGAAGAACGGACTCTATACAGGCCCAGCCATTTTGAGTGAGTATCCACAATGACTAAGAATATTGATCCCATGAAAGGACCTACGTAGTCGATGTGTAACCGTGTCCAGGGTTGTTCCACAAATGTTGGGGAGCTGCTGGCAGTAATTTTTGTCCTTGTTGGCACTCTGGGCACTGCCCTACCATCACAGCTTTGTCTGCATCCAGTCCTGGCCACCAGACATAACTTCTCGCCAACATCTTCATTTTGGAAACCCCAGGATGACCCTGGCAGTGACCTTTGCTCGTGACACTCACTCTTGCTCTCCATCACAATGTGCCATCATCTACTGTGACCTGGTCTCTCTGGATCCAAAAAGGTTTCAATTCTGGTTGTGATGGCCTTTTGGTTTCTCCCATCACCACTGACTGTTTTAGTTTTGCCAGGACCAGATCTTTCTGCGTCCAAAGTCTGATATTGTCAGCTGTGACTGGAAGTGTGTACAGAAAATTTAAAGCCATTACAGACACTTCCAGTGGCAGTACCACCAGTGATGTATCTGCTAATGGGAGGTGGCTCTCAATGCATCTGCATTTGCTACTTGGCATCCTGGACAGTGTTCCAACTAGTAACTGAATTGAATTTTTTGAATTTTGTATTAGTTTTATTGTCACATGCTCAAATGAGCACAGTGAAAAGTTTATACATCGCCACTTACAGCACCATCTTAGGTATAAAGGAATCTAGGTACGGCTTCTTCAGTCACACAATCTTATAAAATAGTGAAATAAAAAAATCCAGTGTTGCAGAAATAAAAAGTTCAGAACAGCGGTCTCCCGACCCAGCCCACACTGTCACATAGCCTCCAGTCCACGCTGGGCCTTGGCTCCAGACCCTGCCAGGCTTCACCTCAAGGATCATGAGGGCGGAATTACCTCTGATCCACACTGAGGCCATGCCAGGCTGACAGACTGTCATGTACTGCTGGATGACTGCCATGCTGAGGCGAGTAGATGCCACACTGAGAGGCCACTACGCCAGGCTGGGAGGCTACAATGAAAGGCCTGAAGGCTGCTACACCAGGCCGGGAGGCTGCCACACCGGGCCGGGAGGCTGCCATACCGGGCCAGGGAGGCTAGCACACCGGGCCGGGAGGCTAGCACACCGGGCCGGGAGGCTGCCACACC
>NC_063351.1:12571166-12583748 GCF_021869965.1 Rhincodon typus
ACACCGGGCCGGGAGGCTGTTACACCGGGCCAGGAGGCTGCTACACCGGGCTGGGAGGCTAGCACACCGGGCCAGGAGGCTGTTACACCGGGCCGGGAGGCTGTTACACCGGGACGGGAGGATCCCTCATTATGTCTATACTGAGGCTGGGAGTCTTCGGAGGCCAGGAGAGAAGAAAGAAAAAACAAGACAAAAAGGAAAGAAAGAGAATAAGAAGAAAAAGAACTGGTGGAGTGGACAAGCTCTGACTGAAGCATTATAATCCACTGCCACCTTGGACCAGAATTGTACGCACTTAATATTAGAGCCCACCACTGAATTTGGCCTGAAGTTGTGGGTGACATTGCCTTGTCCTCTTTAAGTAGGCCTAGTAGGAGCTTGTGGTCCATTAATGTTACAAATTTACATCTGTAAAAGTATTGGTGGAACCTCCTGACTCCAAATATGACCGTCAAGCCTTCCTTCTCTCTCAGTGCATATTTACACTCTGCATTAGCCAAACTTCTGGATGTACACACTATTGGGCATTTCTCTCCATTGGGCCACCTATGAGCTAATACTACCCTGATGCAATACGGGGAGGCATCGCATGTTAATACAAGATCAAACGTAATGTGCCAACACCTTAGAGAATGATAGCTGTTTCTCAACTTCCCTGAAGGCTGTGGCTTGGCTATGTGACCATTTCCAAAGCTGACCATTTTTAAAGACTTGATGCAAAGATGCCAGGATGGAGGTCAGGTTATGTATGAGCTTTCTGTAATAGTTCACCAATCCAGGGAAAGACCTAAGCTCCAGTGCAGACATGGGAGCTGGGGCACCTTTGATCACCCTCACTTTATCTACCAATGGGTGTAACCCAGTCTTGTTTACTCTGTAGCACAAGTAGGTCACTTGGGGTACCTAGCACACACAATTTTTCCCTTCTATGGCAAATGTCTAAGGACTATGTCCAAGTTCTCTAAGTGCTCCCTATTGGTCTTCCCTGTTATTAGCATGTTACCTAGATAAATGGTGACCTGGGATAGACCTTGTAAAATGTTCTCCATCATCTGCTGAAAAATGGCACAGGCTGACAATATCCCAAAATGGTGGTCTCGTATACTGGTACAAACCTTTATGGGTATTAATTGTAGCGCTATCCTCATCTAACTGCAATTGCGAGTACGCATGGCTCACGTCCAGTTTCATGAAAGACAACCCTCACCAGGTTTACGTATAAATCCTCTATGTGAGGCATTGGGTATTTATCCAGCTGCAAAAAGCAGTTTAGCATTCATTTAAAATCTCCACAAAGGCAAAAAGACCTGTCGGGCTTCACAATGGGTATGATTGGTGCTGCCCATTCCGCAAGCTGCACTGGTTTGATGATTCCTTCATTTTCCAGCCACCTGATTTCTGCCTCTACTTTTACCCGAAAGGCAAACGGCACTGGGTGGGCCTTCAGAACTGGGGAATTGTTTCCTGGTCAACATGCAAGGTGGCCTTGAGTCTTGTGATAATTCCTAGACCTTCCTGAAAATCTTCCAGGTATTTAATTAGGCCTTTACTCAGGCAGCCATTTTCTAATTGAACAATGTTGAACCAATCCAGGTGAGTCTTTCTCAACCAATTTCACCCCAGCAAGCTTGGGCCTGAGCCTTTTACTACAATCAGTGGTAACTGAACCATATGTTTATTTTGATTGATTCCAATTTGGATGTTGCTAAGCAATTTATTTGTTCCAACCCAGATGCAGGTGGACTTTCCACAGTGTGCTCTCCCTGGATACCAGCCTATGAATTCTCTTATGCAGTTTAGATCTAGTGGTATTCCTTTGCTGTCTTGAGTTAGCATACTGGCAGCAATTACAATGGACTGCTGGCCCAGATTCTCTAGAAAATTTTAATCATTTGGCCAAGGCTTGGCTTTGTTGTGGGTTTTGCTATGGGCTGGCCTAGAGTCTGTCTGTTCAGCAGATGTGCTGAGTGAGGCTATGCAATTTCCTTCACTCAAGTAGTGTTCTCCAAGTTCAATAAGATTGGCGAGGGAATCCACTTCCATCAGAATACCCTGCAACTCATGTGCTCCACTTACTGCACTTTCTAATGACAAAGCCAGTTTTTGTGCCCATTTGAAGTCCAGTTGTGTTTCAGCTGGTAGGTGCTTTTGCGCGGTTACATCATTAATCCGACTCTCGTCGACACTGAAATAACTCCACAGAGGCTGACATCTCCGTAGTACCTGACATTGGTCCAGCTCCCTCAGAATCAGCTCTCAGAGTGAACAGAACCTCTTACCTGCCTGTTTATATCTGTCAGCCAGGGCTCCCTGATTGGACCAGGTTAACAGCCCCAATCAGGGAACTCATATTCTATGACATCCACTTGGCTGACCTCATTACAATTACTACAGTCCACGTTTGTAATAAGACTGTAATGAGGGCAGGGGCTGAGTGGCCCTTTGGAATCGACCTGAACATCACTGAGAAGGTTATTAATAAACAAATGCTTTTTGGTAGCACAGTTGATGACACCTTCCATCCTTTTAATGATGATTGAGTAGACTGATTGGGCAGTAATTGGCCTGCTTTTTGTGTTCAACACCAAACTTGAGCAATTTTTCACATTGTTGGATAAATTCCCATGTTGTAGCTGTACTGGCTAAAAGTGTGATAAGTTCTGGAGCACAACTCTTCAATCCTGTTGTTGGAAAGCTATCAGGGGCATAGCTTTTGGAGGGTCCAATGCCTCCAAACATTTCTTGTTATCAAATGGAGTCAATTCCAATGGCTGAAGATTGGTCTCTGTGATGCTGGGACTTCTGAATGTGTTGGTTGAGGAGGGGCTTCAGGAGTGAGAGGAAGCCTTCGAGGAGGAGAAAAAGGGTGAGGATCCTGAGATGGTCCAGGAAAATTGCCAAAGAGAGAAAGATAGGGCAATGGTCCACAGCCTAGAGTGGCCAGAGACATCGTTATATTCACCCGTTTCTGTAATGACTGGAGCTGGATTGAGACTTTCTCTGTTCCTGTCAATTTATCGTTTGAACAGTTACCTGTCAACCTACTGCTTGCTGTATGCTACATTCCTCAAGGACTGTGTCATTTGTTTGTTTGATTTATCTGCGTAGTAAAATGCTGATGTTTCCTTTCAATTGTCTTTCTGATATCCTCGCCTCTGCAAATGTTAAAGTGCACTTGCAAACCTTGCACTGGACCAATGTTAGCATGAATGTAGCAATGATGCAGTCACCACTGCCCCCACGTCACACTCCTGGATATTGGTGCTAAAATGGGCCTTGTACCAGTGAGAGAAGAGTTACATCAAGGAGTGGATTCCTTGATGCAGACTACCAAGCCACAGGCTGCTCTTTCTGTTCCTGTGTCCCTGCAGTCCTGCAGAATGTAATGATCTTTCCCTGTTTCCTAATAATTCCTAAGCAACCTCACTGACAACGTTTCCATTACTTAGGGCAGTTCCACAAAGTCCACTATTTCAGCCACTCCCTGATTCTACAACTCTTCCCCAAACAGGAAGCAGAAACGAAACTAGTGCTACTTAGTTTCACTTGCTGTGGTAAGTTTCTATTACACTGTAAATGAGAAAAAGAAACACAAGGAATGCTGGAAGATTCCAGCTCAGTGATCATAGAGGTTGGCTCACTCTCTGGCAAACTTGCTGCTCTCTTTTTAAAAGTACCTTCAGTAACTTATCCCTCTTAAGGTTCAAAAACTCTTGGAGGCTCCTTCTCCTCCAGCCCACAGTGCAGCCACTACTCCAGCCCTCAGTCTCCACTCCGCGGTCAATGATCCACACCTTCCTGGCTTTTTGTGCTCATGGAAATACCTTCATGGTTATTCACCTTGCCCGTTGCTATGGAAATAGGCAGCATGCAAATTTGGTGCAGCCTTGTCATTGTCTTGATGGTGGCCAATGATCCAAGCACTGCCCGTGCTGCTGGATGTATGAATTTTCCACAGGGAATGGAATTTTAGCACCATTTTGACAGAGCACAGCATTCCGACAACCCACTCCTCTTAAAGGCAATCAGTCCTCTTAAACAGGAGCCACTGGGAATCACAGCCATGTGCTGCTATTGCTGCAGTTCTGAAGAAGGGGAATGAAACATCAGGCACAAAGACGTCTCCCCGAATCACGAGAAGTCCAATGGGGATCTTGATCAGATGGGCCAATGGGCTGAAGAGTGGCAGATGGAGTTTAGTTTAGATACATGTGAGGTACTACATTTTGAAAAGGCAAATCAGGCTAGGACTTATACTCTTAGTAGTAAGATCCTGCGGAGTATTGCTGAACAAACAGGGCTTGGATTGCAGTTTCACAGTTTCTTGGTAGACATGAGAGTGAAGAAAGCATTTGGTATGCTTGCTTTTATTGGTCAGTGTATTGAGTATAGGAGTTGGGAGGTCATGTTGTGGCTGTACAGGACATTGGGTAGGCCACTTTTGGAATACCATGTGCAGTTCTGGTCTCCCTGCTACAGGAAGGATGTTGTGAAACTTGAAAGCGCTCAGAAAAGATTTACAACGATGTTTCCAAAGTTGAAGGGTTTGAGCTATAGGGAGAGGCTGAATAAGCTGGGGCTATTTTCCCTGGGGCATCGGCAACTGAGGGGTGACCTTAAAGAGGTTTATAAAATCATGAGGGATAGAGATAGGTAAATAGGCAAGTTCTTTTCCCCAGGGTGGGGGAGTCCAAAACTAGAGGGCATAGGTTTAAGGTGAGAGGGGAAAGATTTAAAAAGGACCTAAGGGGCAACTTTTCCATGCAGAGGATGGTTCATGTATGAAATGAGCTGCCAGAGGAAGTGTTAGAGTCTGGTACAATTACAACATGTAAAAGGCATCTGAATGGGTATATGAGTGGGAAGTGTTTAGAGGAAAATGGGCCAAATGCTGGCAAATGGGACTAGATTTATTTCGGATATCTGTTCAGCATGGGCGAGTTGGACCAACGAGTTTATTTCCATGCTGTACGTCTCTATGGCTCTATGACCTCACATGCATGGTCAAGAATGAAATACATTGATCAAATAAATCAGGACATGATGTGGCCTGTCCATCACATCAACCTCTCATTCTGCTCGATGCACCACATTCCAATCACTAAACCCATTAACAGTCCCAAATGCTCCCATACCTCACCCTGAGCTTGCCCTTCTGATTCTCTGATGACAGAAACCTCTTTTGTACAGTTGCACCAGCCCTGAGAGCAGAGCAAACAGCACAGCGGTAATGAGCCTCATGTGACAGTCACAGTCCCCAGCTCAGGTCATGGCACTTAGCGTTCGTTGTAGACAGTGTCTAATGACAGGATCAGCAAGTGCTGAAGGCACAGGCATGACTGAGCTGCAGTCACATGCAGTGGATCATTCGTGTGGTAGTGAGGGTCACAAACAGGGGCTTGGCTGTGGACATTAATGTGGTGATTGAATGAGTGACCACTGATTAAAATACTCACGGAGATGCTGAATACATTTTCCTGTCTCATGTCATTATTAAGGAGCGTGGAGGAGTTCATCTCCAAATTGACAGAGGGGTTTCTGTGCCGTTTGTATCTTTCCACTGAACTGATTGTTACAACTGGGAATGGCCGAACCCCTCTTGTAATTAAACTGAAACACAAGCCCCAATCTGTTATGACAGGAGTAGCGTTCCCCTCTAATAATTACCCCCCAAACATCCAGAGAAGCTTGTCTTTCCCCTTGTAATCTATTAAAAGAGTGGTTAAAAGAAAGAAATCCCTAATTTCCACTTTACAAGTAACAAGAAACAATTTATTTATTTAACCCAACAGTGAACACATTAACAAAATTACTAACAAACCACCTATCCCCCCTTAGACTGCTAACTATTCCCTAACTGGTCTAAATTCTCCAGGAATGCTGTTTAAATAAAGACAAGCCCCACTATTGTAAATCCAATTAATAAGAAGCAATAAATGATAACTTAATCTCTCCAAGTTTGCACGGATTGTTTTCTGAAATTCTCTGTTATCTCCGATCTCTTCACAAACACCTTTCTTTCGCTAATTCTGCTGTCAGGGTTGTTTTATTTCTACAATTTCTTCAATGAGGACCTTGAGCTAAAATACTGTGGTACCTTTGCCTCATTAGATGGGTTTTCTCTGAGAGCTGAATGATGCTTAATCTGGCAGGCAGCCATTGTGTCTCAGGTGGTAGTTGGCTCTCCCTGAGTTTTCCAAATGCCCTCGTCTTATATACCCGTAATGACACAAACAAATTCTTATAATACAATTGGTTTCAGATTGTCAGCACCATCAGGTTTAAATTCAATTGGCTTTGAATCGCTGAGTTTGGTTTTGAATTAGTTGGCCGAATTCAAACTCGTTGTCACAGCATCAAAACAAGACTGCCGTTTTGCCTGCCACCTGTAAGGCCTTTATGATGCACTTGTTTCACTTTTTGAGGCTTTCTGTACTGGCGACTTCAACTGCTGCTCGCAGAAGACATACATTACAGACAAAGCACCAATCTCTTAAAGGAACCAAACATTTTAGCGTCCTGCCTTCCACCTCACAATTACTCTACCCAACTTCGTAACATGATCTGTGTCTTACAAACCCAGAGGGCATTGTCACTGCCGCCTAATGCCCGCTGCTGCTGGAGAAGCAACATTTCCCAATTACTGGGTCAGTCACTTCCAATAAGGACCAGCAGTGTGATGGAGCCAAACTTTGTACTCTGGAAATCATCAGCCATCATAACCATCAGTCATGGAAAGGCTCTTTAATGCGTGATGACTCACTTTTTTCGTTTCAATTCCCTGTCCCAAGTACACATTGGAAAAGATCACTTGACATGGAAGGTTATGAAGGGTGTGCTTGGTGTGTGTATGTATATAAATATGTTTGTTTATCTTGAATAACATAATACTGATCATCCAGTTCTTCAGACAGCAGAAGGAAAAGTAAACAAGCAGCCAGTGTATTTCCTTGGATCACCATGGGGTAAGTGAGATCTTCATGTGTCCATTCCGTGTATGGTATACTCAGCTGGAGCGCAGTGCTATCCCTCCTCTCTCTGAGTCATTGTGATGTCGGTTCAAATCAGGAGAAATGAGAAGGAATTGCATCTGGGTGAGCAAAGGGAAAATGGCCAATCCTGATCACGATATTTCAATGTGGAGGATTTGGAAACACATACTTTGTGAGTTCCCTGTTTCGCCATTAATCATTTCAAGGAGCACAATTAATCATTCTTTTCCCTCCCAAAGTTAAGTAACATAAGCTAAATTCATGCAACATGGCCTCTTAATTTAATCTTTTAAATGCTGGTGTTTCTGATGAGTTTGTTCACACTATATCTACAAGAGCAGTAAATCAATCGTGAGGATTGATGACAGAATTTTAATGTACCAGTTCAATGGGATCTGAGGAAAGCACTGTACAACTGAACCATCAATTCCTTATTCTGGATCCAGTCCATTTGCTCTCATGGCCCAAATTCTCTGAGAAACAGCAGTCACAATGGGATTGCAACTCCTACCTTTCTGCGCATCTCTGGTTGGGCATGTCAAGCCTGGTGCCTTCAGGAATACAGAGCGTACTTCATAGCTCTGGGTCATCAGCACTTTCGGGAATGAGTGCATGGGTGAACAAATGAGTGAGTGTGCTCGAGTGTAAGTGACCAGGATGGCAGAGGTAATTAGATAACTGTGCCTTGTGACAGGCTAAGAGGGTTAAGGCAGTAGATGGATAGTTGTGTCTGGTTAGGTCAGGTTGGGGAATGGCAAAGGCGGTCAAAATAAAACATCAGTGAGTCAAGAGAGAGTCAGGGGATCATGTGGTATCGAGGGAAGGTCGGGGAAAGAAGGGGGAGCCTCTTAACCTATTATAATATTTGAATGTGGGTGAACAGCTCTGTAATCCTTCATTCCAGCCTAATGCAAATCATGGAACAATTGAGGCCTCTGTCCAAATCTGTGGGGTACGTCATTAGCCACATCCCACTAATCGTAGATCGTTGCATTTGGCCTTACTTTCTGACAACAAATGGCCAACTCCTATTACAAGGTTATCTCTGATTCATAGCACTCTTGTTTTTGCTAATTATCTTTTTATGGATCCTTATCACGCACTTCCTGGAAATCTGTTCAACTGTCCATAAACATTCCCCTGTTCAATATTGTTATAATCTCCTCAGAAACTGCAACTCTTCGAACATCCATTTGCATTGACACTCAAGAGAAAGTTCATTAGAAAAGAGCTGCCTATCAGATTGTGTTATAAGCTGGTAGATCTGAATTGGAAAATACAACCATACATATTTGGCAATCAGTGATATAGTTGAATTTGATTGAATTCAAATCTTGTCTATTGGAAAAGTGTATAAATGGCAGGTATTATACAAGGGATACTAGCAAAAATTCACTTGTAATTTAGGATTGACAGTCACTAGCAAAATCTATTTATTGATACGATATACTGCATTGTTCAATATCATCACTCTCTTCTCTAGTATTCCCAAAGGTCCAGCTTAGAAAGTAATTCCAAAGATCAAATTAAAATGGACAAGTTGAGCTGCAGATATGATAGATTTGTGAAAGATTTTATCTCTTGCAGTGACACACAGGAGGATTTGCTGAAAGTGAAGCTCGACCAGCTTCAATGTCACTTCACATGGACTCCACAGAAAGAAATCATCAACTTGGATGATATGAAACACAGATTAGAAGATTCGATACAACTTGATGTGAAATATCAAGCCAAGTCTTATAAACATCTTGCTTTTGTAAACTGTCTGCAAGGAAACTGTGAAGAGGCTATTCAGAATTTAAAGGAAACTGAAAAGATTCTGAGGAGAAACATGAAGATGAATTTGAAAAAAAGATCATTGTCACCTATGGAAACTATGCCTGGGTTTATTATCACATGGACCGACTGGGAGAGGCTCAGTCCTACCTCAACAAGCTGGAGACAGTCTGTAAACTATTTCCTGAAGCCTCTCAGTTTAGAGCAATGATACCCGAGGTTTATGGGGAGAAGGGTTGGTCACTGTTGATTTCTGCTGCTCAATATTATAAAGAGGCAAAGGAATGTTTTAAAAAGGCCCTGGAGAAAGATCCTGACAAAATTGAGTAGAATGTTGGCTATGCCACTGCGCTGTCTCGTCTGGAATGGTTTTCTGGTACCCCAGACAGTCGTGGGCCCATGGAATCAGTGAAGTGGTTCAGACTTGTGCTGGAGCTTGATCCTGATCATGCTGAAGCCATGGTGCAGTTGGCTTTAAACCTACATGAGTTCAGTCACAGGGAGGAAGCATTCACATTGGTTGAACGAGCATTGCAGAAGTCCCCTGATCATCTATATGTGCTTTGTTATGCAGCAAAGTTTTACAGAAAAGGAGGAGATGTAGAAAAAGCTGTCAAGTTGTTAGAAAAAGCATTAGAAATTACACCAAATTCATCTTTTTTATACCATCAAATAGGTCAGTGCCACCAAAATCAATTATTTGCACTGCTAAAAGATCCAGGAAGCAAAATTCCTAACAGTTCTGTTTTTCAAGAGAAAGAAGCATTGATTAAACAATGAAGTCATTTGAACTGAAACCATCTTTTATATCCGCAAATTTGGATTTTGCTACTACGTGCTCAATAAATAATGAATATTGTAAAGCCAAAGAAATCTGTAGTAATCTACTTAAGTTTCAACCAATTTGTCCAGAAGATAAACAAGAAATATATTACAAGGTTGGGCAATTCGAACTGCATTCTAAAGAAGAATCAAATGCTATCATACATTTTCTAGAAGGATTTTCAATCAAACGTAACTTAAAGCTACAAAGAACTTTCGCACCAACTGGGAGAAGATAGCGAAAACACGACTTCAAAATAACCCAGGCGATATTAAGGCTTTGTACATTCTTGGGGCCATGTATCTGCTGGATGGGGAAGAGTCTGGAATTAGTCAATACTTTGCGAGGATCAATCTCCAAGAACTTTTCAATGGAGAATAGTGATCTGCTCTCCTTGAATTACAGCTTTCTCCTGGGATCAACAATGACTTGCCGAACAAATATTTTTGAAAAGTGGTTGATTTGATTTGATTTAAGTACGGTGAAAAGTTTTGTTTTGCATGCAGTATACGCAGATCATAACATACAAAGATCATAGGGTGATTGAACAGAGTGGGGCACACAAAATTGTGGCTGTAATGAATGTAAACAACAAATAAGATGAGAACATTGTTAGTAATTTTTACAGATTTAGAATTGAGGTTTAAACTTTCAGAATAATTGTAAGAAATGTGAGAATAAGATCTGCTGTAGAGAGCTTGCAAAGAATCACCCTGTGAGAGCACCACCTTGGATGGATATTTTCTGGTAAGTGGTTTGATCGGGTACCTTCCCAAAATTCTAACCACACACTACATCACGTGCTTATTGTTTGACAGAGACTGTTAAAGTGACTGTCAGGACCTTTACATTACTGAATGTGGCAGCTCACAGGTTTGAAAAGGGGGTGTGTTTTGCTTTCCTCCGACAGTTCTATGCTACAAAAGAACTATTGCCATGGAAGAGTGCCTGCACGTTTCTGAGGGTGCCCTGAGAGGAAACTCCTCTCTGAAAGGTGGGGCTCTCTTTTGTTAAAAAAAAGGAAGGGCCCAAGTGGCAATCTGCGTGAGATTGTCATTCGTCAAACAGTTCACCTCAGTACAGCTGAAAACACCACTGGCCTCAGTACAGTCTGAGCACGTGACTGACCCTCTTTTGATGGTAATGATGTGGTAATAACAATATCCAATCCCCTCCCTAGAGACTGTAATAAAACGCGTCTGCCTCCCAACCTTTCACTGTTGCTTCTTCACAGAAACGATCCCCATTGGGGTTCCCCAATGTGACAGTTAGGACAAGGCCAACAGTCACTGAAGATCCTTCACATAAACCAACAGCTCGATTCTGTGTCTCTGAGGATTTGCTGATGGATGATGGGACTCCCCTCCAGAGCATTCACTCAGATCTCAGTCTCTGTCACCGGGAGTCTCCCTGTCCTGGAAGATGTCAGCTTCATCAACCCTTCAGCAAAACCATCTGAGGCCCTCATTGACCGACACAGAGCAACTTGGACTATCCCCGGGGAAAGGCCACTTTCTTCAGACTGTCGCTATCTGGGTGAAGGGTAAAGCAGGAACGGGGAGGCAGTGGTGGTGGGGCGGGGTGCGATGTGGAGATATAGCCTGCTCCTGGGAGGGAGATACAATCTGTTCCTGGAAGAGTGGTATGGGGAGAGTGCTGGGTGTGGATGGAGGATACAACCTGTTCTTGGGATGGTGGAAGGGAGATCCAGACTGGCCCTGGGAGGGACATAGAGAAATGCAGACTGTTCCTGAGAGGGAGACAGAGATTGATTTTAGGTGGGATATACACACACAATTCTTGGAAAGACCCAAAGATTACCTAACTTCTCAAACAATGGGGAAAAAAAATTGAATATAGTGTTACGGGATCTGAGGCTCTAATCAGATCAATCATAAATGGTGAAGCAGGCAAAAAGAACTGAACGGCCTACTTCTGTTCTGAACTTGTATGTTCTTTGTTTATACTAACGTATGGCAAATAACATAAACACAAATACCATGCCCAACAAGAAAGCATCTAATTATGTCCCTTTGATATTCAATGGCATTACCATCACTGAATTCCCCACTACTAACATATCTGTGAGTTAGAATTGATGAGGAAACTTAACTCGACCAGCCGTAGAAATTTTATGACTACAGTGGCAATTAATTCACCTCCTGACTCCCCACATTCTGTCCACCATCTGCGAGGCACAAGTCAGGAATACTCTCCAGCCTAGACGAGTGCTCCGAATAATGCTCTGAACATTTGGGATAAAGCATCCTTCTTGTTGGGCGCTCCATCTAACAGTTTCAACATTCACACCTTCTGCCACTAGTGCACAGGGTGTACTGCATTCAACATGTCGGGAAATAATACATCAAGGCTTCTTCAATAATCCCCTTCAATCCTGCAATCTGTCCCAACCAGAAGGATAATGGCATCAATGACATTGGAGTACCATGGCCTCTTGAAGTCACACTAACTTAAAACTATATTGCCACTCTTTTGCAGTTGCCATGTCAAAATCCTGGAACATCCTTCTTAGCAGCACTATGGGTGTAACTACAGCACATAGCAGATAAAGAGGGTGTTATATCATCACCACCATAAAGGGAATTCAGAGGAACTATAAATGTTGGCCTCGCCAATGATGCTTGCATCCCAAGTACAAATCAAAATAACAATCCCAGCTCGATGTCATTCAACTTCTCTATAATGATTGCTGGCTTATTTCAGAAAATAAGCTCATTGTTCAATCATCTAGATGTAAATTTAAGTATGAATGAAATTCTAATGATTCCACCTCATAACACAGATCAGGTGGAAACATGCTGAATTCCTTTCTTAACTTCAACTTGATTTTGCATCTTCAAAACAATATTTTATTTGCTTAAAATGTCTGGTGTCAGTGGAACAAAGGATCATGGAGCTGGAATCTTTGTGCATTCTTTGTTTTGTTTCTTATGTTAATACGTCATAGAAGCTAAATTGAGAAAATGAAAC
>NC_063351.1:12583758-12610517 GCF_021869965.1 Rhincodon typus
TTGAGAAAATGAAACTAAGCAGCGCTGGTTTGGTTTCTGCTTCCTGTCCAGATAAGAATTGCAAAATTGAAGTGTGGCTGCAATATTATCTTTTGTTGACAGCCCAAAGTAATGGAAGCACGGTCAGTGTGAGGCTGCTCTGGAATTGCTAGGATTCTGCAGCACTGCAGGGATAGCTGGTATAGAGGAACAGAAGGAGGAGCTTCTGGATTAGGAAAAATTTGGCAATCTTCATCAAGGAGTCATAGAACATAGAACATAGAACAGTACAGGACAGAACAGGCCCTTCGGTCCACGATGTTGTGCTGAACTTTTACCCTAAACCTAAGGTCTATCTAACCTCCACCCCTACCTTATACTATCATCCATATGCCTATCTAATAGCGGCTTAAATGCCCCTAACGAGGCCGACTCCACTACCCTCTCCGGCAATGCATTCCATGCCCCTACCACTCTCTGAGTAAAGAACCTACCTCTGGTGTCTCCCCTATATCTACCTCCACTCACTTTAAAACTATGCCCCCTCGTAATAGCTACCTCCACCCTAGGAGCCATACACTTTAGCTGAAAGCACCTTTGGCCTCAGCACAGTCTGAGCATGTGACTGATCCTCTTTCGATGATAATGATGGTGTAATAACAATATCTAATCCCCTCCCTAGAGAGTGTAATAAAACCCCTCTGTCTCCCAATCTTTCACTTGCTGCCTCTTCACAGAAAGGATTTCCCAATGTGGAAGTTAGGATAGGGCCAAAAGTCACTGAAGATCCTTCACATAAACCAACAGCTCGATTCTGTGTCTCTGAGGATTTGCTGATGGATGATGGGACTCCCCTCCAGAGCATTCACTCAGATCTCAATCTCTGTCACCGGGAGTCTCCCTGTCCTGGAAGTTGTCAGCTTCATCAACCCTTCAGCAAAACCATCTGAGGCCCTCATTGACTGACACAGAGCAGCTTGCACTATCCCCGGGGAAAGGCCACTTTCTTCAGACTGTCACTGTCTGGGTGAAGGGTAAAGCAGGAACAGCGGGGGGAGGGGAGAATAGAAGATAGAAAAATGGGTTAATAAAACACAACGGCTGCGGATATTGATTTTCTAAAATTGATTTTAATTGTAATTGTATTATCAGGAATTGTATGCTCAAACTAACCAATAAAATCATAGCTAACACTCCATTTGTGTTGTCGATCTGACTGAATGACAACAGTTAATATGGTGCATTAACCCATTAACTGCATTAATCCATAATTGGGATTAATTTAGAAAAAATATTTTCTAGCAGTCTGTCAGGTTACCAGATATCTGTTGCCATTTGGAAAACTGTCACAATTTCTTCTGGTCAACCCAGACCAACTTGTCTAAAAGCTGTGAATGGAATTGGTTATCATCTTGGCCAAAGAAGACACTGTAAAGGGACAAAAGCTGTGGTGACATAAAGGGTTCAGAATCAGTAAAACCTCATCATTACACACACTGATTCTATCAACACAAGTCCCACTTGTCACTAATACTGGTCTCCTGCAGCTTAGAGTGCAATGATCCCCCCGATGGGGATGGATTCCATCTCCGTTTGCACTTTTGGCATTTGTTTAAGAGACAGACTAAAATTATTTGAAACTTTTGATACCTATCAGTAATAGATTCCCCGCTGCTGTTGAGGACCAGAAATTTTAAAATGTAAAATAATCATCAATTCTGAAATGGAAATAAAGAATTTGCCATAAAATTGAACAGGTGGTCTTTCCTTCTTATTCAAAATATAAAAAGAAAATCCAATCACAATGTAAATCCCAAACTAAAGAAAATGCAGCAACAAGTTGCAACAAGGAGTTTGGAGTTCACAGCACTTTTATAGGCAGCTTCACTTTCTTTTCTTGGTCATTCTCAGCCTCTTTTCTTTGTTCTATTTCTTCCACTGCTTTCTGTCCATTCCTCCTCTCACCAGATCTTTCTCTTTCTTATCATTTGTGTGAAAAGTGCTTCTGATTTCACTTCCACCAAGACAGGTCCTCAGTTTAAGATTCATCTCCTCTGTTCCGCATCACTTAGCCACAGCATCCAGCTCGTCAGGATCAATTCTATTGAATTCTGTTTACATTTTAACTCCTAAATTAGACTTACCCTCAGCTTACTAAACTCAAGTGCATGTCAAACAAGATCATTCAACTTGTCCTTGTGATTAAATCTTTCGGCCCTTGGAATCATTCTATATTCTGGCTCTTCACTGCAAGTTAGGGTAGGTGGTGATGGGGTTAGTGGGGAAATGTGTAAAAGTAGTGAGGGTTTACTCCAGATGTAAAAGATGTTGGTGAGATGTCATCAAGAGAACTGTTTGCTCTTTGAGTCTCCTCCTGGCATTGGAGAAGTTTCACTTGGCAGTTCCTGGGAGAGCAGGGTTATCACGTGAGTATAGTTTGAACAGATTGGGTCTGTACTCATTGGAGTTTTGAAAATTAAGAGGCGATCTTATTAAAATATTTATGATTCTGAGGGACAGTGATAGAGTAGATGTTGAAAGATGGCTCATCTCATGGGGAAATCTAGAAGCAGGAGAACCATATCAGAACAAACAGTCTCCAATTTAAATGAAGATGAAGAGGAATTTCTTCTTCAGGATGATCACTGTCTTTACAATTCTCTCCTTCAGAAAGTGATGCAGAGCTGGATCAATGAATATATTAATTGGATCTACAAGGGAGGGAGCAAAATGAAGTGGCAGCCATGATCAGTTCAGCCATCTTCTTGTGGGATGATGGAGCAAGCTTCAAGAACCAAACAGCCTATTCCTTTGCCTTATTCTTCTAGTTCAGTTTTAAATTGTTGCAATCACTTGGAAATTCTGCTTCCAGGTGTTGTGGGTAGTATACGGATTACATGGGGTATTCCAATTGCACCAGTGCCTGCTCTGTTCCATGTCAATAAATTACCAGGAGAGGTTCTGAACCAGCTGATAGGCCCCCCACTAACTTGCGGACTGGGCCTAATGCCTGTTCTGGAAGCTGTCAGGGACACATGAAAACAGGCAAACTAGCATGCTGACAAATTCACTTTAGGTTCCTATGTTACACGCCATACAATTGAGGACGCTGACAAATATTTCCCATATTATGCATTCAGGAAACGGTGCCAGAGTGCTTCCACAGTTCCTTCCCTCAGTGCTGAATGCATGTTGGTGTCTATTGGTGTGTTCCTCATATACACTCCCACTTTTTAAAAAAGCTGAACCATCAGATATAATTGAATGACAAGGTTTCACATTTTAAAACATTTCCTTTAGCAAATTTAGACGGTAGCATGTCTGACTCCAGATCAGAGGGTTGCGTGTTCAAATCACGTCAGGCTCATGTGCTTAATGAAAGCTGAACTCCCTGTATTTTGACAGCGGGATTGTGCCGGGCGCATAACTCAGAGGTCGATAAATCGAAACCATCCTCCCAAGTGCTAGTGAGGGTAAGAGCAAGAGGATATGGCAGATGAATGTGAGACTAAAGAATTGGTGCAGGGGGTAGGGATTCAGATTCCTGTATCATTGGGATCTTTTCTGGGGCAGAGGTGATCTGTTCAAGAGGGACGGGCTGCACCTGAACTGGAGGGGGACCAATATCCTGACGGGCAGATTTGCTAGTACTGCAAGGGCTGGTTTAAAGTAGATGGGTGGGGGTGGGGGTGGGGGTGGGGTCCTCAACAGCAAGGAGGCAAGTGTGAGGCTGTAAGGAGATACAGTAATCAGTTGGAAGGGGTCAGGAAGCGAGGAATGCCTGTTGGATTAAATTGCATCTATATCAATGCAACAGGGCTGACAGGTAAGGCCGATGAGCTCAGGGTGTGGATAGATATGTGGGGCTGGGATATTCTAGGCATTATAGAAACATGGCTAAGAGAGGGACAGGACTGGCAGCTTAATGTATCGGGGTACAAGTGCTTTAGGCAGGAAAGAAGGGAGGGGAAGTTGCATTTTTGATCAAAGGGATTATCACAGCAGTAGTCAGAGATGAAACAACTGAGGGATCATCCAGGGAGACTTTGTGGATAGAGCTAAGAAATAAGAATGGGATGGTAGTGTTATTGGGGTTGTACTATAGGCCTCCAAATAGCCAATGTGAATTAGAGAAACAAATGCACAGGGAGATTGCGGAGACTTGCAGGAGAAATAGGGTTGTCATAGTGGGGGATTTTAATTTTCCTAACATAGACTGTGACCTCCATAGTTTTAAGGGCTTAGATGGGGTAGACTTTGTTAAATCTGTTCAGGAAAGTTTCCGCAAGAATTATATAAAAGGTCCTCCTCAGACAGGGGCAAAATTGAACCTACTGTTGGGAAATAGTGCAGGACAGGTGACTGAGGTGACAATGGGGGAGCACTTTGAGACCAGTGACCATAGTTCTATTAATTTTAAAATATTTATGGAGAAGGACAAAACTGTCCCACAGGTTCAAGTTCTAAATTGGGGCAAGGTGAATTTTGATGGAATTAGACAGGAGTTTACATGGGTTGATTGGAGTTTATAGGCAAAGGGACCTCTGGCAAGTCGGAAGCCTTTATAAGTGTGATAGCTGGAGTTCAAGGTCTATATGTTCCTGTGAGGGTGCGGGGCAAGGTTGGCAGGAGTAGGGAAACCTAGATGACAAGAGATATTGAGGCATTGACCAGAAAAAAAGAAGGAGGCATGGCTCAGGAACAGGCAGCTGAGATCAAGGGAATCCTGGAGTTATATAGGGGATCAGATATATCCAAGAACCCTGCGAGAAGCTAAAGAAGAAATTGCCGGGGCCCTGGCTGATATATTTGCATCATCATTAGCCAAGGGGGAGGTCCCTGAAGGCTGGAGGGTAGTGAATGTTGTGCCCTTCTTCAAAGAAGGTTGCAAAGAAAAATCTGGGAATTATACACCAGTAAGCTTAACATCTGTGGTAGGTAAGTTACTGGAGAAGATTCTGGGGGATAAGATATACATGCCTTTAGAAAGACAAGGATTGATTAGGAGTAGTCAGCATGGCTTTGTGTGTGGGAGATCATGCCTCACAAATTTGTTAGAATTCTCTTATGAAGTGACCAGGAAGATTGATGAGGGCAGGGTGGTAGATGTAGTCTATATGGATTTCAGTAAGGCCTTCGATAAGGTTCCACATGGCAGACTGCTCTGGAAGGTTAGACTGCACGGAATCCAGGGAGAGTTAGCAAATTGGATTACACAATTGGCTTGATGTTAGGAAGCAGAAAGTAGGAGTGGAAGGATGCTTGTCGGACTGGAGGCCTGTGACTAGTGGTGTGCCTCAGGAGTCAGTGCTGGGCCCATTGCTGTTTGTTTTCTATATCAATAACTTGGATGGGAATGTACAAGGCCTGATTAGTAAGTTTGCGGATGACACTAAAACATACGGTATCATGGACAGTGAGGAAGGTTATCAGAAATTGCAGCAGGATCTTCATCAGCTGGGGAAGTGGGCCGAGGAATGACAAGTGGAGTTTGATAAGTGTTGCGTTTTGGAATGTCAAATCAAGGTAGGAATTTCATGGGGAATGGTAGGGCCTTAAGGAGTGTAGCGGAACAGAGGGACCTTGGAGTTCAGGTGCACAGTTCTCTGAAAGTGGAGTCACAGGTTGGCAAGGTAGTGAAGAAGGCTTTTGGCACACTGGCCTTCATCCATCAGGGCCCTGAATATAGAATTTGGGAAGTTATGCTGAAGTTGTACAGAATGTTGGTGAGGTCACACTTGGAATATTGTGTTCAGTTTTTGTCACCTTGCTATAGGAAGGATGTTATTAAACCTGAAAGAGTGCAGAAGAAAATTACAAGGATGTTGCTGGGGCTCGAGGGGCTGAGTTATTGGGAGAGGTTGTATAAGTTAGGACTTTTTTCTTTAAAGCGTAGGAGACTGAGGGGGGGATCTTATAGAAGTGTATAAGATCATGAGAGGCATGGATAGGGTGAAAACACTCAGTCTTTTTCATAGGGTTGGGAATCGAGGACTAGAGGGCATCAGTTTAAGGTAAAAGGGGAAAGAATTTTTTTTTATTCATTAATAGGATGAGGATGTCACTATCCCTAATTGTTCAGAATCAACCACATTGCTGTGGGTCTAGAGTCACATGTCGGCCAGACCAGCTAAGGATGTCAGTTTCCTTTCCTAATGGACATTAGTGAACCAGGTGGATTTTTCCTGTTCCTCAGCAATGGATTCATGGTCATCATTACATTCTTACTCCCAGATATTTTATTCAATTCAAATCCCACCATCTGCCATGCTGGGATTTGAACCCGGAGTCCCCAGAATGTTATTGGGGTCTCTGAATTAACAGTCCAGTGATAATACCACTAGGCCATTGCTTCCCCGATATGGGAATCTGAGGAGCAACTTTTTTACACACAGGGTGGCACGCATATGGAATGAGTTGCCAGCGGAAACGGTTGAGGCAGATACATTAACAACATTTAAAAGGCATTTGGACGAATACATGGATAGGAGGGTTTTCAAGGATATGGGTCAAGTGCAGGGAAATGGAGTTAGCGTGGATGGACATTTTGGTTTGCATGGACCCATTTGGACTGAAGGGCCTGTCTCCATGCTGTAGGACTCTATGACTCTAAGAAATTTAATAAACAACTAACACACTACAATAAAGAAAAGATACTCGCACATTAACTCATGAATGCAATCAAAATATGTCTCATGATATGTTTTTACTTTAGACCATCATTCCAGCAGATCTGCAACATCAAAGACTATGTCCTGACTTACTCCTGGGTTTCTATCAAGGCTAGATAAACCCCAAAAGAATTGCGGATGTTGCAAATCAGGAACAAAAACAGAAGTTGCTGGAAAAGCTCAGCAGGTCTGGCAATATCTGTGAAGAAAAAAATTCGAGTTAACGTTTCGGGTCCAGCGACCCTGCCTCAGAACTTCTTATTCCTTATATCTTCAAAATTCCCATCTTTGCCTCTTCTCTTTGAACAGAAAATAAACTCTGATCAGTATACTGCTTCCTAATGCACACAAAAAAAGGGTCCTGACCTGAAACGTCAACTTTCCTGCTCCCCTGATGTTGCCTGGCCTGCGGTGCTCCTCCAGCTCCACACTGTGTTATCTCTGACTCCAGCATCTGCATGTCCTTACTCTCTCCAAAAAATAGTCTTGTAGGTTTCACAGCAGTAGCCGCTTTCAGGCCTCTCTTTCCTCAAATTTCTGCGCATTTGTTTACAAAAACCAGCAACTGCTTATTCTGTGTAAATGTGTGAAAATGGTCACTTGATTTCCATTACATTTTGGTGTCTTTGCCCATGGCAACCAGATCAAATTTGTCTTTCCTGGACAACAGTTTACAAACAGTTTACACACCATTCTCCTGTACCGAATACATTGGTCCATCTTAATTTAAAGTGACATTTTAAAACAAACTTTCTTGTCAAGTCCCACACTGGTAACATGGTGTTTCTTACTCCAAAGCATTTAATAAGCTCAAAAGAACTGTCCCAGGACTCTCCACTTACTTGGCTGTCGTAAGTGTTTTCCCAATTTGACTTCCAAGCCAGAAACTCGCTCCCTTTTTCTCTGTGCTTTCATAGGATGTGTATGTCTCTGGGTCGGCAAGTATGTGATACCCAGCTCCAAATGCCCTTGGACCGTAATCCATCCCACTGCCACCTCTGGATCTTATGCTGGTTTCTAACCTTATAAATGTTTTCCATCTTGCTGTTCACTTTCCACGCTCTCTGGATCTTCAATCTCACTGAAATATTTTTACAGCCTTTCTGTTCACTGATTTTACCAAATTCTGCAGTTCCACCTCTTATGAAAAGTGTCAGTCATAAATTGAATTTTAACCTTGGATCTTATTTTCTTCTCTTTGACAATCTGGTATGTTCATGTAACACTGTACAAACAGGAGACTTGACTGATGTTGGACCTTGAACCTCATCATCTGACAGATTGGGAGTACCAATCGGGTGATGAGAGGAAACTGAACAAATTGTGGAGTACTAACTACTGTCAAGCAGTGACCCTCAAGGTGACACTGGGAAGGATGGGGGCAGGGAATGTGGAGATGATTGGGAAGTCAACGATCATGGGCAGGCAATGTTATGCAGCAGACAAACATGTCAGTAGAGCAGTCAATATATATATACAGTGGGCTAGAAATTGGCAGTTTTTAAACAAACAGACTTAGAATATTGCACTGCAACTGTACTTGGTGCTGGGGAGACCACCTCTGGAGTGTTGGGAACAGTTAAGTTCCTCTTATTTAAGGAAACATGTCATTTTATTGGAGGCAACTCAGAAAAAGTTAATTAGGATGATCCCCATATGGAGGGATTGTCTTACGAACAAAGGATGAACTTGTTGATACTCAACTCACTGGATTTAGAAGAATGAAAGGTGATCTCACTGAGACACATCGGATTCTTAACGGGATAAATGGTGAGATCGTATGGGAGAGTCTAGGACCAGAAGGCTTCACTCAGAATAAAGGGACACCAATTTAAGACTGAGATGAGGAGGAATTTCTTCTCTGAAAGGGTTGAGTGTCTTTAGAACTCCATACCACAGAGAGTTGAGAGGGCAGATTCTTTGAGTATATTTAAGGCTGAGATAGATAGACTCTTGATCTATAGGGGAATCAAGGGCTATGATGAAAGAGCAGGAAAGTGAACATGAGGAATGTTGGATTTGCTGTGATCCTATTGAAAGGTGGAACGGGCTTGAAGGGCCAAATGGCCTACTTTTGTTCCTATTTCTAATTGTCTTATGGACTATGGGTTCATGGCCTGACTGTGGCAGACACTTTATGCAAATGTATTGCTTCTTCTTCATTTACTTGACAATAGAGTGGTCCAAGCTAGGCCCATGTTTGACTGCTCAGCAGGGTCCAGGGTAGGGGAGTGAGGATAGGGAAGTGGAGATAGGGGAGTGGAAGCATTGTAGTGGTGATTGTGGACTGGAGGTAGGGGAATGGGGAGAAGGGGTAGGGTAGTGATAAAGGAGTGGGAGTAAGGGAGTGGGAGTAGGGAAGTGGGGTTAAGGGTGTGGGGATAGGGGAGTGAGGATAGGGAAATGGGAATAGGGAAGTGGGAGCTGAGCAATGTTATGCTACCACTGTGGTACATAAACTCTTCTTAAACATAGATATTTATAATCAACTGTTCAGGCATGTTGAAACACCATGTCCAAGGCAGGTGAAATTTGAACAGGCACTTTCTTGCCCAGGATCAAGGAGTGCAGCATACCAGTGCAGCATAAGAGCCCTTATCCTTGTGGTTTGTCTTTGCTGAGTCTAAGAGTCTGTCTAATTGTTAATGCTAGACTATAAACCATGAGTTATTCTGAGCAAGAAGAAGGCACTTGTCTCATACAACAAGGTATAGTTCATTGCAAAGATAGGGGTGGCACAGTGGCTCAGCATGCAGGTTAGGTGGATTAGTCATGCTAAATTTCTCATAGTGTCCAAGAATGAGCAGGCTAGGGGGGATAGCCATGGGGAATGCAGGGTTACAGGGATAGGGTGGTGGGTATGGGTCTGGGAAGGATGCTCTTTGGAGGATCGGCGCAGATGTGAAGGGCTGAATGGTCTGCTCCCGCACTGTAGGGATTCTATGATAGCTATAGACACAACTAACATTAACTAGTTTTCTAATTACATAGAAACATAGAAAATAGGAGCAGGAGTAGGCCATTCAACTCCTAGGGCCTGCTGTGTTGTTTAATGTGATCATGTCTGATCATCGAACTCAATGCCCTAATCTCACCCTCCCCCCACGTCGCTTGAACCCTTTAGTCACAAGAGCTATATTCTGTCTCCTTCTTGAAAACACAATGTTTTGGCCACAACCACTTTCCATGGAGTGAATCCCACAGGCTCACCACTCTCTAGGTGAAGAAATTTCTCCTCATCTCAGTCCTAAAAGGCTTAGCTTTATCTCTAAATCATGATCCATGGTTGTGGACTCCCCCACCATCAGAAACACCCTTCCTGTATCTGACCTGTCTCGTCCTGTTAGAACTTTTTAAGTTTCTATAAGATGTCCCCATCATTCTTCTAAACTCCAGTGAATACAATCCTAACTGACTCAATCCCTCCTCACACATCAGTCCTGCCATCTCAGGAATCAATTTGGTAAATCTTTGCTGCATTCTCTCCATAGCAAGAACAAATTTTCTCAGTTGAGGAGACCCAAGCTATACATAATATTCCAGATATGGCCTTAACAATGCCCTGAATGATTGCACTAAAAAATCTGTGTTCCTCACTCATTCCCCTCTCTCTTAATTTACAGCCATTCGAATCAGAATCTGACTTCTTACTTTTGCTACCAAAGTGGACAACCTCAAATTTATCCACATTATACTGCATCTGCAATGCATTTGCCCACCCACTCAGCCTGTCCAAATCACACTGTAACATCTCTGCACCCGTCTCATGGGTCACCCTTTCACCCAGTTTTGTATCATCTGCAAATTTTGAAATATTACATTTAGTTCCCACATCAAAATCACTAACGTATAATGTGAATAGCTGGGATCCTAGTACTGGTCTCTGCCTCTAGTCACTTCCTGCTATTCAGAAAAAGACCCATTTATTCCTACTCTTTGCTGCCTGTCTGCAAACGAATTTTCTACTGATCTTAATACGCAACACGTAATCCAATGTGTTTTAATTTTGCATATTAATATCTTATGTGGGACTTTGTGGAAAGTTTTCTGAAAGTCCAAATAAACAACATCCACTGGCTCCTCCTGATCAACTCTACTTGTTACATCCTCAATGAATTCTAATAGATTTGTCAAGCATTGTAAACCCATGCTGACTGCCTGTAAATTACTTCTTTGCTGTAGAATCTGTTATCTTTTGGAAGCCTATCACAGAGAATATCATTCCTGTCAAACCCCATAGTTGGTCCATTACTTCATCTGGTGGACCTTTAATCTCCCGAATTCCCTTCAGAGAGGAACTCTTCCCTACTAACTCAGGTAGTTGTGCTATAACGTCAGCTGAGGGACCTTTATTCTCTTGAATATCTGTCATATGGAAGATGGCTACACTGTTAAAACAAACACTTCCTTCTTTTCAGTCTCCTTGGATTTCTGGAGTAGACAACTGTCATTTGATTTATCCTGTGTTGTATTATCCTGGATGTTCAGACCAGTGCTTTTAGTTTTATTTTCAACTATGTCCTGAATCTGTGGATATTAATTTGAGTTTCCATGGCATTGTATGCTACTCATCTCTACTTGCTCAAGCAAATGATTCCTCGCAATCTGTTGGTGCATCAAAGTTGAAGAATAAAGAGTTGACCTCTTCAACTTGTTGATTCAATTGGACATTTTTGTCCACTATCTGTTTAATGTTTAGTCTTTCTGGTGGACTGAACATCTTCACATCCTCGTTCATGTTACTGGAAGATCACTGCTTACTGACAGTAATAATTCTGTTTTGAGAAACATGGATTGAAATGCTCTTCAGTGATGATGGGAATGAAAATCATTGCCACCAATCAAATGATATTTGTAATTTCCTTCTTGTTGACAGTATGAAACAATTGTGTAATACCAACACCAGTCACCTCAATGGATTCTCTCTCCTTTTTGGTTTACATCATAAGTGTAGGAAACAAATCTTCCAATGCCTGTACCTTAGCAATTAGTTGACAACAGTGGATGTTTGAACTAGTTTTTCACAGAGATCCTTCTAGTACAATGAGAATGTTGAGGTCAAGCTGAACATGCAGTCTCAAAAATGAGCAACGGTGATCGTAAAACCATACACATTTAGAACTCCTGTGTGCTGTTTGTGTTGTAGTGTTTTTGTAATATATCTTTCTTGTTGGGAGATGTTCCACTTGAGCCGTGTCATTTCATCATTGTAGGTTGTAATTTCTGTTTCTTCACTCATACTATCTGGCTTGAAGGCCAGTTTGGATTAATTACTATTTTACATAAAGGGATATGTTACGTCAAACTCTTTCATTTGCACTCAACCAGACAATTTACAAGAACACTAATACAGGGGAAAACCAATATTTATACAGTATGAGAGAAGAGTGCTGATTGGTGGGCAAATGTCCAAATTGGTAAAGGCTTTGCTGTGGAGAATGCAGCAGTTAATGATGATTTTTTTTTTCTTTATTCATTCACGGGACAAGGGCATCGCTGGCTAGGCAGCATTTATTGCCCAGAGGCCAGTTAAGAGTCAACCACATTTTTGTGGGTCTGGAGTCACATGTAGGCCAGACCAGGTAAGGATAGCAGTTTCCTTCCCTAAAGGACATTAGATTGACAGTTAATGGTCAGGCTTTGTTTACATTTCGAACCAAACACATTGATTCTGGTTGATCAGGCAATTGTCTTGAGGAAAATAGGAAATAGGTTCAGGAGTAGGCCATTTGGCTCTCTGAGCCTGCTCCACTATTCAAGGGGATCATGATGTGGAAGTGCTGGTGTTGGACTGGGGTGGACAGGGTCAGAAATCACACCAGGTTATAGTCCAACAGGTTTATTTGGAATTACAAGCTTTTGAAGCGTTGTTCCTTTGCCAGGTGAAGTCCACACAGACTTCTGACAATATGACCATGGCTAATCATCCAAATCAGTCACACTGTTCCCACTTTCTCCCACGCCTTTTATTCCCTTTAGTACTAAGAACTATATCTAACTCCTTCTTGAAAACATTCAATATTTTGGCCTCAACTGCTTTCAGTGGCAAAGTTTCTTTGGTGAAGAAATTTCTCCTCATCTCAGCACGAAATGGCCTAACTTAAACTATGATCTCCGGTTTTGGACTTCCCATTTTTTGGGAACATCCTGTGTTTATCCTGTCTAAACCTGTTGAAATTTTATAGGTTTCTATGAGATCCTCTCTCATTCTTTTAAATCCATCCCAATATAATCCTAACTGATCCAGACTCTCTTAATATGTCACTCCTGCCATCTCAGGAATCAGTCTGTTAAATCTTGGTTGCACTCCCTCCACAGCCAGGACATTTTTCCTCAGATAAAGAGACCAAAACTGTACATCAGACTCCAGGTGAGGTCTCACAAAGGCCCTACAGATATTTTCTTATCAACCTGCTCAGAGATGTTGTGATGTGCCTCTGGAGCAGGTGAGACTTGGACCCAGGCCTCCCAGCCCAGTGGTAGGGACACTGTGCCACAGAAGCCCCTTACTATGGACTTACACAATTGCAGTAAGACACCCCTTTTGTTGTGAAGGTCAACACACCATTTGCCTTCTTCACCACCTGCTTACTCTCAGTGACTGGTGTACAAGGACACCTGGGTCCCAATTCACCTGCATCTTTCTCAATCTAACGCCATTCAGATAATAATTTGCCTTCCTGCTTTTGCTACCAAAGTGGATGCCCTCACATTTGTCCACATTATACTGCAACTGGTATTCTAATGCCCACTCACTCAGCTTGTCCACTGAAGCATCTCTGCACCTTCTTCACAGTTCACCCTCCCATACAGTTTTTTGTACCTTAGAGGAATGTATATCAATTGCAGACCTTGTAGCATTCCTTTAAGTGCTAGCTATTGCCTGTTGACCATCCAGTCTTTCCGTCACAGAGGTACTCAGTCAGAAACCCTAAGATGGGAGCCCTACATCATTGGCTCCTCAGCTAAACACAGACCAAATGCCTGAAGTTGTTGCTCCTCTCATACTTAATGGGAGTGTGACTATACCAGCACAGCATGAACTGAGTAATGGTATAATCTGCATTTTTCTTGATTGGAGACTCTGAAGAGGTGCCAGGTGGAGCTGTGTCCCTTACCTGGTCCCCTCCCCACTCTGCCACCTCACTAAACCTCCTCCACACTCCATCGTCTTCCCCATACTGTGCTCTCACTAAACCTCCTTCACCATTTTGCCATCTCTCCAAACTCCATCTCATTCTGTTACCTCAATAAATGACCCTCCCACCCCTGAGATCTCAAACTACTCACCCCATCCACTGATGCCAGTCTCTGAGAAGTAACATCTTGTGAAATATAACAAGAGCCATGTAGCCTTTGACAAAGACTTTGGTTAAGATGAGCTAAAGATTTATTATTGAGGTCAAGGCCACACTACATGGTTCATGTCATTGAAACCCTACAGTGGAGAAAGAGGCCATTCGGCTTATTAAGTAGCACCAACCCTTTGAACAGCATCCCACCCAGAACTAGCCTCCAACCCTATCCCAGTAACCCTGCATTTGCCATGGCTAATCCACCTAGCTTTCACATCCCTGAACAGAATAGGACAATTTACCATGGCCAATCCACCTAATCCGCACATCTTTAGACTGTGGAAGGAAATCCACGCAGACACAGGTAGAACATGCAACGTTCTTACGGTCACCTTAGGACCAGAATTGAAACTGGACCCCTGGTGCTGTGAGCCTGCTGCACTAACCTGTGTCACCATGCTGTCCCTTGGTATGTATGAGCGACTTGCTGTGGATAGAGTGGTGGACATTTCATTAACATGTTGAATTCAGGTTTCTACAGTGTAACTGGGAACTCTGTTTAGAATCCACTGCTTGCCGGTTTGCAGGGGTGAGGGAACGCTAACAGCTCCACAAACTTGATCTCTTTCTCAGCACACTTTGTTGGCTAGATAAAGTATCAAATGCTCTTTTCAAGTCTAAAAAAGGGAAGTATTTGGACACACCTCCCTGTTGTTGATTACACTCTCCATCTCAGTCACTCTGCCCCTCACTATCACTGTCTTCTACCTCCTTGAATACATCAGACCTTAAAGAACTCATTTAGTACTTTGAGCCCAACAACACACAGGAGATATGATTGAAATGAATAAAATTATAATGGGCGTTAATAGGGTAGACAGGAGGAATGTCTCCCCTTTGTGGAGGGATCAATGACCATGGGGCAGAGACTTAATGTAAGGGGCAGAAGCTTTAGAGGAGATGTAAGGGAAAACTTATGGACCCAGAGGATGGTGGGCCTCTGGATCTCACTGGCAGATCTCCCTGCATGGTAGAGGCAGAAACCCTCAGAACATTTAAAAAGTACTTAGATATGCATTTGTGATGCCAAGGCATTAGAAGCTACAGGCCAAGTGCTAGAAATTGAGATTAGAATAGTTAGGTGATTGTTTATGGCCAGTGTACACTCAATGCGTCAAAAGCCATTTTTCTGAGTTGTATGACTCTATGTTTGGCTGGGAGCCATAAGGCTACATAACTTACATAATTAATAGTGACAGTTCAAAGCACTGATATCCTGCCGATATGTAGTATTAATCCTATAACTGGTGACATCAATTTACAACTTACAAGACTGGGGCACACGTAGACAATTTGGCCACTCAAACATGCTCCACCATTCATAAAATCTGGCTGACCTTTTTGTGTTTCAAATTCCACACCCTTACCTACTGATGACCCTTGATTCCCCTGCCTACAAAGAAACTGTGACTCTGCTTTAAAAATATTTTATATGCCCCCACTTTCCAAATCAGAGTTCCAAAGTCTCACAAAGCTCAGGAAAAAAATTCTCCCCATCTCTCTGCCCTGAAAGAGCAATCCCTAATTTTGTGCCCAACCCCCACCCACCCCACCCCCCTCCCTCTCATTCTCCTAACCTCTGGTAACAACAAACCCCATAGGTCCAATCTAACCTCATGAGCCAAACCACTTACTCTAGACATCAATTTAGTAAACCTCTGAATTGCTTCAAATGCATTTACATTCTTTCTTCAACAAGGAGGCCAGAAACTGCACACAGTATTTGAGATATTGTCTCATTAATGCACTGTGCAACATGTTCAATTCCTCTCGTAATAGAGGAAAGCATCCATTAGCCTTCCTATTTAAGTGTTGTACCTGCATATTAACTTTTCATACTCATGTACGTGAACACACAAATTCTTCTGCACCTCAGAATTCTGCAGTCATTTGCGTTTAACTATTACTCGTATTTTTTTTGCATTTTTCTGGCCGAAGTGAAGAATTTCAAATTTTCTTACATGATACTCCCTCTGCCAGAATTTCGCCCATTTAACCTATCTATGTCCATTCACATCCTTCTTATGTCTTCTTCACAACAAGAATACATTGATGCAACCGATATCCTGGGATTGTGGTTTCAGGCAGGAAGATAGGGCAAGCAATGGTTGGCATTGGCTTAAAGGTTAGCACTGCTGCCTCACAGGGAACCCAGTTCAATTCCAGCGTTAGGCGACAGTCTGTGTGGGTTTCTGCCCAAGTGCTCTGGTTTCCTCTAACAGGTTAGCTGAATTGGCTGTGGTAAATTGCCTCGTAGCATCCAGGGATGCGCAGGTGAGGTGGGTTAGCCATGGTAAATGAAGGGTTATGGGAATGGGGTGGTGGGCTGGGTGTGGGTGGGATGCTCTTCAGAGGGTTGGTGCAGTCTTGATGGGCTGAATGGCCTCTTTCCACACTGTGGGTATTCAATGAAAATGAGTCAGACAGTGAGTGTAATAGAGACAACAGCGGAAACTATATAAAACACAAGTCATATTACAGGGGGCCTGCCCACAGTGTCCTGTCAAGCAGAGCTTCAAAGTAGCCAGAAAGGCCTCTGCATAATTCAGTTTCTCTGCAAATGCACTCCATATTCAAAAAATTAAAACAGTGACACAGTAAGTGAACAATGCCGCAAATTTGCAATTTATTGAGACTGGGCAGATATTCACCGACTCAGCAGAGTAACGCCCCTTTCCTTCTACTGAATCGTTTTTTTTTTCACTTTCCTGATCCACACCACAAAATTGCTGGAGGTCTTCCAGGCAATTTTTCTTTAGCCACATGCCATGTCTTGACATTCACAGAGCAATAGCAGTGTAGCTTCTTGGACTTTCCTGTCAACAGGATCTGGCGACAGATAGTGAAACACTCCTGTTTTATCAATGTTAAAAATGTCTTTTGGTGCATGCTCACTCAGGATGTGACCCAGAACATTTTGCAGTCATTGCTTCTGGCTTGCGTTGTGGTTTCATGTCCCAGTCTGGTCTAGGTTTGCTCCAATTTGTTGATTTGCAGCCCACCCTTCCATCACCGCCCCTAGCCTAGAGGGCACCCACCCATGAGCATGTCCAATAGTCCATCCTCTGCTTTCTCTCTTGGCCCACAGAAGCCAACACCAGTTTTAACATTGATTTCTAAGGGAATTAATGCTTCACTTACAGTTGCAATTTTCAGGAAAGAAGTCCCAACTTTAAATGAAGCCAAGCTAAACAGGAATCTTACAATTGACCAGTCACTATAGGTTAGTCATTTCAATTCCAGAAATAAATGACATAAAATAACATAACAAAAACAAACTCTAGGACCTGGGCAGTCACTACATTGACCAGCAACAGAAGCAATATAAGGTAAAAATAAACAAATTCGGGAAATTTGTATGTGCAAATATTTGAAAGAGGATGCTTGGAAACACATATCCCATAATTAGTATATAGAGTTATAAAGGTCTACAGCATATAAAATAACCCTTTCCAGTAAGTCTGTGCGAGTCAAAAGCAAGCACTGCCTATTCAAATCCCAATTTCCAACACTTAGCCCATAGCCCTGTATGCCTTGGCATTGCAAATGTACATCTAAATATTACTTCAATGTTATGAGGGTTTTTGCCTCTACTACCCTTTCAGGCAATGAGTTTAATTTCCCACAAACCTCTGGATGAAAAAAATGTTTCCTCACATCCCTTCTAATCTCCCTGCCCTTTATGTTAAATTTACGTCCCCTAGTCATTGGTCCCTCCACCAAGCAGAAATGTTCCTTCCTATATAGCAAGTCTGTGCTTCTTGTAACGTCTCCCCTCAGTCTCCTCTGCTCCAAGGAAAACAACTTCAGGACTGAGAGTAGTGTGGATCTTGCCCGAGTTGCAGGCTTTCTTGTAGAGTTTCATGGTTATTATATATTGGAAGCATAGACGTTTTTTTATTTTGAATCATGTTTTGAACTTTTATAGTCGAAAGAAAACCCCAAAAAAATCATGAAGAAGAAGAGATTTTTTTTTCAAATCATACTGTGTGGGAGAGGCCTCCATGTGTTTGTCGAGTGTCGATCTGGAGAAGGATTCTTTTCATGCTTGAAGCTTCCTCCTTTAAATTTACGTGATAAAACATATGCAAGGAAGGAGAGATTGTTTCACATATGGAGCTGGCGGAGAGGCCTATACATGGACGGCTCTGGAGAGAGATTCTTTTTTACATCCAGAGGTTGAAAGCTAAAAGTTGGAGGACTTGAGGAGGACTTTCACATGTTTGCACATACATGTTTCCCTAATTTATTTATTTTTTCCTTCTATTGCTTCCATTGCCAGACAATGTACTGACTGCCCAAATCCTAGAGTTTGGTTCCCTTACGTTATTTTACATAATTTATTTCTGGACTTGAAATGATTAATTTACAGTGACCGGTCAATTGTAAGGTTACTGTTTAGCATGGCTTCACTTAGAAGTTGTTTAATTGTTTCAACAAAGTCCTTGATTTTTTAATAAAGATTTACATGTTTAATTTTTTTTCAATGTTTTGCATGATTAAGGTTAAGATCTGTGGTTAAGGAAAGGGAGTTTATGTTTATATATAATATGATATTGAGAGCTTCTCCTTTTTAGGCTTGATGTCACTGGGGCATTCAAGAGACATAGAGAGTGATGATCTCTAGATTTAGAGAAGTGATTACACAGCAGGATTATTCAGATAGATGGGCAAGGTAATAAGACAGTTCAGAAATCTCCTGCAGCTATTAATCTCTCAAACAGATATTCCATTTTGGAAACTATTGAAGCAGATAGTCTCTCAGATGAAAATAAAAGCGGCAGTCAGACCTTGGGCACTAAGAATGAATCTTACATTAAGCAGGGCTTGTCAAGAATTAGTAGAATAATTGTTATAGGGACTCTCCTGTCAGGGGCGCAGGCAGGAGATTCTGCGGCAGCGAGCATGAATCTAAGACAATCTGTTGTTTTCCTGGTGCCAGCATTAAGGACATCTCAAAACGTTTGAAGCATATTATCAAAGAGGAGAGTGAATGCCGGACGTTGTTATACGCATTGGTAGGAACGACACAGAAAGGGAAAGAGTTAAAGCTTTGCAGAGCGAACTCAAGAAGTTAGGTGGAAGGTTAAAAAAGAGAACATCAAAAGCAATAATCTCTGGTTTTCTTCTGGTGCCAAGTTCTAATGAGGGTAGGAATAAAAAGATACGGCAGACAAATCAATAGCTGAAGAGGTGGTGCAATATGCAAGGATTCTGATTCTTGGATCATTGGGATCTGTTCTGGGGTAGAAAAGATCTGGTCAAAGAACTGGGAAGGGACCAATATCCTGGTGGAGAGATTTTCTAGTTCCATTTTGGGAGCCTGTAAACTACTGAGGCATGGGGAGGGAAGTAACAGTGAAAATTGAAAGATAATTAGGATGGATCTGAATCAGAAAAGAGCAAGATAATTAGAAAAGACAGACAAGAGCAAGTCAGGGAAAAAAGTAACTCTGAAGAATTAAACTGCATTTATCCCAATGCAAGGGGACTTACAAGTAAGGCTGATGAACTCGAGGCATCTATCAGTAAATGGAACTGGAACATCATAGCTATTACAGAAACTTGGTTCAGGGAAGGACAGGACTGGCAACTCAATGTTCCAGGTTTTAAACGCAATAGGAATGATATAAATGGAGGCAAGAAAAGGGGGTGAGTTGCATTTTTGATTAAGGAAAACATTATTATTGTAATTAGAGAGGATGTTTCTGAGGGATCATTCAGTGAAAATTTACGGGCTGAAATTAAAAATAAGAAAGGCATGATCACCTTGATTGGATTGTACAAGAGGCCCCCCAATAGTCAGAGGGAAATTGAGGAGCAAGTATGCAGAGAGGTCTCAGATATATGTAGAAGTAATGGAGTTGTAATAGTAGGGGATTTTACTTTTGACTGGGACTGCCATAGTGTTAAAGGTTTGGATGGTGAATAACTTGTTAAATGGGCTCAAAAAATTTTTCTTTATCAAGATGTAAATGTTCCTACTAGAATAGGAACAAAACTTGATCTTCTCTTGGGAAATAAAGCAGGGCAAGTGACTAAAGTGTTAACAGGGGAACACTTTGGGGCTAGTGATCATAATTCTATTAGTTTTAAAATGGTTATGAAAAAGGATAAGCCTTCCATAAAATTTAAAGTTCTTAATTGGAGTAAGGCAAATTTTAATGATATGAGGCAAGAACTTTCAAAAGTTGATTGGAGTAGACCATTCGTAGGTAAAGGGACGACTGGCAAGTGGGAGGCTTTCAAAAGTGTGATAACGGGAGTTCAGAGGCATTATGTTCCTGTTAGAGTAAAGGGTAAGGCTGGTAATATTAGGGAACAATGAATGAATAAAGATATTGAGGTTCTAGTCAAGAATAAAAAGGAATCATATATTAGATATAGACAACTGGAATCAAATGAATCTCTCGAAAATTATAAAGTATGTAGGGGCATTCTCAAGAGGCAGAGCAGGAAAGCAAAGAGGGAATATGAGATAGCCTTGGGCAGATAAGTTTAAGGATAATTCAAAGACGTTCTACAAGTACATTAAAAGCAAAAGGGCAACAATAGAGAGAGTGGGGTCCCTTAAAGATCAACGAGGTCATCTTTATATTGAACCACAGGAAATGGGGCAGATATTAAGTGAACATTTCACGTCAGTTTTTACTGTGGAGAAAGAAATGGAGGCTAGAGAACTTCAGGGAAATTAATACTGATGTTTTGAAAACAGTTCACATTACAGAAGAGGAAGTGCTGGAGGTCTTAGAAAACATTTAGGTGATAAATCTCGGAACCTGACCAAGTGTATCCCAAGACATTATGGGTAGTTAGGGCAGAAATTGTGGGGCCATCAGCAGAAATATTTGTATTAGCTATCAGCATGGGCAGGGCTTAAACAATTAAACGTAGGGCCCTGGGTAGTGTTGTAGAACAGAGAGACCTACGGGTTCAGGTACATAATTCTTTGAAATTTGCATCACAGGTAGGGTGGTTAAGAAGGGGTTTAACAAGTTTGCCTTCATTGTTCAGACCTTTGAATATAGGAGTTGGGATATCATGTTGAGGTTAGGCAGGACATTGGTGAGGCCTCTTCTGGAGTACAATTCTGGTCGCCCTGTTTTAGGAATGATGTTATCAAGCTGGAGAGTGTCCAGAAAACATTTACCAAGCTGTTGCCGGGAATGGAAGGTTTGAGTTATTGTGAGATACTGTATTATGATTCGCTTTACTAACTCACTCATATGTGCTCTATGTTTACTATAACGTGTTTCAATTCACTCATTCATAAAACCATGTTTTGCAGTAAATTTTACTTTTACAAGATAAACTAAATTAAATGCCCCTGCCAACCCATTACTGTTTCTTTACACCTTTCAAGTCTTACTGGTCCCATGCTGCAAACAGCGTTTAGAGCTGGAACAAAATCAGAAGTTGCTGGAAAAGCTCAGCAGGTCTGGCAGCATCTGTGAAGAAAAAAATCAGAGTAAATGTTTTGGGTCCTGTGACAAGGGTCATGAGGAAGGGTCACAGGACCCAAAACATTAACTCTGATTTTTTCTTCACAGATGCTGACAGACCTGCTGAGCTTTTCCAGCAATGTCTGTTTTTGTTCCTGATTTACAGCATCCACAGTTCTTTTGATTTTTATTCAGCATTTAGACCTATTTCTGTATCAAGGCTACCCCTGAATAAGAGTTAATACTGTAATGTACTCAGAACAATGCCATCCCCTCCATTGTATCTCCATAACTCACTCAAAACTATGGAAAGATTATAATATTAATTAGCTCTTAGTAACCGTCTCTCGGGACCTGAATAGATTGCAGGGTATCAGTTTCCTCCACTTACATGTCCCTACAGTCTGGCGCTCTTTACCTCCTTGAAATTTCCAATTTCTACAACACTGAGCAGGTTATTGCTGAGCAGCTGTTGCTTGATAGCACTGTTGATGGCACCTTTAATCACTTTACTGAGGATCGAGAGTAGACTGATGGAATGGTAATTGGATGAGTTGGATTTGTTCTGCTTTTTGTGTATAGGACATACCTGGACAATTTCCCACATTGTTGAGCAGATTCCAGTGTTGTAATTGCTGTGGAACAACTTGGTCAGGGGAGCGGTAAGTCCTGGAGAGCAAGTCTTCAGTATTATTGCTGGAACGTTGTTTGAACCCACAGTCTTTTGTTTGGACCCACAGTATTTTGTTACCCCAACCATTTCTTGATATCAAGTAGAGTGAATTGAATTGGCTGAAGATTGGCACATGTGAAGCTTCAATTTGATCTGTTAGTTGTAAGGTTGCATAGTTCTGTCAATCACTTTGCTGCTTATGCTGCTTGGCCTGCAAGTATTCCTGTTTGGTAGTTTCACCAGATTAACACCTGATTTTTAGGTATGCCTGTTGTTGCTCCTGGCATGCCCTCCTGCACTTCCATTGAACCAGGGTTGATCCCCTGGCTTGATGGTAATGGTTGAGTGGGGAATATGCCGGGCCATGAGGTTACAGATTGTGCTGGAGTACAATTCTGCTGCTGTTGATGGTCTAAAGTGTCTCATGGAAGCCCAGTCTTGCGTTGTTGGATCTGTTCGAAATCTGTCCCATTTAGCACAGTGATAGTGCCATACAACATGACAGAGGTTATTCTCAATATGAAGGCAGGATTTCACCTTCACAAGGACTGTGCAGCGGTCACTCTCACTGATAATCTCATGGACAGATGCACCTGCAGCGGGAAATTGGTAAGGATGAGATCAAGCACATTTTTCCCCTCTTGTAGGCTACCTTACCACCTGCCACAGAACCAGACTAGCAGACCAGCAGTCCTTTAGGACCTGGCCAGCTCGATCAATAGTGCTGCCGCCGAGCCACTCTTGCAGGTGGATATTGAAATCCTGCACCCTTGCCACCCTCACTGTTTCCTCGAAGTGTTCAACACACAGCAGTACCTATTCATCAGCTGAGGGAGGACGGTACATGGTCAGCAGGAGGTTTCCTTAACCTGAAGCCACAAGAGTTAATGGAGTCCAAAGTCAATATTGAGGACTCCCAGGGCGACAACCTCCTGACTGTATACCACTGTGCAGCCACCTCTACAGGGTCTATCCTGCTGGTGGGATAGGACATATCCAGGGATGGTGATGGTGGTGCCTGGGACATTGTCTGTAAGGTGTGATTCTGTGAGTATGACTATGTCAGGCTGTTGCTTGACTAGTCAATGAGACAGCTCTCCCACTTTTGGCACTAACCCCCAGATGTTAGTAAGGAGGACTGTGCAGGGTTGACAGGATTGATTTAGCTAGTGCCTTTTCCGGTGCCTAGGTCAACGCCAGGTGATCTGTCCACTTCCATTTCTTTGTTGAGACTTTGTCACGATCAATACAACTGAGTGGCTTGCTAGGCTATTTCAGAGGGCCATTGAAAGTCAACCATATTAAGGGTCTGGAGTCATACGTAGGCCAGACCAGGTGAGGGTAGCAGATTTCCTTCCCTGATGGGCATTACTGAACCAGATGAGTTTTCTGACAATTGACAATAGTTTCATGGTCATCAGTAGATTCTTAATTCCTCACACTTACCGGATTGAGTTTCATTTGCCATGCAACAGCCCATCTGACAGCCCATCTATATCCTTCTAAGGCTCTCCTCCTCAATATTTGCCAACCCAACAACTTTTGTCTCACCTGCGAATGAAAAACTAGTCCACCGCTGTTTTAAGAACATTTCTTTTTATTCATGAATAGAATGTGGACATTGCTGACATGGTCATATTTGTTGTTCAGGGAAGTTGATATATCCTTACATTTCTGTAATGGGTTTAAAAAGTTCCTTCAGGATTGCAAAAATGTCATAAAGATTATTTATCCCTTAAACAGATAATTCTTCCATGGACAAGATACAAGCACATTCATTCTTGCACAATGAAATCATGTATTTGTAGTTCAGAGGTAAAGGGAATTATGGTAACGAATGATAACAATGATGCTAGCCAGGAGTCTCTCCCACTGTGTGGTATTCACCCCCTATGGTCAGAGTTCCTCCTCACCTACTAACTATGGTTGTTTTGGCCTCGCCCACTTGATACCACATTTATTGAGTCATAAAGATGTACAGCACGGAAACAGACCCTTAAGTCCAACTCATCCATGCTGACCAGATATCCTAATAAAGCTAGTCTCATTTGCCAGCACTTGGCTCAAATTCCTCCATTTATATACCCACCCAGATGCCTTTTAATTGTTGTCATTGTACCAGCCTCCACCACTTCCTCTGGCAGCTCATTCCAAATATGCACGTAAAAGTTGCCCCTTAGGTCCCTTTTAAATCTTTCCCCTCTCACCTTAAACCCTCTAGTTTTGGATTCCCCTACCCTTACAGAGCAAAACTCTCTCTTTCTTCTGAGACTCTAGATTGGATGCTGGGTCTACATGAAGGTGGCAGCTCTGAACTGCAAACCTTCATTTGAGCTGATTTGTACTTGAATCTCATGCAACCAGTGCAGACTGACCTGAACCACATCGACTAAGTGCACAAATAGGCAGTGCTCGGGCAGTGATTGGGGCATTTTTCAAGGACTGCATTGACAGCAACTCAACTCAGCCCCAACCTTTCCAACTCATTCCCCGAGCGAGCTCAGAATCAGTACCTGAGGCTTTCAAGTTCTGGTGCTGTGTAGCCCTCTCTCACGTAAGCTCAAGCCTACTTCAGTGAAATTCAGATACTAATTGGGCAGTAGGAAGCAGAAGGTCACGATTCTGGTTCACTGGTGTCCTTTTGGGAAGGAAGTCTGCCATCGGGTCTCCATGTGACTCCAGACCTATAGCAATGTGGCTGATGGTTAACTCTTCACTGGGCATTCTTTAAAAAAACATTACAGGATGAGGGTGTCACTGGCTAGGCCAATATTCATTGCCCATCTCCAATTGCCCAGGGGGCAGTAAAGAGTCAACCATATTGCTGTGAGTCTGGAGTCACATGGAGGTCGCACCAGGTACGAATGGCAGTTTCCTTCCCTAAAGGACATTAGGGAATGGGTTATATTTGGGATGGGCAATAGTTGCTGACCTAGTAACGGAAGTCCACATCCTATAAATGTTTAGAAACAAAAATCCCAGGCGTTCCCAGGCCATTGCAGGAAAGGCCGGGAATACCATTCCAAGCTCCAATGTTCCCTGGCCACCCTGACAGCAGTCGGATTTTAACACACAACGCTGCAGGACCAGCCCAAGCGCTGGAGGTTTGCCACCACAATTCCCGAAGTCTGGGAAATGGGACGGTCCCTTTAATGAGACGATCGGGGGAAGTGTTTCACTGGAGATTCGCTTTCCAGTTTCACTTGCAACATTTCCCTGAAATCATGTGATTCCAGGCTCTACAAAAGAGCGTCAGCGAAGCCAAGCTTATCAACAAGAGGAGAATTGCGAAGCAGCATCATGAGGTTAGTGAATGCTGTGCCTTATGAGGTTTTGTTAGATGTTTTGTCATTTTGCTGAGGTGTGTGAGAAGCTGGGAGTGAGAGGAAACGTGATTCATACACCACCTTACACTAACAGGGATTCCTCGGCATTTCAGTTCCGAGCTTTCCAGTGCAACCTCGGTTGGCTGCTGTGACACGAATGTTTGCCTGAAATATTTCCAATCCTTACTCGCGACCCAGATCAGACACAACGTTACCGATTCTTTCTCCGATTTTCCGGAACAAAAACCGAAAGAACTGCGGATGCTGTAAATCAGGAACAAAAACAGAAGTTGCTAGAAAAGCTCAGCAGGTCTGGTAGCATCTGTGCAAGTTCTGAGGAAGGGTCAGCGGACCCAAAACGTTAACTTTTTTTTTTGCCTTCACAGATGCTGCCAGACCTGCTGAGCTTTTCCGGCAACTTCTGTTTTTGTTCCGATTTTCCGGGTTCACGGTTCAGGCAATGCAGCAAACCGTGCAAGGCTGCAGGTTGAGACCCGGCCCCAGGACTTTGTGAACCAGAGCAGCAATGGCCGGAGACCAGCGACCTGGATAGGTGTCCTTTCCTACAGCACTGTAACAGATAGCTGCTGATTCTTAGGCATGGTGTGGAGGTGCCCGTGTTGGACTGGGCTGGACAAGGTCAGAAATTGCACGACACCAGGCTATCTGACTCTTGGGCAGACATATGATGGCTTGAGTCACCACCTTCCGTTTGCAGCCTGCACTGAGCTTCTCTGGCCCTGTCCTGAAAGGGGGGTGGGTGGAGGTGTGGGGTGGGAACAGGGTGCATCTGGTGAAACATTCCTTCCCCTCCCCACTTTATTGATCTGTCCATTGTGAAAGTAGCCCAGCCTTAACTCAGCTCCATCAACTTGTTCATCCGCCAGGGCTTCCTCTGCCAACCCTTGCTGTCTGAATGGTGCCAACTCCCTTATGTTCTGCTCACTATCCTCCCACTCGCTGTTCACAAATACAAGTGTTGCAGCACTGATGATGCCAGCTCTTTGTTACTGTCTGAGCAGCTGAGCATCTGTCCCCTTTTCTTCAACAACTTGACCATTGCATCCACTAGCCTCCACATGGCCTCTGGCTCTGTGTGTGTGTATGTGTATATGTGGGTGCAGCCTGATGTGCTAGAGACAATTGTCAGCCTAAGCTCTTACCCACTTACCTGCCTGCTATTCTACCCCCTTGTGCATTAGGCACCTTGCCTCCTCACCTGCATAGCCACCCTACCTCCTCACCCACTTCTCTCAGTAATGTTTGCAATGTTCCCTGTGACAATTACAAGTCACTGCTCAAAGGTAACAAGG
>NC_063351.1:12620517-12636737 GCF_021869965.1 Rhincodon typus
GGAAGGCTGATGTTTCAGGCCTAGACCCTTCTTCAGAAATGAAGAAGGGTCTAGGCCCGAAACGTCAGCCTTCCTGCTCCTCTGATGCTGCTTGGCCTGCTGTGTTCATCCAGCTCTACACCTTGTTATCTCAGATTCTCCAGCATCTGCAGTTCCTACTGTCTCTGAAATTCTATGAATATGATTTCAAGGAAAGGATCTGGTGTATGAACAGATATGGCAAGTACTGACAAAACAAATTTTAATATATATATAATCAATCTAATTGATTATTTTGTATATGCAGAAATATTCATGAATCCTATTCTCTTGCAAGTGGCTTGGTCCATTGATGTCAATTCAGTTTTTCCTCTATACTCTGGAAAATATAACATTTGAAGCATTATTCTCTTGACAACGAATTAGCTGTAGCTCCCTGATTTTTCAGTTCCTTCTGAATGCTTCAATTTCACTGGGAGACCTACACTTAAAGAATATAAAAATGGTTCAGTAATAACCAAGGCTTTTTTTGTGGATAGAATCTTTTCAACTGCAAGTGGTAATTTGCTGTGAAATCAGAGACTGAACATTAAAATAGCCAATAAAGAGAAACCTTTGCTACAATTCTATTTGTGTCATTGATCTTTGCATTGCTGAGGGTCAATATTGTTCATATTCCAAATTTTGAGCTCAGGAGTGGAGTGAGCTCTACATGGAACATCCAAACCAACCCTTACACTGGCAGTAACACTACTGTACTCACCCTGAAAGATTACAGGCATAGGCCCACAATAGGGAAAGGTTGAGAGAAATGATTGAGAAGGGCCACAGGATTAAAACAATGGAAGAACCGAACATTAGGAGATGTTGCAAAGGCCTCGATTCCTATTTTGACATCTAAGAAAATCAGTATCTGGGAGGGGCCAGCCTTTCTGGGGTGATTTTTTTTCTGGACGTTCAATATCGGAAATAGCTTAAAAGGTAGTTCAGAATGGCCAGTGCCAGTGGAACTGTACTCTAATGGGTCAACATCTTCAGAAGCAGAGGTAAATAGGAGGCTTCCTTGCCAAATTTTTGTGATTCAGCAGTAGTAATATGAGATCCAGACCCTTGTTTTTCACCCACTGCTGAGTTTGTGAGTTAACAACCATTTTAATATTAATTCTCTAGTCATTATTTCACGTTCCTTACAAGCCTGGAAATTTTTTGTGTGAAACATTGTCTTCTGCTATTGACAGGTTACTTCTTAGTTCAGATTTGAGGATTAGAACAAGTAGTGAGACAACATTCAAAGTGCAATTGACACAATATCTCTTCTACATTTAAGCTAAACAATAATTTGGCACAATGGCTCAGTGGTTAGCACTGCTGCCTCACAGCAGGTTCGATTCCACCCTCAGGCAACTGTCTGTGTGGAGTTTGCACATTCTCTCCGTGTCTGCATGGGTTTCCTCTGGGTGTTCCGGTTTCCTCCCACAGTCCAAAGATGTGCAAGCTAGGTGGACTGACCATGCTAAATTGCCCGTAGTGTTCAGGGATGTTTGGGTTAGTGGGTTAGACATGGGGAAATACAGGGGTAGGGGAATGAGTTGGGATGGGATGCTGTTTGGAGGGCGGTGTGGACTAGTTGGGCCGAATGGCCTGTTTCCACACTGTAGGGATTCTATGATCTATGAATAATCTGTTTACAATACACCCATTATGGATAGACAGAGATACAAGAAATAGCTACACATGATCAAAAAGAAAGTATTCAAATCCCTGGCAACCAAACGTCTAGAAGAGATTGATATGTTTGGCTAATCACCAAATCAATGATTTTGTTCAACTTTTCAGGATGTTCATTGACAAGATAGTCTGGTCCTATTTAAATCAATCTTAAGCTACAATTATTCAATGAGATGTCCAATCCTTTGTTCAAAGCATGATATGACAAACTTCTCAGACAATGTTCAGATGTGTTAGATTATTTTAGTAATTTCCTGTAATGGGAGGGGAAATCAAGAAAGGAGCATGAAGATTTGGGAGAGGGGACATTTAGACTGTAATGCTCAACTTGTGAATCACTGAGTGAAGTGGGACCTGAAGTGGGACCGTTATGGACCAGACCAAACCCCTTCAAATATATGAAGGAGACAGACTAGATCCTAACTGTTATCTTATTTAAAGCCAAGTGCAAGATGCTGTGTTCCAGGTATAATTCAATTGGTCACAATACTCAACTTTAAGCAACACACACTCTATTCTTATACTACAATTAAAATACAAACAAAAGAAAGAAGAATTGGTATAACTCTAACTCTATCAGAAAACTTAACATAATAATAGATTATTTAACTACTAAACAGCAACTATTCCAAAATAGTAACATCCCATAAACACAAAGGCAATTTCAGTCAAATAGATTGTTTCACATGCGATACTTCTCCAGTCATGGAGAAAAGAACACCAAGAAAACTCTGGCTGAGAGAGAGAGAGAGATGTAAGGCAGCGTCCAACGCCAACCTCAAAACCCTAACAACTAAAAACTAAATGAAAACCCTGGCTCTATGGGAGCCTGACTCCACCCATTCATGCTGCTACATTATTCTAATTTGGAAAAAAACACAGGGCCTCACAAGCTGCCTACTTTAATGGATTTGAAGAGTCAGTTCGGTGCCTGTCATACATTCTCTCTCCAAAAATAACTAGGACAAAATACACGTGTTAAAGTCAGAGTATCGCCATGCCTCCTACCTTAAAAGAAATGAACCATCAATATACAAAGATGGCTCATTTTTTAAAAAATTCTCGCCATACCCCTTGATCCCGTTAGCCACAAGGGCCATGTCCAGCTCCCTCTTGAATATATTGAACGAATTGGCCCCAACAGCTTCCTGTGGCAGATAATTTCACAGGATCACAACTTTCTGAGTGAATAAATTCTTCCTCATCTCAGTCCTGAATGGCTTAATCCTTATTCTTAGACTGTGAACCCTAGTTCTGGACTTCCCCAACATTGGGAACATTCTTCCTGCATCTAGATTGTCCAGTCCCATCATGATTTTATGTGTTTCTATGAGATTCCCCCTCATTCTCCTGAATTCCAGTGTGTACAAGCCCAATCCATCCAGTCTTTTTTCATATGTCAGTCCTGCCATTCCAGGAATCAGTCTGGTGAACCTTCGCTAGACTCCCTCAATAGTATGAATGTCCTTCCTCAGACGAGGAGACCAAAGCTACACACAATACTCAAGGTGTGACTTCACAGGCCCTGTATTACTGCAACGAGACATCCTTACTCCAATACTCAAATCCTCTCAGTATGAAGAAGAGCACGCCATTAGCTTTCCTCATTGCCTGCTGCACCTGCATGCCAACCTTCAGTGACTGTTCCACCATGGACACCCAGGTCCTGTTATACCTCACCTTTTCCAAAACAGCCACCATTCAGATAATAATCTGCCTTCCTGTTTTCATGACCAAAGTGCATAACCTCACATTTATTCAAATTATATTGCATTTGCCAAGTATTTGCCCACTCACCCAACTTGTCTAAGTCACCCTGTAGCCTCTAAGTATCCTCCTTACAACACATACTGCCGCCCAACTTAGTGTCATCTGCAAATTTGGAGATATTTCAGTCAATTCCTTCGTCCAAATGGTTAATGTATATTGTGAACAGCTGGGGTCCCAGCACCCTGCAGTACCTTACTCATTGCTGCCTGCCACTCCAAAAAGTATCCATTTATTCCAACTCTCTACTTCCTGTCTGCCAACCATTCTTTATCCATGTCAATACATTACCTCCGATACCATGAGCTTTCATTTTCCTTACTAATCTCTTGTGTGGGACCTTGTTAAAGCCTTCTGAAAGTCAAGATACACAACATCCACTGAGTCATCCTTTCCCACTCTTCTGGTCACACCCTCAAAAAATTCCCAAAGTTTTGTCAAGCATGATTTCCCTTAGCGAATCCATGCTGACTAGGACTGATCCTGTCACTGCTTTCCAAATGCTCAGTTAGTACATCCTTAATGATTGACTCTAGCATTTTCCCCACTACCGATGTCAGGCTAACCAGCCCACAATACCCCGTTTTCTCTCTCGCTCCTTTTTTAAAATGTTGGGTTACATAGGCACCCTCCAGTCCATTGGAACTCTTCCAGAGTCTATAGAATGCTAGAAAATGATCACTGATGCATCTGTTATTTCCAGGTCAACTTCCTTAAATAATCTGGGATGCAGAGCATCAGGTCCTGAGGATTTATTGAGTTTTAATCCCATCAATTTCCCCAATACCATTTCCTGACTAATAAGGATTTCCTTCAGTTCCTCCTTTGCTCGGCCCTGTGTCCCCTAGCATTTCCAAACAATTATTTGTGTCCTCCTTAGTGAAGACCAAAGTATTTGTTCAACTGGTCTGACATCTCTTTGTTGTTCATTGTGAATTCACCTGAAACTGACTGTAAGGGACCTACATTTGTCTTCACTTATCTTTCTCTCTTCACATAGTTAGAGAAGATTTTGCAGTCAGTTTTTATGTTTTCGGCAAGCTTACTCTCATATTCTATTTTCCCCTTCTGAGTTAAACTCTTTGTCTTCCTCTACTGAATTTTAAATTTCTCCCAGTCCTCAGGTTTGCTGCTTTTTCTGGCTAATTTATATGCCTCCTCTTTGGCTTTAACAGTCTGCACTTGTAAATTGATTATTTCTTGCTCCCACCCTGTCAAGGTTACTCAGACATTCTTGTAATTGTGGACAGGATTTCTAGATGGGTGGAAGCTGTTCCCGCAAGAAAGGCTACAGCCAATCACACACCTAAAGTACTTTCTAAGGATTACACCAGTATTGACTTGGACTAGGGAACCCATTTCACAGGAGCAGTGTGTCAAGATGTTTGCCAGTTATTGAGGATTGACTGGAACTTTCACTGTCCCTATCATCCACAATCATCGGGACAGGAGGAGAGAATGAATTAGACTCTGAAACAGCGACTGGCTAAATACCACCAGGTGGGAAAGCCCTGACCCCAGGCTTTCCCAATAGTTCTGTGCAGCGTAAGGGCTACCCCCAACAAAACGACTGCTCTGAGTCCATTTGAAATAGTGACAGGCAGGCCAACATCCCTACCCAGGCCAATAGACCTACGGGGGGGGGCAACTGTCAGCTTATGAGTGACGTCCTATTGTCTTACTGCCAAGCACTAACTGGCAAACATCTTGACACACTGCTCCTGTGAAATGGGTTCCCTAGTCCGAGTCAATACTGGTTCTGTCTCCTCACAGGTATTGGCTGCCTGGAAGTACCTGCTGGAGGGAGATCATGGCGTTGTACCAGGCGAGTGGGTTCTTGTGAAAAAGCTCCATAAGGAACCCTTAGATGTGATGTGGGAAGGACTATACCCGGTGCTGCTGATCACCCAGTCAGCTTTCAAGGTCCAAGGAAAGAGGATTCATGCCTCCCACATTAAACAAGCATCCTACAATACAGTGGAACCAGATACTGACTGACCACCATGATGTTTATTATTGTCATTCTAGCTGTGTATGTTGTTTTCTCTTTTATAAAGTGTAGTTTCCAACAAGCTATTAAGAGTATGAACCATCCCCAACCATGAGCCTTGTTTCCACCAGCCCCTCCAACATCTAAAAGACCCACGTGGTACATTTGAATTACGATAGAAATCAAGTGATTCTCTTCGAAGGGTCTCAGTAGAATCAAAAAGGGGGGGATTGTGATGTATTATGATTCTCTTTACTAACTCACTCACAAGTGCTTTATGTTTATCATACCGCGCTACCATTCACTCATCCATAAAACCACGTTTTTGCAGTACATTTTACTCTTACAAGATAAACTAAATTAAATGTCCCTGCCAACACATTACTGTTTCTTTACACCTTTCAATTCTTATCGGCCCTAGGCTGCAAGCAGTGTTTAGACCTGTTTCTGTATGAAAGTCTACCCATGAATAAGTGTTAATACCGTAACCTACTCAGAACAATGTCATCCCCACCACCGTGTCTCCATAACTTACTCGAAACTATGGAAAGGTTATATTATTAATCAGCCCTTAGTAACCGTCTCTCAGGACCTGAATGGACTGCAGGGTATCAGTTTCCTCTATCAGCATGTCCCTACAGTCTGCTGCTTTTTATCTCTTTGAAATGTCCTTATACACTACCTATTTCTATGACACTGTACTACTTATTTCTAGCTTTTATTTAGGACTACCATCTTGTACTACACATATCATTTCTCACTTATTTAAATCATACAGGTCTAGTACTTTTTACTAACATTATTAACTTTAAGGACAAGAGGTCTAACGCCTCTTAATAATGTAAGCTCAGAATGGATAGACATTCTAATCCCATCAGGAGTAACAGCCAGCACTAAGCAAGTGCTTAAACCATCACCTGCTTCCCCAGGACAGATGTCACGCAAACTTGTGTACAATAGATACAACTATGTGACACCATAGTGCTAAAATTTTAATGTATGCAAAAACTGTGTATAAAGAGGCTACTGTGAAACTGTACTTGGGATTCAAACTGTGCCACTACGGATGCTCAATAAAGGGCTATTTTTGCCACTCACCAATCGCAATCATTACTGAACACGATCCCTCACACAGTAACAAACCTTTGCTGTTACTCCCTGTTACAACATAGAAGGAGGTCATTGAACCTATCATATCTGTGCTATCTCTCCGAAAAATTAGTTCATCTTTTTTGACCTCATCAGCCCCTCCCCAGAGCCATAAATATTCTTTACTTTCAGTGAATAACCCAAAGCCCTTTTGAAACTTTCAGTAACCTGCATTCCCCACACCCTCAGACAGTGCATTCCAATTGCTACATGAAAAGGTTTTTCCTCATGTTGCCATTGCTTCTTTTGGTTCATTATCTTAGATTTGTGCATGCTTGTTCAATGGGAGCATGTGTACTGTTGTTGCCCTATAGTGAAGGCAAACCATAACTGTACATCAGGTGCTGGGTGTACTGACCAGAAGCTGTTAGCCATATCTATGACCGAGAACCACTTGTGATCTGATATTAAGACACCGAATATTGTAGAGGGGTCAGCTACTAGTGGGACCTTTTGATCGATGCATTGTTGATTTTCCAGTAATCTATAGTTGATCTCCATTCCCCACTTGCCTTTCACACGGGCCACACTGGGCTGTTAGAGGTGCTGTGGGCCTTTACCAAAATTCCTTTTTCCCGTAACCTCTGAATTATCGGGAGGATTCTTGCAACGGATGTTGGGCTGATGGGGTACTGTTTAGTGCAAGGTGGAGATGTCACTGTAAAAATCGTGGGTTCCATTTGCAGTAACCTACGGGTGTCCTTGTCTTTAGCTCAGATGGGGTGGTCTTTTAATTCTTCCCTTTGTCGTGTTCTGATGGACCACGTTATCTGTCCATCATTGAAATATAAAGACAAATTTAGTTGGGTAAGGATATCCATTATATATGGAGCAGCTGGGCTACAGGTCCTATCCATACAAAGGTTACTAACGGGGGCCGAATGCAATGTGCACGCGTTTGTTCCTTTTAATTTCTATTCTGTCAGCTCCTGCTCCATACACTCCTAGTCCCTGAACACGATCCCGAACCTCAAGTGAGATGGCCATTTTTCGAATCCCCTTGCATCCAGACCTCGAGCGATCCAAATCGGCTGAAATTGCCTACAACAAGAAATTGCCCACCGTGCAAGTATTCGGGGGACTATGAGTAACCCCAGTAAGCTGCCTATGACCTCCAAAGGTGGGCTGGCCCCTCCTGACTTAACTGAGGGAGAAATGCTGCGGCAGTTACAAAGCTACGTTGAAGTAAAGTTCTCGTTAGGGAAAACCCTAACCAAAATCGGGCAGAAATACAATATTCCCAAAGGACAGTGGACATGTAACAGGTCTGGGGAAAATCCACCCAACAGAAAGATAAAGACAGAGCTAAATGGTCCCTTGAGTTAATGGGACAAATTTGCCAAAGGAATGAAATCATGTCTTGATCAGCCCATGATCATGGATTAAAACAATCTTAAAGAGCAATTAAAAGCAATGCATACACAGCTACAAAAGGAGAGACCAAAATGGGAAAAAGATGAACTTAAAAATTGGGAGTTTGAGGAAGAAAACAAGAATGTGAAGGATGAGATAACAGTACTGTCCGTTTCTTCCCCAGTTCCCAAGCCCATACAGAATTTGTATCCAACTACCCGCGACATCCAGGAAGTGGTTCAGCAAAAACAAGCTATCGCCCTTGGGAAACAGAGAGATAAAAGTGATGCACCCTCTAGCAGTGAAAGCGATGAGGGCTGTATATCCTGGCACCACTTTTACAATCTCTTAAAACCAAGAAGGTAAAAATAGAGAAAGTGGTAAGGCAAAGGTTAGAGGATGGCACTGAGTTGGATGTTCCAGTAAAACAGACCAAACAACACACTGTACATGGACCTGTAACCCCTGGAAACATAGATAGGTGGTTTAAAGAAATGCCTCACCCAAAGAAGGGGCTAATAAAGACATGGGAAAAGCTAGACTGGTTAAGGGGAATATACAGGTCCCATCCCTGGAACATGTCATTGTCACTAAAACAGAAGGACGTTTTCTCCATGAGGCAGTCAGAGATGCCCTTGGAGAGTATGAGCAGGAGCTGCAAGCTGGGCTGGATAGCAAGAAGATACTGGTTACAGGGGCATAACTCCACCTAAGACTGATTGGACAAAAGTCAAGTTTTGCTGTCAAAAAGCTTCAGCAGAAGTTGCAGAATACAAAGAAAGATTTAGAATGACCTGGAAAGAGTGTGCAGGAGTCCCAAATGTGCAGGACGATAGGGATTTTGAAGGTTGTGATTACGGCCCACTGAAATCCACTTTTGTGGCCAGACTTAAACCTGAGCTTACTAAGATGCTAAAGTTCACCAAAGCAGACTGGGACCAGAGGGGGACTAGTTATTATGAGCTGGTGGACCGAGTCCACCGCTCAGTTGAGATATGGGTGCCAAATCGTTAGCCCTACAGACAGGACAAATGGGACAGACCCCCAGCAAACCTGGACAGACCCAAGACAAATGCCCAGGGAAGTGTTTCGTCTGTGGGAAGGAAGGCCACTGGGCCAGTGGGTGCTGGCAAAGGGGAAAAGGGCTAAGTCATGCAATAAGCAATAAGGATGAGGAGACCCCAAAAACTCAGAGTAAGACCAATCTCCCAGAGCAGTTTAAAGAGCGAAACACCCAGCAGCAGCAGGAGTTGCTGAAGATGACACAAAACTGAGAGAGCCCACCCCATGCTCTTTTACACTCCACTGGCCAGCAGAGGGGAAATGGACGGTTTGTGAGCATGAGGGTGGGCGACCTGGACATTGAGTGCCTTTTGGACACAGGAGCGGAATTGACATGCTGACCCCAGAATCATGAAACCAAACTCCCAATAGAAGGGAGAATGAGAACACGTCAAGTTATGGGATCGTGTTCAATAGCAACCGAGATCAGTGAGTGGCAAAAATAGCCTCTTTATTGAGCATCTGCAGTGGCACAGTTCAAGACGGCAATAGAATCCCAAGTACAGTTTTACAGTCACTTCTTTTATACACAGTTTTTACATACATTAAGATTTTAGCACTATGGTACCACATCGTTGTATCTATTGTACACAAGTTTGCGTGACATCTGTCCTGGGGAAGCAGGTAATGGTTTAAGCACTTGCTAAATGCTGGCTGTTACTCCTGATGGGATTAGAATGTCTGTCTGGTCTGAGCTTGCATAATTACTCCTTAAATACCTCCTTAAGGAGGTATTACTTGTTTTGTCCTTAAAGTTAGTAATGTTGGTAAAAATACTAGACCTGTATGATCTAAATAAGTGAGAAATGATATGTGTATTACAAGATGGTAGTCCTAAATAAAAGCTAGAAATAGGTAGCACAGTGTTATAGAAATAGGTAGTGTATAAGGACATTTCAAAGAGATAAAAAGCAGCAGACTGTAGGGACAGCGATAGTAATAACTGCAGATGCAGGAGTCAGTGATAACACAGTGTGGAGCTGGAACCTGACCTGAAACATCAACTTTCCTGCCACTCTGAGACTGTAGGGACATTCTGGTGGAGGAAACTAATATCCTGCAGACTATTCAGATCCTGAGAGATAGTTACTAAGGACTAATTATTATTATAGTTCCATAGTTTCAAGTGTGTTATGAAGACATGACAGTGGGGGGTGGCATTGTTCTGAGTAGGTTACAGTATAAACACTTATTCAGGGGTAGCCTTTGATATAGAAACAGGTCTAAATGCTGATTGCAGCATGGGGACAATAACTATTGAAAGTGTAAAGAAACAGTAATGTGTTGGCAGCCTGGGAAGGGATGTTTAATTTAGTTTATTTAGTTGTAAGAGTAAAATCTAGTACAAAAGCACGGTTTTATGAGTGAGTGAATGGAAGTGCAGTATAGTCAACATAGAATGCTTATGAGTGAGTTAGTAAAGAATTATGAATGAGTGAATGGAAACGCTGTATAGTAAACATAGAGCACTTTTGAGTAAGTTAGTAAAGAGAATCATAATACAATATCTCACACTATGTTGAAATCAAAATTATGTAATTTTCAAAAATGAACCATGGGACATGGGTGTCCCTGGCTGGACCAGCATTTATTGCCCATTTCTATTTGCCCTTGAGAAGCTGATGGTGAGCTGCCTTCTTGAAATGTTGCAGTCTATGTGCTGTAGGTCAATCCACAATATAATTATTTCGATCCAGAAATGGTGAAGAAATGGTGATATATTTCCAAGTCAGAATGGTGACTGGCTTGAAGTGGAACTTGCAGGTGGTGGTGTTTCCATGTATCTGCTGCCTTCTTCTTTCTAGATGGTGGTGGCTGTGGGTTTGCACCCAAAGAATGGTGAGACTGTGGAATTCATTACCACAGCAAATAGTAGATGCCAAAACTTTGAATGTATTCAAGAGGCGACTATATGTATAGTACTTGGGGTGAATGGGATCAAAGCTTATGAGTAGAAAGCAGACTGTTGAGTTGGACGATCAGTCACGGTCATGAAGAATGTCGGAGCAGGCTCGAAGGGCCGAATGGCCTCCTCCTGCTCCTATCTTCTATGTTTCTATGTTTGGAAAGTGCTGTTTAAGGAGCCTTGGTGAATTTCAGCAGTGCATCTTGTAAATGGTACACACTGCTAATACTGAATGTTGATGGTGGAGGGAGTGAATGTTTGTGAATATGGTGCCAAACAAGTGGGCTGCTTTGTCCTGGATGGTGTGAAGCTTCTTGAATGTTGTTGGAGCTGCACCCATCCAGGCAAATGCTTGATAACACTATTAGTAAAACATGGATTATCAATAAAAATGGACTACCAATATTCATCTTCCAGTATCTGAATTGAAGACCTGGGGTCTTTCTTGGACTAACGTAGTTGTAAGGAAAGGGAAAAGCATTTTTATCTGATCAGATTGAGACAAGCTCATGTAACCATCAATAACTAAGTCTGATTCTGAACTGAAATTGACATGGCGTCAAAGATCTAAAGCCCTTCTCGAGGAGCCTCTGACATCATCTTTGTTTCCAGACAAATCCAAGAAAATGTCGAGAGTAAAAGTGGGAACTCCTCATTGTCTTCATCCACCTGGCTAAAATATTTGGCTCAGTAAATCATGAGGCTCTGTGGATTATGCTCCAAAGATTTAAGTGTCCAAGTAACTTCATCACAATCTTGTCACTGCTTTCGTAATATGACCACTACTGTCCAGTGTGAGGGGATCTGAAATAGTCACCTTCAAATCCATACCAATGAGGAGCAAAGTTGAATGTTAGCCCCATACTGTTAACCAACCATCTGACAGTGCTTATTCTCCTCATTAAAGATCATTTGTCCTTTGCTGTGAGTGTCAAATACAAGCTAGATAAACAACTCTTAATCCTCAGTTGCCTGTGTGACCAAAACTGAACTGACCACTGTAGACATACATGATCTACAGTTTGCAGATGACTCCAGTGTCACTGCACCAGCTCTGCAACTCACTCTCAATCTCTTTAATTCTGCAAACATGAGACTCGGCCTCTTTTTGAATGATGTCAAAACAGAACAGAGCTACCCCTATCTGTCTTTCATAGGAACTGCTCTCTCCACAACCCCCTCGTCCGCTCCACACTCCCCACTAGCCCCACCACCTCCGGCACCTTTCCTTGCAACCGCAGGAAGTGCTACACCTGCCCCTACACCTCCCCCGACACTTCCATTCAAGGCACAAAACAAACCTTCCACATTAGACAGGCGTTCACCTGCACATCCATCAACGTGGTCTATTGCATTCGCTGCTCCCGATGTGGCCTCCTCTGCATCGGAGAGACCAAGTGGAGGCTCAGAGACCATTTCGTAGAGCATCTGCACTCTGTACGCAACAAACAACAAAACCTTTTGGTCGCAAACCATTTCAACTCCCCCTCCCACTCCCTGGATGACATGTCCATCCTGGACCTCCTCCAGTGTTGCAACGACACCACCCGCAAACTGGTGGAGCAGCACCTCATATTCTACCTCAGGAGCCTACAACCCAATGGCCTAAATGTGGACTTTACTAGTTTCAAAATCTCCCCACCTCCAACCTTAACCTATGACCAACCCTCCCTCTCATCCCCACCTCTTTGACCTGACACAAACTGTCCATCTTCTCTCCCACCTAACCGCTCCTCCCACCTCACTGACCAATCGCCACCACTCCCTACCTGCACTCACCTATCACCATCCCACCTATCTTCCCCAGCCCCACACCCTCCTCTCTCTATTTCTGAGCTCCCTTCGCCCTCCCCATTTCTGAAGAAGGGTCCCTACCCGAAACATCAACTTTCCTGCTCCTCTGATGCTGCCTGGCATGCTGTGTTCCTCTAGCTCCACACTGTGTTCTCTCTGATTCCAGCATCTGCAGGTCTTGTAATCTCTAGATTCTTAACTAGCAAGGGTTTAAGTGCGAGATGGGAAGTAGCAGACAAATCAGATCAACCCTGATCTTAACTAACGGCAGAGCAGCTTCAAGGAGATAAATGGCCCACTTCTGCTCCAATTCATATGTTCTTGTGTATCATTATTTGTGCTGCTTTTGCTACAGTTTATTCTATTCACTGTCCATAGTGCCAGTTACTCCAGCCTGCACAGACCTAATGCAGATGGAGCGTTCGCTTGACAGAATGTCTTCATCATCCGCTCGCTTCGATCTCTCTTTAATTCCCCACACACTCACTCCACCCTCCCATCCTCATTCCCCTTGACTGTTCAAGGCAAACTCAGGTTCCCGTTAAACAAGCAAAATACTACAAAAAAACCAAAAGAACTGCGGATGCTGTAAATCAGGAACAAAAACAAAGTTGCTGGAAAAGCTCAGCAGCTCTGGCAGCATCTGTGGAGGAGAAAACAGAGTTAACGTTTCGGGTCCGGTGACCCTTCCTCAGAAAACGTTAACGCTGTTTTCTCCTCCACAGATGCTGCCAGACCTGCTGAGCTTTTCCAGCAACTTTGTCTTTGTTCCTAAAATACTACAAAGTATTTACAGCGTGGAAATAAACCATTCCGCCTGTACCTGGTCCATGAGAGATGAGTGAGGTTAAAGTCAGTGAAATTAATATTATGTCGTGGGGGATAGGTGGGCGGTGTGGAAGAGGATATCTTCAAATCGCCCAGTAGCCCTGGAGCTATGGATGTGGAAGCTAATCATTAATGAGCATCAGGGAAAGGCTGATGTGCCGACAGGTTCCCTGTACACATTGAGCCAAGAGAATGGTGCATTCTGTCTCAGAAATAAGTGAGATGCCGTCCACAACGAAGTGATTTTCATTAAAGCAAATACAACAATGTGTTAAAAAAAAATGGGAACTGAATAAGGGAGGAGACATAATGAGTTCAACAAAAAAAAGCTTGGGCTATTTGAGCTAAGTGATATTTTCCTGCTGACCAAAGCTATTAAATTAGACTACATGGAGTTCCATGCTAACGCACAATGGGTACTTTCTTGGTACCAGTCCCGCATTGAAAAGTTGCTCTTTCGTTTCGTTTCCTCATTTCACTTGCCAAACAAGTTGAGGAAATGACTTCGAGACAACAAGGTGTAGAGCTGGATGAACACAGCAGGCCAAGCAGCATGAGAGGAGCAGGAAGGCTGACGTTTCGGGCCTAGACCCTTCATCAGAAATGGGGGAGGGGAAGGGGGTTCTGAAATAAACAGGGAGAGAGGGGGAGGCGGATAGAAGATGGATAGAGGAGAAGATAGGTGGAGAGGAAACAGACAGGTCAAAGAGGCGGGGATGGAGCCAGTAAAGGTGAGTGTAGGTGGGGCGGTAGGGAGGAGATAGGTCAATCCAGGGAGGACGGACAGGTCAAGGGGGCGGGATGAGGTTAGTAGGTAGGAAATGGGGGTGCGGCTTGAGGTGGGAGGAGGGGATAGGTGGGAGGAAGAACAGGTTAGGGAGGTGGGGACGAGCTGGGCTGGTTTTGGGATGCGGTAGGGGGAGGGGAGATTTTGAAGCTTACGGTCAGTCCTCAGTAAAGGGCTCACCTTTGTCCCCCTCCACGCACACATCAATGAATACCGGTCACGTTTGGACATTGAGCAGTTTTTCCGCCGCCTCCGCCTCCGTGCTTACTTCTTCAACCGTGAGCCTAACCCTTCCTCTACTGATCCCTTCTCCCGCCTCCAACACACCCCCTCCTCCTGGACACCACCCCAAGGCCTCCTATCCTCCCTCGACCTCTTCATCTCCAACTGCCATCGAGACATCAATCGCCTCAACCTCTCCACCTCTCTCACCCACTCCAACCTCTCCCCCGCAGAACGTGCAGACCTCTGCTTCCTCCGCTCCAATCCCAACCTCACCATAAAACCCGCGGACAAGGGAGGCGCGGTTGTAGTATTGCACACTGACCTCTACATCACCGAGGCCAGACGCCAACTCTCCGACACCTCCTCCTACCGCCCCCTCGATCACGACCCCACCCCCGAGCACCAAACCATCATCTCCCAAACCATCCACAACCTCATCACCTCAGGTGACCTCCCACCCACACCCTCCAACCTCATCGTTCCCCAAACCCGCACCGCCCGCTTCTATCTCCTTCCCAAAATCCACAAACCTGACTGCCCTGGTCGACCCATTGTCTCCGCCTGCTCCTACCGCACCGAACTTATCTCCACCTATCTCGACTCCATTTTCTCCCCCGTGGTCCAGGAACTCCCTACCTACGTCCGTGACACCACCTACGCCCTCCACCTCCTCCAAAACTTCCAATTCCCCGGTCCCCAACACCTCATCTTTACCATTGACGTCCAGTCCCTATACACCTGCATTCCCCATACAGATGGCCTAAAGGCCGTCTGCTTCTTCCTGTCCTGCAGGCCCGACCAGTCCCCCTCCACTGACACCCTCATCCGCTTAGCCAAACTCGTCCTCACCCTCAACAACTTCTCTTTCAATTCCTCCCACTTCCTACAGACAAAGGGGGTGGCCATGGGTATCCGCATGGGCCCAAGCTATGCCTGCCTCTTTGTAGGTTACGTGGAACAATCCCTCTTCCGTAGCTACACTGGCCCTAAATCCCACCTCTTCCTCCGTTACATTGATGACTGTATCGGCGCTGCCTCGTGCTCCCACGAGGAGCTCGAACAGTTCATCCACTTCACCAACACCTTCCACCCCAACCTTAAGTTCACCTGGACCATCTCTAATACCTCTCTCTCCTTCCTGGACCTCTCTGTCTCCAACTCGGTCAACCACCCAGAAACCGATATCCATTTCAAGCCCACCGACTCCCACAGCTACCTAGAGTACACCTCCTCCCACCAACTTCCTGCAAAAATGCCATCCCCTGTTCCCAATTCCTTCGCCTCCGCCGCATCTGCTCCCAGGATGAGGCATTCCACTCCCGTACATCTCAGATGTCCTCGTTTTTCAAGGACCGCAACCTCCCCTCCACAGCGGTCGAGAACGCCCTCGACCGTATCTCCTGCATTTCCCACAACTCATCCCTCACACCCCCTCCCCGCAACAACAACCAAAACAGAATCCCCCAGGTCCTCACGTACCACTCCACCAACCTCCGAATCCAACGCATCATCCTCCGACACTTCCGCCATCTGCAATCCGACCCCACCACCAAAGACATTTTTCCCTCCCCACCCTTATCTGCTTTCCGAGGGACCACTCTCTCCGTGACTCCCTTGTCAGCTCCACACTCCCATCCAACCCCACCACACCC